>NC_083700.1:6636026-6944531 GCF_033118175.1 Dama dama | reverse complement strand
TCCAGAAAGAATGAAGGGATGGAGGCAAAGCAAAAACAGCACCCAGTTGTGGATGGCACTGGTGATAGAAGCAAGGTCTGATGCTGTAAAGAGCAATATTGCGTAGGAACCTGGAATGTTAGGTCCATGACTCAAGGCAAATTGGAGGTGGTCAAACAGGAGATGGCAAGAGTGAACATTGACATTCTGGGAATCAGCTAACTAAGATGGACTGGAATGGGTGAATTTAACTCAGATGACCATTATATCTACTACTGTGGGCAGGAATCCTTTAGAGGAAATGCAGTAGCCATCATAGTCAACAAAAGAGTCTGAAATGCAGTACTTGCATGCAATCTCATAAACAAATAACTAATTAAAAGTCAATAAATTAAATTAAAAACAAAGACAAAAACCATGTTGCAGGACACAAATTATATTACATGTGAAATAAAATGGCTCTGTTGTCATTACTTTATAGAATTTTAGAAAAGAGATGAGTCTTTTGAATCACTAGTGTCAATGACTCATCTTACAAACTGAGGATGGAGGAACAACATGGTTAATCTAGGATCACACAACTATCAATGGCAAACTCAGATGCATCCACCGTTACCCCACTTAATTTAATTTTTTTCTCCTAATTATGTTACCATATAATTTATTAGCATTGTGGTACTTGCCCTCCCAGATCTCATCTAAGAAACTGATGTAAGATGGGATAAACAGGGAAAGGGGAAGTGAAGGATTTTAGCTGCCTTTACAAGAAGATGAAATCTATTGGCCGCTTAAAGATCAAACTCAGAAAGTAAATCTCCTTGACTTTTCTTGGAATTTATAGTGTGAGTAATTGTACATGGTTGACTCATGAGTTAAAGCCCTCACTGTCTGAAGACTGTATGTTCAAACAAAGCAAGCAGCTCAAAGTAAATGCTAAGCCTGGTGAAGACGTCAGAGTCTCAGTCTCAGCCCAAATCCAGTGGCAGCAGATACATAATGCATGACTAACAAGGTTTCTTTTTGCTCTTCTGTCTTGGCCATTGCACACAGACAAACTCCAATGGAAACAAGAAATCAAATACAGATTTGGAATCATTAAATCTTCAAGGGGAAAGTTTTTTAAACCTTCAGTTTGAGCAGTGCTCACAAGCTGGAGAAGCAACACTAGAAAAATCAATTAGAAATGGGAAGTTGGCTGGGATAATATGAGGAATTATTGTAAATTTTCATCATGACTTTAAATTTTACTTCTGCTATTCTGCAAGTGGAAGAGCTTAGAAAGAGTATTTTCCTCTCTGTGCTACTACCTGAGTTCTCTCTAAGAAGCAAAACTAGAAGTCATCTTGAACTTGGCTTTGTCATTACTTCCTAGTAATGTAACTATAGGCAATTTCTTAACACCTCTGAATTTCCCTTCCTTTATCTGCAAAATGGAAATGATAATATAAAACTTTCAGTGTTCTCATAAAAGTTGTATAAGACCTTGCAGAAAACTTGTTTGTAACTTATAAGGATCTACATAAAAGTGAGGCTTTATTAAAATGAAGATATGATCTGTAAGCCCCATACCCCCCCAAACACTGGAAATATGTTATATGGATAACATTTTTTGCATTGCACACTTTCTGAAGAATGAATACATAGCTATGGTTCTAAAGAATGGATTCAAAAGAAAGTGAGAGAAACCAACTCAAAATAGTTTAAGCACATAACTTTCCCTGCCAAAAAGAAGTGGAGTGGGAAGGGGATAAAGGCAATTTACAGACTAACATAAGAGGAGGGTTGAGAAGTGAAGCAGGTTGGATTTATTGTTTCACTAGCATCAGCTTATAATCTCTCTGTCTCTCTCCTTTCACTTTCTTTTTACATCTCTTTGTGCGATTGTCTCATTGTTTCTTGCCAGAGTCATATCTTGTCTTTATATGTTGGGAAGATTCAAGTAGCACTGAGTCTACAACCTACTAAAGTATAAAGAAGCAATTCTTTGCTTCTAATTCCTAAAATTATTTGGAAAGACTATTGGTTTGCATGTGACCCATATGCACCCCTTGAACCAATTACTGGTTCCAGGGAAGTACAATTTATGATTAGCCTAGGCTGAGCCATATGCTTCCTTCTACCCCACTAGGATCATACAGAATTAGGGAGGACATTTCCAAAGAAAAGGCAGGCAAATTAAAAAGAAAAAAAATGTCTAGTATTGTAACATTTATCAGATTCTCAAAGAAATCCATAATTTAAAAACTTTTGAAAACTAGTTCTATAAAATCACTAAGAAATGCACCTTATAGAGGCTGATGGAATTAAAGAAGTGGAAAGTTGAAAAAGATCTTAGACAGTATTATATCATTAATATTATTTTTTGAAGTGGGAAAACAGAAACTAAGAAAGCCAAAACAGCTTGACAAAATGGTACCAAAAGAAGAAGAGATAGACCTTGAAACAGATCTAATTCAAAAATCCTTCCACTTTAGTTATCTGATTAGAAACTACAAAGGACGATCCCAACATTCAGATATGATAATGTCTGTAAAGTATACAACATAATTCCAGGAACATGAAAGAAACAAAATATATAATATTTTCCATTCAACTTACCCCCCAATTTTTCATGAACTTACTGATCATGAGAGTTTTCAACAAGCAGAGTTCAAATTTTGGCTTTTTTTTTTTTAAGTCAGCATGTTTAATCATATTTTCAGACATAATATTTGAGTATGTAGGGTCATTCTGATATTTTAAGTGACTTTGTCATGCACTTCTTGCCTAAGCTCCCTCAAACATATAGATCAGGAAATAAGAAAGTGCTACAGACATGGCACACTCTAAGTGAAAGGTAAAAAGTAAGTCAGAGTTCAGACAAAAAGTTCTGGTCATTGGCCATAAAAAGTATGTTGCCTGGTATTCCCTTTCTATGCGTTCCTGTCATGCAATGTGAGGTACATCTACCTTGGTTTAAAGCACAAAATCAAATAAAACAACACATGCCGGTTGTGTCTGCATTTAATGAGACGACGTGTAAAGTTTCTGACCTGCTGTAATAGGTGAATTGGAGACAGAAACTCTTGTCCTTGACTTCATTAATGCTGCAAATTGAAATCCTGACATTTCTTAATACACAGAGAAATTTATTACTCTATTTCAAACTCCCCACTTAAAAGAAGTCTAGAAGGATTCAGGGCTTTAATGAGTTAACATAATTTTACAAAGCAGAGGTTACCATCAGTGGCTTTCCCCCCTAAGCTTGTAATATTAATAACAATATTGTCAGATGCCAAAGATAGAGGCATGTGGTGCTTGGCTCATGGACCAGCCAGCAGGGACTTGCTGAAATCCAGCTCCGTTTTGTAAGCCAAATGAAAAATCACATGGTAGCCTCAGCTGGGATTAGGAGTGTAACTGCTGAGCTATCACTTGAAATCCACCCTCCCACACATTTGATTTAAAACAATCACTACGTATTTGCTATGGACTTTTCTTTCATTACAGTCCAACTCTGATATTTAATCAGTGTCCGCTCTTTCTGTTTGAACAAGTTGATGCTAAACCATAATGAAAAAAAAAGAGGGTCCAAGAAATGTCATAACTGCCATATTATCCCCGATCTGTGAACACATTTATAATACATTATGGTTTCAATAGAAAGGTTGCTTATGATTAAAATTAATAAAGAATTAAAGCTGTATTTGTGGTTATAGCCTCCTTTAATTTGACTTTAATCAATTGGATCAGAAAATTAAATTTAGAAGTTGGGGGATGGGAAATGGATGGTGAATTAACAATATATATTAGATTCATTAATCATTACCTATTGAGAAGATTTCAGAATCAATTTCTCCTTTAACTTGCTCCTCAGAATGAGATAGCATCATATTTACTGCAAGTGGGTTTATCTCCTTCATCAAGAGTAGTGAGTAATAGCGGATGAAGTTCAGGAGAAAAAATATCAATCAGAGTGTGACATCTTCGAGGTGGTCAGAGACTTTCAAACCACTGTGTTCTGAATGATTATTTGTCACCTTTTCCTGGCTAATGTATCTCATCACTTTGGT
Source organism: Dama dama (assembly GCF_033118175.1). Lineage (NCBI taxonomy): Eukaryota > Metazoa > Chordata > Mammalia > Artiodactyla > Cervidae > Dama > Dama dama. Next base: position 6,940,500 of record NC_083700.1, on the reverse strand, counting down.
GTATCATCACTTCTAAGGAGTTCTTACTCCTATTTTCCAACAGATAGCAAAAAGATAAAAAGAAATATGATGGAAAAAAAGAATGAGGTGCAAGTGTGTTTCACTGGCATATGACTATAGCTTACGGAGGTAGTGCTGAAAACAATAGCCAGAGTTATATATATTTAATGTATTATCTATTACATGTAATATATCCTATATTTGCTCACACAACAGTATTCTATAACAGTATTTTATATATAATAAAGTAGTATTATATATAATACCTATTATATAAACCACAGTGATATATTGTACAACCTTATACTAAATGAAAGAAGACAGTTACAAAAAGCACATGATTTGATTTAAATGAAACGCCCAGAATAGGAACATTTATAAAGCAGACTAGTAGCTACCTGAAACTTGGGGAGAAGGAGGTCATGACAGAGAGGTAGAAGGTGGTAATAATTAAAGTTCACAAGACTTCTATTGAGGCTGTTTTAAATTTGTTCTAAGTGTTCTAAAATTGAATGTAGTGATTATTGTACGTATCTGTAAATATACTAAAATCTGTTTAATTTTATACTTTAAATGGGTTAATTATAAGGCATGCAAACTATATATTAATAAACCTGTCTTTTAAAAGAGAAAAATGGGCCTTGTGTCCAGACTGTCTGGCTTTGAAATTTCCCGTTCCTTGTTATGTGACCTTGAGCAACTTACTTAAGACTTGTTTCTTTATTATTAAATGGTAATAATAATAATGTCTACTTCATAGAATTCTTGTGATAATTAAGTGAGTTAATTTAAGAATAAATCTGGAATAGTATCTGATACATATAAATAAGTCTTATTATCAGAGTCTCATTATAACCATTTTTATACACCTATCATTTTAATTGTTTGCTACTAACTTCTAAACTTCTGAATTAGGATCTGTTTGGTGTTATCTTCAAATTCTCATCTCACCTAAAAGTGATAGAATAAAAAAAATAATTCATAAAGATATAAAAGTAGATCAGCTAACAATGACCAACCTGATAGTAATGAGCGTCCTTTAAAGTGCATCCTTAATTGTTTGGTCAAAACAAACAAACAAACAAACAAAACCTTGAAATACCGTTGTCGCTAAAAGAAATCAAGATTTCTTACAGGAATAGCTAATTCCAAATCCAAGATAGAAATGTATAAGATGAGCTGGGAGTACCTTTTAACAGCAGATACCAAGGATGCTATCAGACAGAGATCACTAGAGTATATCAAAAGAACTCAGAAGCTAACTTGGAAAGGCTCTCACTGGCTAAAGATTGGACAATTTGAACTTAAATAAGAATAATTGCAATGTATTAAAATTGATGAAGCATATTTAATATATTAGTTCAATATGAATGTACCATGTTCAAATAAAATCATAAGGATCATGAACCTTGAAAACCAGAAGACAAAAAATAGAACTAGGGGAAAAAGAGGGAAACAAATTGAGGCAGTAGCATTGACCCATGGAGAAGGAAATGGCAACCCACTCCAGTGTTCTTGTCTGGAGAATCCCAGGGACGGGGGAGCCTGGTGGGCTGGTGTCTATGGGGTTGCACAGAGTCGGACATGACTGAAGCGACTTAGCAGCAGCAGCAGCACTGACCCATATACATCACCATGTGTGCAATAGATAGCTAGCAGGAAGCTGCTGTATAGCGCAGGGAGCTCAGCTTGACACTGTGAGGACCTTATTGTTGTCCAGTCACTCAGTTGTGTAACTCTATGTGGCCCCATGGACTGCAGCACGCCAGACATCCCTGTCCTTCACCATCTCCTGCAGCTTGCTCAAACTCATGTCCACTGAGTTGGTGATGCTATCCAACCATCTCATCTTCTGTCATCCTCTTCTCCTCCTGCCTTCAATCTTTCCCAGCACTAGGGTCTTTTCTAATGAATCAGCTCTACACATCAGGTGGCCAAAGTACTGGAGTTTCCGTTTTAGCATCAGTCCTTCCAATGAATATTCAATGAATATTGAGAAGACTCTCAAGAGTCTTCTCCAACATCACAGTTCAAAATAATCAATTTTTATTTATGGTCCAACTCTCACATCTGTTTATGACTACTATAAAAACCATAGCTTTGACTAGAAAAACCTTTGACAGCAAAGCAGATTTCTCTGCTTTTTAATACGCTGTCTAGATTTGTCATGGCTTTTCTTTCAAGGAGCAACTGTCTTTTAATTTCATGGCTGCAGTCACCATCTGCAGTGATTTTGGGGCTCCCCAAAATAAAGTCTGTCACTGTTTCCATTATTTCCTCATCTATTTGCAATGAAGTGATGGGACCGGATGCCATGATTTTAGTTTTTTGAATGTTGAGTTTTAAGACAACTTTTTCACTTTCCTCTTTCACCTTCATCAAAAGGCTCTTTGCTTTCTGCTATAAGGGTGGTGTCTTCTGCATATCTGAGATTATTGATGTTTCTCCTGGCAATCTTGATTCCAGCTTGTGTTTCATCCAGCCCACCATTTTCCATGATGTACTCTGCATAGAATAAGCAGGGTTACAATATAAAGCCTTGACATACCTCTTTCCCAATTTCGAACAAGTCTGTTCCAGGTCCTGTTCTAACCATTGCTTCTTGACCTGCATACAGGTTTCTCAGGAGGCAGATAAAGTGGTCTGGTATTCCCATCTCTTTATGAATTTTCCACAGTTTGTTGTGATCCACATGGTCAAAGGCTTTGACATAGTCAATGAGGTAGAAGTAGGTATTTTTTTGGAATTCTATTGCCTTTTCAATGATCCAGTAGATGTTGGCAATTTGATCTCTGGTCCCTGTGCTTTTTCTAAATCCAGCTTGAACATCTGGAAGTTCTTGATTCACATACTGTTGAAGCCTAGCTTGGAGAATTTTGAGCATTACTTTGCTCCTTTGCTCATGAAAAGAGTGTAATTGTGCAGTAGTTTGAACTGTAATGACCTGGCAGGGGCAAGAGGGTGCTGGGGGGTGAGATGGAAACTCAAGATAGAGGGAGTATATGTATATACACATGTTTGGTTCATGATATTGTACAGCAGAAAATAACACAACATTGTAAAGCAATTATATTCCAATAAAAAATAACATTTATCCTTTGCAGCCAATTAAGCCGACTGTGCTCTTTTCCCCATGGGGGCCCAGTGTGCAATGGCTGCAAACAGCAGCCTCCTTGGTAGTGTATGCAACCTGTTGCCTGTACAGGTAGCCCTAAGGGACCTTGGAGACAACTCTTCCTAGTGGGCATTCATGATGGCCTGCTGTTTCTCAATCTAGACTCCAGACAGGTATGCGTGGTGCCTTTGGAAAGCCCCAGGGCACAGTGGCCAGGGTCCACATTGGCCAGGTCATAATGTCCATCCGCACCAAGCTGCAGAACAAGGAGCATGTGATTGAAGCCCTCCGCCGGGCAAAGTTCAAGTTCCCTGGCCGTCAGAAGATCCACATCTCCAAGAAGTGGGGATTTACCAAGTTCAATGCGGATGAATTTGAGAACATGGTGGCAGAAAAGCGACTCATCCCGGAAGGCTGTGGGGTCAAATACATCCCTAATCGTGGTCCCCTGGACAAATGGCGGGCCCTGCACTCATGAGCATCAGCTCTGTTCCCTCCTTAATCACGCTCACCAATAAATGCTATTTCCTGTCAAAAAAAAAAAAAAAATAATAATAACATTTATCTGCCTTTTATGCATGAACAGTATCACTGAGTAAGCAAAGAGTAAAAGGGAAGATATCTCTTCACAAAGGTATTTCAATGAAGACATCAAAAAGAAATGATAGAGCTAGTTCTGACTGCTGTGGCTAGAACTTCCAACATAATGTTTAATATAAGCGATGTGAGGTGACACCCTTGTCTTGTTTGTGATTTTAGAAAGATTTTCCCTATGAATATGATGTTAACTGCAGGTTTATCATAAGTAGTCTTTATTATGTTGAGATATGCACCATCTATACAAATCTGATGAGAATTTTTATCATAAAACGGTGTTGAATTTTGTCCAGTGATTTTCCCTACCCATTTTTAATCAGAATGTTTGGGTCTTTTTGCTATTAAGTCATGTGAATTCTTTGTGTATTTTTAATGTTAACCTCTTATTAGATATACGGTTCACAAATATTTTCTCCTATTGAATGTATTGCCTTTTCATTTTATTGATTGTTACTTTTGCTGTGCAGAAATCTTTTAGCTTGATGTAGCCCCACTGTTGATTTTTGAATTAGTTGTTTGGCTTCTGGCATCATTTCCAAAAAAAGATTAATTTTAAGTGGATTTTTAGGATATAATTATATTTATTTATTTATTTTGCATGTGGATTTCCAGTTTCCCCAGCACCATTTATTGAAGGGATTATTATTTTTTTCCACATTAAGTATTTGTGACTTCCTTGTCAAATATCCATTGTTTGGGTTTTATCTCTTGGTTATCAGTTCTACTCATTTGTTCTATGTTTTGAGGCCTGTACCATACTGTTCTGATTACTATATTTGTTTTTGTATCTAATTTTTAAATGAAAGAAGCTGATTCACCTTTACTATCATAAGAAAGAATAGCATTTAGTCAAGAAGCATTAACAGAGATAAAGAGAGACATAATGAAAAAATAGCCAATGCATCAGGAAGATATAATTATAAATTCATGTTTCTAATTATATAAAAAAATAGCAGACTTAAAGTGGGATAGACAAATTTACAACTGTAGAGTGAGTCTTTAACTTAGGTCTCAGTAACTAACAGAAAAAGTACATGAAATATACAGGTTATTTTAATTATGCAATTTAAAATCTTGACCTAATAGATACATTTAAAACACTATATCCAACAACTGTAAAATACACATTCTTTTCAACTTCACATGAAATATTATGGTACCATAATTTATCATACACATACTAGGGCATAAATATAGTTCAGTATATTTCATAAAAATGAACTTATTCAGCCAATTTTATCTGATTATAGTGAATTAAAAATGTAAGCTAAATTTTCTATACTTCAGTTAAACAGTGCTTTAAAAAAGTTTATAGCTTGAAATTTATAGATCAAAAGAAAGGGAGAAAGGCTGAAAATCAGTGAAAAATTTTCTAACTCAAGAAATTAGAAAATGAATATCAAATTAATGCCAAAGAAAATAGAAGGAAGGAAAAGATATAATCAGAGATTAATAAAATAAAAAACAAGCTATAAGAAAAGAAATTACAAAAGTTGGTTATTGGACAAAATATTTTTTAAAAAGAACAAATAAATTTAATTCAAGTTGAAAAATCATAGGTTATTAAAATCAGAAATAAAAAGGAAAATATCACTAAAGAGCTTACAGACATGAAAAAGATAGAAAGAAGCATTACACATGTTAAAAGCTCCTATCAAAAAAACACAACATTTTAGGTTGACAAAACAGAAGGAAACAATTTGGGAAATCTTACAGTTATTAATATAATCATGCAACTAAAACATAGCCCCAAATGAAATCTACAGGCCCAAATTGATTCAATGTTGAATATTTTTAAACATTTTAAGAAAGAAAAACTGGCAATTTTATTTTTCTATCCTGACAATATTTGTTTTCTGTATAGAAATGTTCCTAAAATATATAAATATAGAAAAATATTTGCAAGAATGTAAAGATGGAAAATTCTCTAAAATCTTTTAGACAGGGTAAGCACAATCTCTTCACACTGTTCATGGGGTTCTCAAGGCAAGAATACTGAAGTGGTTTGCCATTCTCCTCTCCAGTGGAGTCAAGTGGGTCTTAGGAAGCATCACAGTGAACAAAGCTAGTGGAGATGATGGAATTCCAGGTGAGTTATTTCAAATCCTAAAAGATGATGCTGTGGAAGTATTGCACTCAATATGCCAGCAAATTTGGAAAACTCAGCAAGGGCCACAGGACTGGAAAAGTTCAGTTTTCATTCCAATCCCAAAGAAGGGCAATGCCAAAGAATGTTCAAACTACCAAACAATTGTGCTCATCTTACACACTAGCAAAGTAATGCTCAAAATTCTCCAAACCAGGCTTCAACAGTATGCAAACTGAGAACTTCCAGATGTTCAAGCTGGATTTAGAAAAGGCAGAAGAACCAGAGATCAAATTGCCAACATCCATTGGATCATCAAAAAAGCAAGAGAGTTCTAGAAAAACATTTACATCTGCTTCATTGACTACACCAAAGCCTTTGATTGTGTGGATCACAATGTACTGTGGAGAAGTCATAAAGAGATGGGATTACCAGACCACCTTACCTGCCTCTAGAGAAATCTGTATGTAGGTCAAGAAGCAACAGTTAGAACCAGACATGGAACAACAAACTGGTTCCAAACTGGGAAAGGAGTACATCCAAGTTGTATTTTGTCACCCTGCTTATATGCAGAGTACATAATGCGAAATGGTGGGCTGGATGAAACACAAACTGGAATCAACATTTTCAGGAGAAATATCAATAACCTCAGATACACAGATAACACTACCCTTATGGCAGAAAATGAAGAAGAACTGAAGAGCCTCTTGATGAAGGTAAAAGAGGAGAGTTAAAAAGTTGTCTTTAAACTCATCATTCAAAAAACTAAGATTGGTCCCATCACTTCATGGCAAATAGATGGGCAAACAGTGAAAACAATGCCAGACTTTATTTTTGCGGGGCTCCAAAATCACTGCAGATGGTGACTGCAGCCATGAAATTAAAAGTTTGCTCCTTGGAAGAAAAACTATGACTAACTTAGACAGCATATTAAAAAGCAGAGACATTACTTTGCCAACAAATGTCCATCTAGTCAAGGCTATGGTTTTTCCAGTAGTCATGTATGGATGTGAGATTTGGACTATAAAGACTGATGTTCAGTTCAGTTCAGTCGCTGAGTTGTGTCTGACTCTTTGCAACCCCAGGGACTGCAGCACACCAGGCCTCCCTGTCCATCATCAACTCCTGGAGTTTACTCAAACTCATGTCCATTGAGTCAGTGATGCCATCTAACCATCTCATCCTCTGCCGTCCTCTTCTCCCACTATCAATCTTTCCCAGCATCAGGGTCTTCTCCACTTAGTCAGTTCTTTGCATCAGGGGGCCAAAGTATTGGAGTTTCAGCTTCAACCTCAGTCCTTCCAATGAACACTCAGGATTGATCTCCATTAGGGTGGACTGGTTAGATCTCCTTGAAGTCCAAGGAACTCTCAAAAGTCTTCTCCATCACCACAGTTCAAAAGTATCAGTTCTTTTGCATTAAGCTTTCTTTAAGTCCAACTCTCTCATCCATACATGACTACTGGAAAAACCATAGCTTTGACTAGATGGACCTTTGTTGGCAAAGTAATTGTTTTTGAATTGTGGTGTTGGAGAAGATTCTTTAGAGTCCGTTGGACTGCAAGGAGATCCAACTAGTCAATTCTAAAGGAAATCAGTCCTAAATATTCATTGGAAGGATTGATGCCAGAGCTGAAACTCCAATATTTTGGCCATCTAATGCAAAGATCTGATTCATTGGAAAAGACCCTGATGCCAGGAAGAAATATTGAAGGCAGGAGGACAAGGGAATGGGAGAGGATGAGATGGTTCGATGGCATCACCGACTCAATGGACATGAGTTTGAGTATGCTCTGAGAGTTGGTGATGGACAAAGAAGCCTGGAGTGTGGAATGTTGGACAGTGAAGTCCATGGGGTCACAAAGAATCAGACACAACTGAGTGAGCTGAACTGAATTTAGGAAAACATGCACAAGATAAAGAGATAGAAAAGCTACAAAACATTCTTGATTGGTATGAAAGAAGATGTAAATAAGTTGAGGAAAATGTTATGCTGCTGAATTGTAATACTCACTATTGGAAAGTTCTGTCTGGTATTTATTAATACATTCAGTATAACCTCAATCATATTCCCAGCAGATTTTTAGTAGAATGACAAATGAAAATACAAAATTTAAGTGTATCTAGATAATGCTGAGGAAGAATAAGAAAGTTCAGATATCTTACTTTGTCTTATATCAGACCTAGAAAATTAATAGAATTAAAACACTATTCATAGGTAGAAAAATGAACAATCTAGTCAAATGAAATAGAAATTCTAAAAACAAAAAAAAAACACATTCTGTAGTCATATGGGATTTATATTTGTAAAAATATTATTGCAGTGAAATACAGACAGAAAAATCACATGTAAATTGTATGTATTTTATTGAATAAACATAACACTCAAAAAAGGAATGTTGCCCTTCACCTCTTAGGGTAAGCAAAATTCTATATTAACTATAAATCTAAAAACTAAAAACAATAAAGCTATTTGAGGATAGCGTGAAGATATCTTAGTGACTTAAGGGTAGTTGAAGATTTTCTTGGAAAGACGCATAAGACATTATTGTAAGGGAAGAGACTAAAAACTAGATTACATTAAATGAAGAATGTATGTGAGTAAAAGGCACTATTTCCTAGACTAATGCCATGAAGCACTCCCTTTTGTTTTCTTCTCAGAATTTTACAGTTTCTGGTTTTTATATCTAAATCTTTAATTCATTTTGAGTTGATTTCATTGTTCAATGTAAAATAATGGTCCAATTACATTCTTGTGTATATGAATACATACAGTCTTTCTAACTCCATTTGTTGAAGGGACTATTCTCTCCCCATTGTGTATTCTTGGCATGCTCATCAAAGATTCGTTGATGCATGCATGTTATGAACACATGCTTTGGTGCAGTTGATATCATATATGCATGGGTTTATTTCTAGGCTCTCTATTCTATTCCATTAGTCTATAAGTCTGTTTTTATTGCAGTACCATAGGAAACACATCAGAAGAGTGAAAATGAAAAAAAAAATGTGAACCATATTTCTTATAGTTATTTAATATCCAAAGTATATAAGGAACTCTTATTACCCAATAGTAAAATAAATAAATAACCTGATTTAAGAAAAACCATCAAGGAAACTGAATAGATATTTCTCCAAAGAAAACATGATAATGGATGCAGATAATTGAAAAAGTGCTCAACATCACTAATCACCAGGGAAATGCAAACCAAAACCACAATGAGATAGCAGGTCACACTTATTAAGATGGCCATTAACGAAAAACAAAACTCAAGTGTTGTTGAGGATGTGAAAAATTGAAACCCTTGCACTCTGTTGTGAAAATGCAAAATGAATGCCACGATGAGAAACAATATGAAGACTCCTCAAAATGCTAAAAATAGAACTACCATATATTCTAGCAGTTCCATTCTAGGTATACAGCTAAAGGAGATGAAACCACTGCCTGAAAGAAATATATGCACTCTCATTCATTGTAGCATTATTCAAAATAGCTGAAACATGTCCACTGATGGATGAATGGATAAAGTGTAGTATATGTGTACAGAATATTATTCAGTCTTTAAAAAGAAAAAAAAAATCTGCTGTGTGCAGGAAAATGGATGGACCTTGAAGGCATTATGCTAGGTAAAATAAGCCATGTGTGAGCATGAATGCTCAGTCATGTCTGACTTTTTGTGACCCCATAGACTATAGCCCACCAGCCTTCTCTGTCTGTGAAATTTTCCAGGCAAGTATACCAGAGTGAGTTGTCATTTCCTTCTCCAAGGGGTCATCCCACGCCAAGGAACAAGCCCACGTCTCTTGCATCTCCTGTATCAGCAGGCAGATTTTTTCCAGTTGAGCAACCAGGTCACAGAACAAATATTGCATGATTCCACTTATGTGAGGTGTCTAAAATAGTCAGACTCAAAGGAGCCGAGTAGACTAGTGATTGTCAGAAGTAGGAGTGGGGAAAATGGGGAATTGTTGTTCAACAGGTATAAAGTTTCTTGTTGGGAAAGGAGTATGGCAAGGTTGTATATTTGTCACCCTTCTTATTTAACTTATGGCATGCAAAATGCTGGGCTGGATGAAGCACAAGCTGGAATGAAGACTGCCAGGAGAAATATCAGTAACCTCAGATATGCAGATGACAGCACCCTTATGGCAGAAAGTGAAGAGGAACTAAAGAGCCTCTTGATGAAAGTGAAAGAGGAGAGTGAAAAGTTGGCTTAAAACTCAACACTCAAAAAACTAAGATCATGGCATCTGGTCCCATCACTTCATGGCAAGTAGATGGGGAAACAATGGGAACAGTGAGAGACTTTATTTTTTGGGGCTCCAAAATCACTGCAGATGGTGACTGCAGCCATGAAATTAAAGGACACTTGTTCTTTGATGGGCATCTAGGTTGCTTCCATGTCCTGGCTATTATAAACAGTGCTGCGATGAACATTGGGGTGAAGCTATGACAAACTTAGACAGCATATTAAAAAGCAGAGACACTACTTTGCCGACAAAGATCCATATAGCCAAAGATATCACTTTTCCAGTAGTCATGTATGGATGTGAGCGTTGGACCATAAAGGAGGCTGAGTACCAAAGGATTGATGATTTCGAATTGTGGCATTGGAGAAGACTCTTAAGAGTTCCTTGGACTGCAATGAGATCAAATCAGTTAATCCTAAAGGAAATCAATCCTGAGTATTCCTTGAAAGGACTGATGCTGAAGCTGAAACTCCAATACTTGGCTACCTGAGGCAAAGAGCTGACTCATTAGAAAAGATCCTGATGTTGGGGAAGATTGAAGGCAGGAGGAGAAGAGGATGACAGAGAAAGAGATGGTTGGATGGCATCACTGACTCAATGGACATGAGTTTGAGCAAACTCCAGGAGATGGTGAAGGACAGGGAAGCCTGGCATGCTACAGTCCACAGGATCACAAAGAGTTGGACATGACTGAGTGACTGAACAGCAATGTAATATGAATGCATTCTAGAGATCTGCTTATAGTGCTAATAGTTAACAATGCTATGAATTCTCCAGGCCAGAATACTGGAGTGGGTAGCCTTTCCCTTTTCTTAGGTGATCTTCCCAACGTAGGATTGAACCCGGGTCTCCCGCCTTGTGGGCAGATTCTTTACCAGCTGAGCCACAAGGGAAGCCCAACAATGCTGTACTGCATGCTTAAAAGTTTGTTAAGAGGGTAGGTCTCATGTTAAGATTCCTTACTACATTAAAAAAAAAGAGAGAGAGATACCATTAACACATTATTAATTGGATGTTTATTACAGCCCCAGGCATTTGTTTCTACAAAAATGCCCCAGTCAGTAATGTGTTAACAGAGTGAAGAGGCAAACAACCTATCAGAAGAAGATATCTGCCCTGTGCTATGCCATGCACTGTGCTCGGTAATGTCTGACTCTGCGACCCCATGCACTGTAGCCCACCAGGCTTCTCTGCCCATGGTATTTTCCTGGCTAAAATACTGGAGTACATTGCTATTTCCTCCTCCAGGGGATCTTCCTGACTCAGGGATGGAACCCATATCTACCACGTCTCTTGCATTGCAGGTGGATTCTTTACTGCTGAGCCATAGTGGAGGCTCATAGATATGCTCAGAATAAGACTCATAACCCGTATAAGTAAAAGACTCCTATTAATCAACAGAAGTACAGAGTTTCAATAAATAATATCCAAGCACTCAATAGTATTTGAAAAATTGCTTGATCTCAGTAAACATCACGGAAATGCAAATTAAAATCACAGTGAACTCAGTCCACAGCAGAAAGGCTTTAATTAAAACAAACAAACAAACAAACAAAAATCTGGCAATGCTGAAATGTGGAACAACTAGAAATCTCATACATGATAGAGATTTGCATAAATTGGTCTGACTACCTTGGAAAACAGCTTGGAAGTATCTAATAAAGCTAAACACACAAATGGCTACAATACAATCATACTTCATGTATGATTAGAATAATATCCTCATACTCCAAGATATTAATATATGACAAACAGTATTGCATATTTATGTTCATCCACCCAACATATAGAAATATGTAACTCAAATTTCTACCAGTAACAGAACATAAATTAATATTGGCATATTTATATAAATGTAGTAGTGGTACATTTATGCAATGGAACATTATACAAGAATGAAAAAACAAACAAAATACTGCTACGCACAAGAAGAAGGAAATTCACAACCATAAAACTGAGCAAAGGGAGCCATACATAATACTGCAATACTGTATGATCTATTTGCAGAAAGTTCAAAATCAGGTAAAAGTAAGTGGTTGTGATAGAAGTCAGGACAGCTACCAGGTAAGTGCTAATTTTTTGCTGTTTCTTGATCCTGGGGTTGACTGTAAGAGCATGTTCAAGTCTGTAAAATTTTGCTGAAGTGTTTATTTTTTATTTATTCACTTTTAAGTATGCATGTTGTACTTTATTAAATAATTTATTTCAAATTATTAAATGTATGATTACCAAAATTAATATACAAAGGAGTCTATAGAATATATGAGTGGATATTCAAATAGTTCGTAAACTCAATGTTGTTTTAGTGAGGGTCTTTTAATTGCTATTTCTATTTCAAAAATAGCATTTTTTTCTCTTTATTTTCCCACTGGAACTCTGGAAAATTTTCCCATTCAGTAAATATTCACCAAAATACGACATTTAAGAGTTGTCTCAAAAAAAAAAAGAGTTGTCTCATACTATCTTTTCTAGATGCAACTGACTGACTTAATTGATCCCATACTGTAAGATACCTAGGTTGTTTATTTTAAATGCTTCTATGAACATTCCATGAATATCTTTAACAAAAATTTAAATTTTAATTGATAATTATCCTCTTAGAAATAATCCTAGATCACAAGTTATGAATTTTTGAGCCTCTGTAAAATGGCAAACTGCTAATTCAAGAGACTGTACAAAATTAATTGCCACTACACTCTCACTAGCACTAATAATTATTCTATTAAACTTTGCCAAATTAACAAGTGAAAAAATTTTAACTCATATTTCATTGATTTCTAGTATACTTAAATATGTTAACAGGCATTATATTTATTTTTCTATAAATTAACTCTGTCCTTTTCCTCCCCTTTTCTTTCTATTGAGATACCTGCTTTTTTCCTAATGTTCTGTAAGATTTATGTAATAAAGATAACCTATGCTTTGCTATATGTATTGTAATTGCTTTCATTTAACAACTGATTCTCAAATTTGTTTATGATTTTTTAAGATATGGAAAAACTTATGTTTTTGTGTTTGAAATAGTTTCCTCTGAGTTTAAATCCCTGGCCTGCGAATCCCACTCCTGGGCATATAGCCAGAGAAAAACATGGTTCGACAGGATAAATACACCCCAAAGTTCATTGCAGATCTGTTTACAGTAGTCAAGACATGGAAGGAACAAAAATATCCATCAGCAGGTGAATGGTTAAAATGTGGTACATCTATACAATAGAATATTACTCAACCATAAAAAGAATGAAATAATGCTATTTGTAGCAACATGGATAGACCTGGAGATTATCACAGTGCATGAAGTAAATCAACCAGAGAGAGACAAATATTATATGATATTCCTTATATGCAGAATGTTAAAGAAAAAAGATGCAAATGAACTTATCTACAAAACAGAAACAGACTCAAAGACTTAGAGAATGAATTTATGGTTACCAGGAAGAAAGGGTAGGGGGAGGGCTAGATTAGGAGTTTGAATTTAACATGTATACACTGCTATATTTAAAATATATAACCAACAAGGCCCTGCTGTATAGCATAGGGAATTCTACTTAATCTGTAATGACCTAAATAGGAAAAGAATTTGAAAAATAATAGAAAAAAAATAAAGTGAAATTAAAAAAAAAAAAAGAAAAGTGGCCATTTCAAGTCAATTTAATGTAATTTTACATGTCAAGTTGACTGGGTGACAGGATGTCCAGATATTTGGTCAAACATTATTCTGGGTGTGCCTATGAGGGTCTTTCTAGATGAGATTAACATTTAATGCAGTAGACTGAATAGATTGCCCTTCTTGGTGTGGGTGGGCCACATCTAATCAGCTGCACACCAGAAGCACATTAAGGACTGAGTAGGAAAGAATCGTATCTTTCTGCCTGTCTTCAAGCTGGGATATGGGTATTCTCCTACCTTCATACTGAGACTTGGTTTGGAACTATAACATCAGTTCTCCTGGGCCTCCAGCTTTCTGACTACAGATCTTAAGACTTGTTAACTTCCACAATCATGTGAGCCAAATCCTTTTAATAAATACCTTTTCTTATATAAATATATTAATAAATTATATGATTATATATAGATATGTATCTTCTGGGTTTTGTTTCTCTGAAGAGCACAAATAAATGTGTGTTAATTTTTATTCTATTTTGCATTTTTTTAATTTAATTTTTAAATCTAGTTGGAGGTTTTGTTGAAAAGAGAAAATCAAACTTCCCTTATTGTTCTTTTTCCCCTGAATGGCTGTCCTTTCTCTTCGTTGATCCTCTTAAATCCAGCACAATTGTTCTTCAATCTGTGCCATCTCTGTGTTAGACACTGACCTCTTTTTCTTCCTCTACCTGCAGTTATCCAGGGTACTCTGATCATTTTTTCTAAACACCTAGGTTTCCTTTGGCCACTCCCATCAGGGAAATTCCTGCCATCATGACTGCTCACTAAAAGGATGCCTCAATTATTAATCTCACCTAAATCAAATCCATTCTTAACATGTTTCTTTGGAATTTTCATCCCATACCTACTGCTAAGATGTCCAGTATCTGAGATTTCTTCCACTTATTCATTATACTCATATTCTCTCTCTGTCTCTCACCCTGGGTCTGCTGAACTACTCCAGACTTATATAGGTAGTGATAACATGCACCACTGTAGAGCCGAAGACCTGGGAGAACTTTGGAAAAGGGCTTGAATATCAGTTTATTCATTAGAAAATTATAATAATTCCACATTAAAAATTGTCTGGACCTCAAGTGAGAAAAGGGATATAAGAGATCATTGCCACATAAAATGTAGGACATTGTTAAGTTTGAATTTCAGAAAAACAGCAAAAATGTTTCCATACTTTCCATGCATTAACCCTTCTGGCAGAAAGTGAAGAACTAAGGAGCCTCTTGATGAAAGTGAAGGAGGAGACGGAAAAAGTTGGCTTAAAGCTCAACATTCAGAAAACTAAGATCATGGCATCTGGTCCCATCACTTCATGGCAAATAGATGGGGAAACAGTGGCTGACCTTATTTTTGGGGGGCTCCAAAATCACTGCAGATGGTGATTGCAGCCATGAAATTAAAAGACGCTTACTCCTTGGAAGGAAAGTTATGACCAACTTAGATAGCATATTAAAAAGCAGAGACATTACTTTGCCAACAAAGGTCCATCTGGTCAAGGCTATGATTTTTCCAGTAGTCATGTATGGATGTGAGAGTTGGACTATAAAGAAAGCTGAGCGTCGAAGAACTCATGCTTTTGAACTGTGCTGTTGGAGAAGACTCTTGAGAGTCCCTTGGACTGCAAGGAGATCCAACCAGTCCATCCTGAAAGAGATCAGTCCTGGGTGTTCATTGGAAGGACTGATGCTGAGGCTGAAACTCCAATACTTTGGCCACCTGATGTGAAGAGCTGACTCATTTGAAAAGACCCTGATGCTGGGAAAGATTGAAGATGGGAAGAGAAGGGGACGACAGAGGATGAGATGGTTGGATGGCATCACCGACTTGATGGACATGGGTTTGGGTCAACTCCGGGTGTTGGTGATGGACAGGGAGGCCTGGCGTGCTGCGGTTCATGGGGTTGCAGAGTCGGACACAACCGAGTGACTGAACTGAACTGATGCACTATCTGGAAACTCTAATGTGAGAGCACGCTGTAATGTGGCAAAATATTATTCAACAATAAAGGGAAATAATAAAATGAAGAAACAGGAGGAGAACAACCTATTTTACTGTTTGTTTTCATCTACATCAGAGGTCATTAAGTTATTGTGATCTCAAATAATATCTATTCCAATGATAAAAGGAGTCTAAATTAACAGCAAAGGGTATGGCTAGTAAAGCAACTTTGTTCTTACAGCTTCCAGTAGTGCACAGAGTCAATTTACAGAGTCAGTCCCTTATTCCTTAAACATATAATCCTTCCAGGGGACTGAAATGTGTAGGATATGGGGGAGCAGAAGGGGACTTATCAAGAGAAAAGGAACAAACTACACTTTCCCCGAGTTCTCTGCTGAATCTGGTCTGTTGTTGTTCTCTTGCCGAAAGTGACAGCTGTGTTGCCCAAGGCGCTGCTGATTCATTCTCAAATTAAAATAATAAAACTTACTAACAACTCTTCAAGTCCTCAAGCTAAGAGATCCATAAACTGTTTCCTCTTTTCCTAAACTCCATAAAATTACTTCTTCATCTCTTTTTCCTTTTTAACTACAGAACTTAAGTAGTCTTATAAAATGTTAGAACTCTATTTCTTCTCCCAGTTGGCTGTTAGCCTTGGTTTTGCTCAGGGTTTATTCTCTTTCCTTTTTGGAACTGCGTGAGTCCCTGAAAAGAGCAGAGGCTGGAATGTGACAAACGCAAGCTCTGATCCTCGTTCCCCAACTTACCAGCAGTGAGCTAGTCAGTGATGCTCTCATAGCATCAGTTGCCTCATCCACACAAATGGACTTTATAATAAGTGACAGAAATTTTCTGGCAATGCCACAATCAAACATACAAAGAGTTTACTGGATTACTCAACAGCCATTTCAGGGCAAGAATATATACCGTTCTCCACTTCTTTGAAACTCTCTTGTAAGTCTTCTTCAAGAACAGAGAAGAAACATCTATACTTGGGATCCTGTGCATTAACAGCAAAGGAACAAATCAGAAAATGTAAGTGATGGAGAGTAAACATATGCTCTAGAGTGAACAAAAGCCCCATTCCAAGGACTGAGTTTAGGAGGACATATACATACAGATTTATTTAAAGCAGTGTTTTCATGGAATTGAAATTAACAATGAGTAGGGTTCTGGACATATTCAGAGATTTTTCTTGCAGTCACCTTTTTGTATGATGAGGCCCTCAAAAACATCTTTCTGTAGCTATTCTGGATTGTATTTACATTAGTCAGACTTTTTTTTTTTAAAAGAAAATTCACAAGTATAGATTAAATGACCAGGGTGAATATTATTGCCCTTGTTTAACAAGTGAAGCAGTTAAAACTTGCAAGGAGTAAATGTGAAAGACAATACATTCAGGAGATCCAAGAGTAGGCTATGTGTGTTCAAATGCATAATGAATGCTGCAGCTAGAATTCTTGCTTGGGAGAAATTGTCAACATGATTCCTAAGATATTTTAAGACTTTCTGCATTTGTTTGAGGCTCTTTCTCCATCTGCCCTGTTGATGTCATCTTCTGGTTAAGTAACATACTTGATTCCATATTTAGATAAAATATCAGAAAAACTTTATGGCCTCATACAGTGTGAATTAGAAGAGCAGCATTATGTACTCGAAAAATATTTATAATAAGAGAACTTAGAAATTTGATTTCTGGTTTCATGCTGCTACGATTGGTTTTGAAAAAGTAATCTAACCCCTTTGGAATTCATTTTCCTCATCAGAAAAAAATGGGCATAGTGCATTTGATGATCTTAGAGGGAGAACTCTTCCTCCTACTCCCATTTCCATATACTATAAGCCAAGCAAACACATTATTCTCATTAATGCTTGCATGCATGCTCAGTTGCTTCAATTGTGTCTGACTCTGTGATCCAGTGGAGAGCAGCCCACCAGGCTCCTCTGTCCATGTGATTCTCCAGGCATGAATACTGGAGTGGATTGCTATGCCCTCCTCCAGGGGATCTTCCCAACCCAGGGATCAGACCTGCATTTCTTATGTCTCCTGCATTGGCAGGTAGGTTCTTTACTACTAGTGCTACTTGGGAATCCCTATTAGTTCTCAAAAAACTTATCACTCAAAAAAATATCTTTCATCTTCAGAGTCTTTTTGACTCTTTCTATCCAAACTATTATCATTCAATTTGTAGCCTCTCTGTACCATTTTACTGAGGTAGAACAGGTCATAAATTTATACACTGGAATAAACTTATATAGAAACAACAATCACAGATATGGTTATTGAAAAGATATTCAGTAGGCTCTACTGAGTACCAGTTACAAGAGATTAAACAGAATCTACTTCTCTCAGAATTGCTTTGTGCCTTGATGATGTTTCCAGACTTACAGAGAAAATAAGTGCTAAGTGACATAGGACAATAATAAACACTGCTGAAAGGTTGAGAAAAATGAATCCTGAAACATTGTACAGAGAATATCCTAAAGTAGAGGGTAATTATCTTGTCTTAAAAAAGAAGCCGGAGCCAAACTCAAAGATCTCTCTTGGTAGATGTCTTGAAAATATGTGGGTTATTTTCAAATATCTTTTGATATTGATTTCCAACATAATTCCACAGTGATAAAAGAATAGACTCTGTATGGTTTCAATACCTTTAGACCATGAAATTTTTGCATCTTGCTTTATGTCCTTGGATATGTTCCAGTGTCTCCTAGGTTATAGTGTATGGGAACTTGAATAGAATTTGTATCCTACTGTTGTGTGAAAATTGTATAAATCTTAATTATGTTGAATTGGATCATGGTGCTTTTCAGGTCTATGCTATCCTACATTACTCTGTATTCATTCTTTTTTGAGAGCTTGATATTGAAACTGCAACTAAAAATTTTAATTTATTTACTTGAGAAATAATTGTAATATATAGTGGAATTATGCACAGCTTTGTTCTGCCCTTGCCAAGACTCTTGTAAATGTGTTATCATACTTTTATAATTGAAAATTTAAAAGAGAAACAGAATAAAAAGAAACAGAAGCCATACTAGATGTTCAGATTTAGATATAGTATGACCCTCATTGGAAAAGACCCTGGTGCTGGGAAAAATTGAAGGCAGGAGGAGAAGGGGACAGAGGATGAGAAGGCTGGATGGTATCACTGACTCAATGGACATGAGTTTGAGCAAACTCTGGGGGATGGTGAAAGACAGGGAAGCCTGGCATGCTGCAGTTCAAATGGCTGCAAAGAGTCAGACACAACTAAACAATTGATAAACAACATAAATATGACCTGGCAATAAAAATGGTTGTTTTCCTAAGTATTATTAAATATTTTACCATTACTAAAAATTTTACCATTGTATGCATATTAATTTTTTGAGTAAATTTATTAGGCAACACTCCCCACACAACACACATAATAACCTAATATGTTCCTTCTTTTCTGAGCAAATATTCAGAATTATAATAATAAGTAGGCATCATGTTCTTCTCTCTGGCTATAAACTTTAACCCTTGTTTTGAGAAAGGTGCAATGTTTTATCACTACCTTTCCAAGACAGAAGGCAAAATATATATTTTTCTGGTCTTCTGGTGTGCAAATATATGTTCTGAGTGCTGCCTAAAAAGAGGGCTTCCTTGGTGGCTCAATGGTAAAGAGTCCACTTACCAATTCAGGAGACATGGGTCCAATCGATCACAGAGGACCCTGGTGGGCTACAGTTCATGGGGTCTCAAAAGAGTCAGACAGGACTTAGCAACTACAGAACAACAACAAACTGCCTAAAAATGCTCCTGTTAGAAAATATTAATATATTGAAATAAATTTCAATTTTTCTCCAGGCTTAAAATTTCTAATTACACTGTTAAGGGGGTGGGCAAAAACACCTGCTAGAGATTCTAATTGAGAGCTGAGCAACTTTTCTCAGGAAAGATTAAGATCATGTGGAATGCACCTTCAAGTGAAGATAGTCATGGAAGCATCAAGCTTGGGGCTATCATAAATCACAAATCAAGCTTGGGGCACTGTATTGGTAGACTTGACACTGTAACATCCTGTGTTCAGAAGCTGGAACCAATGTATCCCTCAACAGACCAGCATTGCAACATGATTGTGGGTGTTCTTGAAACATCAGTTCAAGCTTGGATGATCAGCCCTCAGTTCAGTTCAGTTCAGTCCCCCAGCTGTGCCCGATTCTTTGTGAACCCATGGACTACAGCGTGCCAGGCCTCCCTGTCCATCACCAACTCCCAGAATCCACCCAAACCCAAGTCTATTGAGTCAGTGATGCCGTCCAACCATCTCATCCTCTGTTGCCCCCTTCTCCTCCTGCCCTCAATCTTTCCCAGCATCAGGGTCTTTTCAAATGTGTCAGCTCTTTGCATCAGGTGGCCAAAGTATTAGAGTTTCAGCCTCAACATCAGTCCTCCCAATGAACACTCAGGACTGATCTCCTTTAGGATGGACTGGTTGGATCTCCTTGCTGTCCAAGGGACTCTCAAGAATCTTCTCCAACACCACAGTTCAAAAACATCAGTTCTTTGATGCTCAGCTTTCTTTATAGTCCAACTCTCACATCCATACATGACTACTGGAAAAACCATAGCCTTGACTAGATGGATCTTTGTTGACAAAGTGATGTCTCTGCTCTTTAATATGCTGTCTAGGTTGGTCATAACGTTCCTTCCAAGGAGTAAGCATCCTTTAATTTTATGGCTGCAGTCACCATCTGCAGTCATTTTGGAGACCAAAAAGATAAAGTCTGCCACTATTTCCACTCTTTCCCCATATATTTGCTGTGAAGTGTTGGGAACAGATGCCATGAATGCTGAGCTTTAAGCCAAATTTTTCACTCTCCTCTTTCACTTTCATCAAGAGGGCCTTTAGTTCTTCTTCACTTTCTGCCATAGGGTGGTGTCATCTGCATATCTGAGGTTATTAATATTTCTCCCGGCAATCTTGATTCCAGCTTGTGCTTCATCCAGCCCAGCATTTCTCATGATGTACTCTATATATAAGTTAAATAAACAGGGCGACAATATACAGACAATATATACTCCTTTTCCTATTTGGAACCAGACTGCTGTTCTATGTCCAGCTCTAACTGTTGCTTCCTGACCTGCATACAGGTTTCTCAAGAGGCAGGTCAGGTGGTAAAGTATTCCCATCTCTTTCAAAATTTTCCAGTTTATTGTGATCCACACAATCAAAGGCTTTGGCATAGTCAATAAAGCAGAAATAGATGTTTTTCTGGAACTTTCTTCCTTTTTTGATGATCTAGTGAATGTTGGTAATTTGATTCCCCTGCCTTTTCTAAATTCAGCTTGAACATCTGGAAGTTCACGGTTCATGTATTGTTGAAGCCTGGCTTGGAGAATTTTGAGCATTACTTTACTAGCATGTGAGATAAATGCAATCGTGTGGTAGTTTGAGCATTCTTTGGCCTTTCTGTTCTTAGGGATTAGAATGAAAACTGACATTTTCCAGTCCTGTGGCAACTGCTGAGTTTTCCAAATTTGCTGGCATATTGAGTGCAGCACTTTCACAGCATCATCTTTTAAGATTTGAAATAGCTCAGCTGGAATTCCTTCACTAGCATTGTTTGCACTGATGCTTGCTAAGGCCCACTCAACTTCACATTCCAGTATGTCTGACCCTAGGTGAGTGATCACAGCATCGTGCTTTTCTTGGTCATGAAGATCTTTTTTGTACAGTTCTTCTGTGTATTCTTGCCACCTCTTCTTAATATCTTCTGCTTCTGTTAGGTCCATACCATTTCTGTCCTTTATTGAGCCCATCTTTTCATGAACTGCTCATTTGGTATCTCTAATTTTCTTGAAGAGATTTCTAGTCTTTCCCATTCTGTTTTTTTCCCCCTCATTTTTGCACTGATCATTGAGGAAGGCTTTCTTATCTTTCCTTGCTATTCTTTGGAACTCTGCATTCAAATGGGTATATCTTTCCTTTTCTCCTTTGCTTTTCACTTTTCTTCTTTTCACAGCTATTTGTAAGGCTTCCTCAGACAGCCATTTTGCTTTTTTGCATTTCTTTTTTTGAGGATGGTCTTGATCCCTGTCGCCTGTACAATGTCACAAACCTCTGCCCATAGTTCATCAGGCACTCTATCTATCAGATCTAGTCCCTTAAATCTATTTCTCACTTCCACTGTATAATCGTAAGGGATTTGATTTAGGTCATACCTGAATGACCTGGTGGTTTTCCCTCCTTTCTTCAATTTAAGTCTGAATTTGGCAATAAGGAGTTCATGATCTGAGCCACAGTCAGCTCCCAGTCTTGTTTTTGCTGGGTGTATAGAGCTTCTCCTTCTTTGGATGCAATGAATACAATCAATCTGATTTCAGTGTTGACCATCTGCTGTGTCTATGTGTAGAGTCTTCTCTTGTGTTGTTGGGAGAGGGTGTTTGCTATGACCAGTGCGTTCTCTTGGCAAAACTCTATTAGCCTTTGCCCTGCTTCATTCTGTACTCCAAGGTCAAATTTGCCCGTTATTCCAGGTGTTTTATTGATTTCCTACTTTTGTTTTCCTGCCCCCTATAATGAAAATGACATCCTTTTGGGGTGTTAGTTCTAAAAGGTCTTGTAGGTCTTCATAGAACCGTTCAACTTCAGCTTCTTCAGTATTACTGGTCAGGGCAAAGGCTTGGATTACCATGATATTGAATGGTTTGCCTTGGAAATGAACAGAGATCATTCTGTCGTTTTTGAGATTGCATCCAAGCACTGCATTTCAGATTCTTTTGCTGACTATAATGGTTACTCCATTTCTTCTAAGGGGTTCTTGCCAACAATAGTAGATATAATGGTCATCTGAGTTAAATTCACCCATTTCATTTCATTTTAGTTGGCTGATTCCTAAAATGTTGATGTTCACTCTTGCCATCTCCTGTTTGAGCACTTCCAATTTTCCTTCATTTATGGGCCCAACATTCCAGGTTCTTATGCAGTATTGCTTTTTACAGCATCCAACCTTGCTTCCATCACCAGCTGGGTGTTGTTTTTGCTTTGGCTCCATCTCTTCATTCTTTCTGGAGTTATTTCTCCACTGATTTCCATTAGCATATTGGGCACCTACTGACCTGGGGAGTTCATCTTTCAGTGTCCTATCTTTTTACCTTTTCATACTGTTCATGGGGTTCTCAAGGCAAGAATACTGAAGTGCTTCACCATTCCTTTCTCCAGTGGACCACATTTTGTCAGAACTCTCCAGCATGACGCATCCATCTTAGGTGGCCCTGCATAGCATGGCTCATAGTTTCATTGAGTTAGACAAGACTGTGGTCCATGTGATGAGATTGGTTAACCCACGTCCAAGGTCAGAGAACCCTCAGTAAGACACTAGGTGCTGGAGCTTCTGTGAGGAGATACCCCATGTCCAAGGGCAAGAGAAGCCCCAGCAAGATGGTAGGAGAGGCGAATTCGCATTTAGAATCAAACCTCATTCCCACCAAAGACTCTAATAGGGCTCAAACAAACCTTGTGTGCACCAGGACACAGGGACCCCACAGAGACTGAGACAGAACTGTGTTTGAGCATCTCCTGTGGAGGTCTGGGCCAGCAGTGGACTGTCACAGGGACAGGGGCTCTGGATGCAGCAGACTTGGGTATGGCATAAGCCCTCTTGGAGGAGGTCTCCATTGACCCCACCATAGAGCTGCCAGAACTTACACAGGGCTGGGAAATCGACTCTTAGAGGGCACAAACAGAATCTTGTGCATCAGCACCCAGGAGGAAGGAGCAGTGACCCCACAGAGGCTAGCCCAGACTTGCCTGTGAGTGTCCTGAGTCTCCAGCAGAGACGTGGGTCAGTGGTGGCCTCCTGCAGGGTTGGCGACACTGAGTATAGCAGTGCATGCATGGGATCTTTTGAATGAGGTCACCATTGTCGGCATTGCCTCCACAGTGATTTGACCCCAGGTAAATAGCAGGGAGGAAGCACATGTCCACCCATCAACAGAAAATTGGATTAAAGATTTACTGAGCATGGCCCCGCCCATCAGAACAAGACCCAGTTTTCCCCTCACTCAGTATCTCCCATCAGGAAGCTTCCATAAGCCTCTGATCAACCCTTCCATCTATTTATTGAGTTCTTCACTATTATTTTAATTAATTATTTGTCAACTTAATCAGCCAGAGTTTGTTTCATTGCTCATAGCTTAGAACACTGACTCATACAAGAGCCAATAACAAATGAAGATAAATGCCTGTTGCCAATTTACAGATTTGTGAAATTTGACTAGTGAGAAGAAAACTTATTTATGTTTCAAAACAAGTGAGCAAAGGATAGAACACAATAGAAGAGCGGGTCCTGGTTTTCTGTGGGATTTCTGGGGTTGGTATCTACTTCCCACCTATATCTTGAATTACTAAAAGCAAGAGACTTCCTGTAGGTAGGGAAAATCACAGTCGTCAGGTATTGTCCAAAAGGGGACACTGATGTCCATTACACACAACCTATCCATCCCAAGGGAAAAATACATGGACTGTAGGAATGTTCAGCCATGTGACAAATGCCTGGGGTTGAACAAACAATGTTGGATTGTGTGTGGGATTTGGAAGAATTGTTAAATTTAATTTATGTGGACCAGTAGTTTCTAAACTATAGTGAGGGTGAGAATCACCTGGAGAGCTTGTTAAAACATAATCTGAAATTCTGCTCCCTGAAATTCTGATGTAGTAGCTCTGGGGTAAGATCTGAGATATTGCATTTCCCAGTTCCCAGGTGATGATACTGACACTTAGGGAATTACTGTGACTAGCAAGGCTCTAGGCAACTTAAAAGTTATCCACAAGTGCCCATTAGTTTTAGCAGCAAACTAACATTGGTGACCTTGAAGACAGCAGTTTCAGTGGCAGAATGGAGGCTGATGCCAGATTATCCATCTCAGAAATGAAAGAATGTTAAGAAAATGGGGACAGTAATGAACTCTCTAAAAATGCAGGGGAGATAGGATATAAAAATAGGAGAAACTCTAAAGAGCTAATAGGAAAAAGTCATCAGAGAGGGAGAGACTGAAAGTTTTGGAAACAGAGGTATTGATCAATGAGCACAATTCCTAGGGAGACTAGAGAGGATGGAAACTAGCACCCAAGTTGACAACAAGAGGCAACTCTTTCACCCAAACAAGTGGGGAAAAAAGAATCCAAGAGTGGGAAGATGTGTATAGATTAGCAAATTTGGTGTCAGATAATATAGAGCTGTATGCTAGTCAGGAGGGAATACATTCTTTATTGAGAGTAAGGAGGCATACAGAAGGCTGAAGTATTTGAAGGAAATGGGGAAAGTTGGAAACAGTCATGTGGATTTAGATCATACAGGAAAACTGATTAAGGATCAGAATTGTGCAAGGTCCAAAAGTGACTCCAATCTACAAGATTTCTTGCCTTTGTTGTTGCTCTCTTTTCCAGCAGCACTTAGTGCTGGGCCCTCGGATATAGGCTCAAATAGCATAGATAATTACGTTTAATTAGAATTGGGGTTTTGCCAAGATGGATGCAACCGAAAGACTGTGGAGCAGGAGAGTCTCTTGAAGGTCTGACTTTTGTATGCTTGTTAAAGAAGAGAAGTGAGCCCTTTATCTTAATGTGATGTCCAATATTGAAAAGAAGCATTAAGATTTTAATTTTTTACCACTTGCAAACTGCTTAGATAATAATGGGTAAAGGCATTCATTAGCAAGGAAAAACTATATAAATTGTGAACTTTGTAGTACATTAAACCAAAACGTCAGTGTGTATTTTAAATTCTTATCAGGAACAACTATTAGAAGAATAATGAAATAAGTCATTTTCATATATTTATAGCACATATTCGTTATTCTAAGTCTCTCAGAAAGGGCTGCCCATACAAATGAATTTAAGTGCTTTTTCATTAGTATAAATAAAATGTTAAGTAGTGTGAGGAATTGCTGTAAATACTGTAGGCTAAAGTACTTTCCGTAATCTTTTTCTTGAACGATGGTGGCAGTTAAAAGAACATTTCAATACTTGTTCTTGGTAATGAACAGCATAAACCCAGAGAAGTAAAACCTCTTTTCTTGGAAAACACATGACAGCAGCACTTGAAAGGGAAGATCTTAAAACGAATCTCTCCTCGTTTGATGCCCACAGAGTCAATGCATTTCACGTGAAGAAGTAGGTTTTAACATTTTCACAGCTGCTCTCCACCGCTCACTTATGTTCCACGTTCGGCCAACATTACTTCAAGGTCTTTTCTCCTTCCCTTTTATGTCATCACAATGGAGAGTTAATTCCAAAGCCATTTTAAGGCCAAGGCCCTTCTTGATCCGGCCCCAAGCAACTTATTCTCCTGCTCATTAACTGTATTAAATCTACATAAACCTCCTTCCTCAAGAAAGTCAGCTTTGCTCTTTCTCGGGCTGCTTGTACTTTGGGTTCCTTCTGTCCAGAATACTCTTTCTTCAGATAGTTACATGGTTCACTTCTTCAATTCATTTGGCTCTCACTATAAAAGTCATCTCCTCAGAACTAACTTCCCTTATCATCCTATCTAAAAGTCACCTCCCATTATTCCATCCTTTACTCTGTGCAGTAGAGCCTGCTATTTGCAAAAATTGATCCTTTCTTTTTCCTGTAGAATTAGACCTGCCCAGTTATTCTATAGAATCTTCCTCTCTCTACAGTTGCTGAACTTTAATTAAAATTTTCTGAAATGAAGATGAATGGAAATGGTGTGTACCTCCATATCAAGCCAGCTCCATACACCCTGGGGTTGCCATCATTTTTTTTGCTATCATTCCTCTTCTTTCTATTTAAGTCTCAGTGGCCACCCAATCACAATTATACAGATAACAAGGCACTCAGGCATTGGAAAGCAACAGAGAAACTAGGTTCTTAACTGGCATGTGGGGCCTAGTTTTCCGCCAACCTATAACACTGATCTTAAACTATTAAGTGAGAGAGAAATGAACTTCTATCTTCTCCAAGCCACTGAGTTTGTATCAGATTTCTTTACTATAGCAACTTGTGTGTGTGCATTCTAAGTTGCTTCAGTCGTGTTGGACTCTTTGTGACCCTATGGTCTGTAGCCCAGCAGGCTCCTATGTCCATGGGATTCTCCAGGCAAGACTACTGGAGTGGGTTGCCATGTTATTCTCCAGGGGATCTTCCCAACCCAGCAATCGAACCTGAGTCTCATGTCTCTTGCATTGGTAGGTGGGTTCTTTACCACTAGCACCACCTGGAAAGCCCCATTATAACAGCTTAGTCTTACCTTATCTTGCTTTGCTACATTTCTCCTCACAGTCCTTATCATTATTTGACATGATCTTATATATATATATATATATATATATATATATTTACTTTTTATTTTATATTGGAGTACAGCCAATTAACAATGTTGTGATAGTTTTAAGTGGACAGCAAAGGGACTCAGCTGGAGATATATATATATATATATACACACATATATACATACATACATATACATGTATCCACTCTCCCGTAAACTCCCCTCCCACTGAAGCTGTCATATAACATTGAGTAGAATTCTTTGTGCTCTACAGTAGGTCTTCATTGGTTATCCATTTTAAATATAGCACTGTGTACATGTTTATCCCAAACTCCCTAAACATCCCTTCCCCTCATTCTTCCCCCCTGGTAATTATATATGTTTTTTTGTTTTGTTTTGTTTGCTTATGTTTTCCTCACTTAAATGCTGCTCGATGAGGGGAGCATGTTTATGTCATTCCTTGTTCTGTTCAAACATGTAGAATAGTGTCTTGCATATAGTGAGCACTCAGAAATCAGTTGGGTTGAGTGATGAGTATATGAATGAGCGTTGAATAGACTATACTCCCACTGGACCTCTGCATTCAGACCTGCTGTTCTTGCCCCCTTGACACCTCCTGCCCTCCCACCTGTGCCCACAGTGTGTGTACATGGGCTGTACAAATGCCTGGACTGAATCAACACTAGGTCTGCACTTGGCTGCAGGAACTGCAGGCAGCAGAATCCTTAGTCATAAGCAGCGCTGTAGCCTCCCCCTGCAAGTCCAGCTGAGCGCTACAGAAATGTAGTTCAGTAACTTGGCTTTCAGTGGGTGTATACCTCTATCAGATACCTGCACACTAATGGCCATTTCAGAAAGTAGACAGGTTGGCAAAGCCAAAGGAATTGAGCCCTGCAAAAAACTCATCTCCAAGATTAAATCTTTGAAGATCCTCAGATAGCCATTATTTTCCTGGCTCCTTTCCAACTGAGAGAGTCAGCAAAATGATCAGTGTCTTATCTCTCAGGTAAAGGAAGATACTCAGAGCCCATTTCTCCTTGAGTGCATAAAATAAAAAATTCTACTGAGTGGTTACTTCCTGTGTTTGGCAGCTTCAAGATAAACAGTACTTTTCTGGAATGGATGGGGAGTTGGCAACAGCAAGTCTTCACATGCTAAGATAGCTCATCAGCTTCTCTTGGCATGATTGTTAAGTGGGTTTAAGTGCTGCATTCTTTTTTATAATTTACAGAATTGTGGATTAAATATACATTATGTTTCATTTATAAGGGTAGCCTGAGGGTTCAGATAATTCAAAGCAAATGTGAGCTAATAGTAAAAAAAAAAAGTGGAAGAAATTTCTTCACAATTTTACCTTTTAACTGATTCACTTGACAAATTCAATTGCTTACACATACATGCATATGCACACAGAGGAATTAATTTTATGAAACAGTCTTTCTTATAGTCAAGGCTGGATTTCTAAATGTTTTATCAGTCCTTTCCCTCTTATTTTTTCTACATAGATTATAAGTTCCTTGAAAGCAAGATTTTAATTTAATATTTTCCTTGTTTTTAATCAGAGAATTTGACACAATATTGTAAATACAATGCATTATCAACAAACACTTGATTAAATAATTAGAGTTAGAAGTTAATTTGTAGTTTCAATATATAAAAACCTTCAATAAACTCTAAATTCTATCTATTTGGAGATTATTAAACCCCAAGTAATTAACACTGATGCACAGAAAAGATTCAAATTGAATTAGGTCATTTTGAAGGAATCAAGCTGCAGCCATGTACAATTTCAACTTTATCTGAAGATTGATCCTCCTCTATATCATTTAATTTACCCCTTCAGGATGCTAATGAATTCCAGTACTTCCTTTTAGACCTAGACAAACAGAGCCATTGTCCCAAGCTCTATGTTTCAAGGGAACCAACCTCTGCAACTATGGAGTGCTTTCCTTGAAATTTTCCAAGTCCTCTTCCAATGTCTGGGACAAGCTAGGGCCATCAATATCATCCTCACAAGGTGCCCCAAATTCAGGCTGGAAGACAAGTGGTCCCTGGACCTATTTTCTCTTATGAGCAGGTACCCTATGATGCTTTATCCCCTGTATGGAGTTTGCCAGATGTCCCAAAGAGCTCCAGGACTCATATCTATGGAGTTTTATTAGCCCCATGTCTGAGAAGTTGTTCCAAGAGAATGGTCCACCAAGTGAATTACTGTTCCTGGCAGATGAGATATTTCTTTTACAGTATTGTATAAGAATTGACTGTAAGAATGGTATTGATCCACTAATTTTGGGTGGCACTCATTCACATAGGAACATGAGTTCAAGGATCTGAGCTACCAGTTATTTCTTTCTGACCATTGGGCTTTACCTACATATAAGGGCCTTGCAATAGTTCTGGCAGTAGTACTGTCTCTGACATCCAGAACCAGAGAGAGATGAAGGTTGTGGTAGAAATATCTTATCCTTACACCCATTACCACTGGCACTAACACTGTGGTATCTTTGGGTTAGACAACATTCCCTGAGTGGTTGTGCTTAAATTCTCTGAGGGTTTTCAAGACAGTTGCTCTATAATACCAATGGATTCTTTCAAACTATATCATAACTTGGCTCGAATTAATGTAGTAAAATCCTGCTTTCCTGGGTCAGTGTTAAGCCTTGCTGGATGTATTGGCTAAGGATGTTGTAACAAATTACCACAAACTTGGTGACATGAGACAAAAAAAAATATTTTTTACACTTTTTGAGGACAGAAATACAAAATAATTTTCACTGGGCTGAAATCAAGGTGTCAGCAAGCCAAGCTATTTACAGAAGCTCTAAGGAACATTCTATTCCTTGACTTGCCAACTACTAGCGACTGTATAACCCAGTCCATGCCCTCATGGTCACAGTGCCTTCTCTTCTGAGTTCATTCTCTTCTGCTTCCATTTTAGAAGAACACCTTGTGATTGCATTTGGAGCCTATGTAGGTCATCTATTTTGTGATCTATTTGCAGATGGTTATTCAGTCTGTGATCTATTTGCAGATGGTTATTCAGTCTATCATACTGGACAAGGGGGAAGGGGACACTCCATGAGCATATATGCACTCTTTTTGTTCTCCTCTCCACAGGTGGTGATGTGTGGGAAAAGGAAGAAGAGTTAACACTGAAAGAGAGCTCATTCTCGGGGTGCAGTGAAGTCTGCCTAAAGTGTTCAAGAGTACATGTTTGCTAGATCTGTTCATGCTATAAAAGTAATGTCCTGCTGGTTCTGTGGTAAAGGATCCACACAATGCGGAGACACAGGTTTGATCCTTGAGTTAGGAAGATCCCCTGGAGAAGGAAATGGCTACTCACTCCAGTATTCTTGCCTGGGAAATCCCATGAACAGAGGAGCCTGGTGGGCTACAGTTCATGGCGTCACAAAAGAGTAGATACAACTAAGTGATAAAATAACAACAATGCTATGAAACTGAGTGACAAATTTATAAATTATTGTGCCCATTTTTGTGCATATCCTAAATAAGATTTGCATTTGCGGTTGCCATCAATGAGTGAGAGTCCTTGAAATACAGTATTATTTTCAGGTGGCATGATGAGAAATGCAGCATCATATATGAGGTAACCAATACTGAACAAACGGTACTCTATGGGGAAAATGTACAGGCAAGAAGACCAATATGGCTTCAATAAAAACAGGTTTCAAAGATTTACATCTTTCACCTTTTTCTCATGGTGGTAGATATGAAAATAGTTAAGAAGGGCACACTTCACAATAAAGAACACAAAGAAATGATTCCTAGACATGAACAGAAAGAGATGATGCCTGAATAATACAAATACTCTTCTCATGCAATGATTGGACAAGAAGCAAATATTTAAGTACCTCTTTTCTACTCATTATCCTAAAATGTCCTTAATAAATCACTATATCTCACATAGGTGCATGCATCTTGGAATGTATTTTTAAAATCAAATTATTTACATATATGGGGCCTCAGAAAAAAATTTGTCTGGGACCCCACAAATACTAAATACTGTGACCATGAGACGGAAAAATTTTGTTGAAAATCCAGGGAAAAAATTGTTCACCTATTCTATTATATGACAAATTATGTGAGCAACCACTGTGAAATTCTATTAGATTTGGATTAATATTAAAATTGATGGAATTTCTGTAGAGACAAGGGTTTTTAATGTAAGTTTTATCTCAACTGAAGTAGGAAACTTCATGAGACTAGGAAGTGACTGTTTTACCTCTTTAATCTTCTGAGGGAGTGTTTTTGGTTGTCACGGTGATTGTGGAAAATGATGGACATTTAGTGAGCAGGGACCTTCAATCTGTGACACAGTCTAGCACTATAAAAAAGAATAATCCTGCAACCAAAATATCTGCTTTAAATGATCTGAGTTTTAAACCAAAATCATATTTAACTTCCAAAAATGTTTTTTTTTTAAACTTTGCCATCCTCATGATCTTCCCACACTTGATAATTAGATATGTAAGATCTTCATGATTAGTGGAATTATTACTCCAACCTGAAATATTCATTGGAAAGCATGTAGAATAAGGCAGCTTCTCCAGATTCTGCCTCAGTAAAATGAATATCCATAAGAAAAACTCCACTAAACCAGAAGTTTCCCTCAGTTGGTTTTCACGGAAAGTTTATTTTGAAGCTATTTATTATTCAAATACAAGAAGAATTCAACAAAACCATGAATCACTATCATTAATTATTCACTGGGATTAAGGAATTGGTTATAATCATGTCTCCCTTTAATCCTGTTTTATTCATTTATATTCTTGGCAAACTCTCCTGCTAAATGGATTCGAGCTCACTGTGGGGACCCAGAGAAAGAATGGAAGGTCCCTAGGGTCAAAGAGAAGCCTTTGCTTAAATTTGATAAAATAAATTAGCATGGGATTATGGGTGCTATTAGCATAAAATCTCCCACTGCTGCTGCTTCAGCCTTCGGGAGAATGCTCAGTGATCATGTTGATTCTTGCCTGATTTTCCATGAAATTAGAGCTTCTCATATATCCATCCCCAAATAGTCAGACAGTGTGAGTAGTTGCTGTTCTTTGAGAATATGTTAGTGTGTCTGTGTGTCTAATGTTTGTACATGGGAGGAAAAAGTCTAGGTAGCTTTCAACCTCACAAAAGACCTCCAGGGTCAAAAGTGGTCCATCCAGCATTACTCTGGCAGTGGAGCAAAGAACAGGATATTTCCCTTGAAATATCACTTCCAAAGTTTAGACCTGTGCAAAGGTGTCTCTAACTTTACTTTCGCTCTTCTGTGACTTTAGTTATACATTCTAGCACTTGAGTCATTATTAAGATTAATCCTTACTTTTTCCTAAAAAAAAAAAAAAAAAAAGTTCTGTTTCCTTGGTATATACTGGCCAAAGCTCTGCTTCTTCTTCATAGACTTTAAAATTAGCTCATCTGGAGTTTAAAGGGTGTTCTCAGTGTTCTGGGTTTTGTTTAACACACCCTTATTTCCCCTGTGTTCTGTTCATTATTTTAGATTTCAGTGTTATTTACAACTGAGTTTCAATTTCTCAGCTAAAGGTAGTGTGTGGAATTTCACTTTCCTGGAGTAGAAAATATCACCTAGGCTACATGGATCTTCTGAACTCTGATTTTAATGGCTAACCCCTTGCATCTTTGTGTTTTATGTATATATCATGGGCCTAGACATCACACATTCCTCCAAAAACATAAGTAGATACTTGGATGTACATTATTTTATGAAATAAAGATTTTCCTGGATTTGGAAATCAGCCATGTTTTAAACTAATTGAATCTATCTTTAAATAATCTAACTTATTTCAAAATATTTTGTATCATGAAAAAATCAGCTTTTTTTTTTTCCTGACATAAATTCCATTCCTGTCTCAAATCATTGGTTTTGTTTTTTTAAAAGTGAAACACTGGGATGACCCAGAGGGATGGAATGGGAAGGGAGGTGGGAGGTGGGGTTCAGGATGGGGAACACATGTACACCCATGGCAGATTCAAGTCAATGTATGGTAAAACCAATACAATGTTGTAAAGTAAAATAAATAAATTAATTAATTAAAGTAAATAAATTAATTAAAGTAAATAAATAAATAAAATGTATTGTAAAATAAAAAAATAAAATGTAGGTTCAAATTAAAAAAAATAAAAATTAAAAAAAAAAGTGAAATACTAAAATCAAGATTCTTTTTTACAATTTTATTACTTGTTACCAGACAATTTGGGTATTCTGGGGATTTTGAAGAGGACAGAGATTTAACCCCACTTTCAGAAAGTTTGAAATTAGAAGGAAAATTAGCTTAAAGACCTTGCCATATACTTATATCTTACCACTGCTTGTCTATGGTTGGAGCACGGCTATTAGAATATAGCAAAACTGTATTTGCACAAATTTCTTCTATTGACTAGGTAAATTTGACCAGGAGAGTTAAACTCCTAGAACCTCTATTTTTGGGTTAAGGTTTAACATAAATATATTTATGAATATAACCACATACATGTCATACAGTTAATAGGGATCATTGGAAATACTGAATGTGAATTTCTCAAGAGGGTTGGATGGCACATTGAAGACACGTAATAAATATGACCACCACGTACAGCCCCACTATCCTATTTGTGAGCAACCACTTTGCTCTTGGGACAAACTGAACGGCTATCCTTAAACCTTGATAGTACCAGGAAAATGTGTAGCCACAAGGGCTTAGTGAGAGGTTTTCAGCCTTTTAGATATCATGAAACACATAGAAAATCATAGTATTTGTGAGGTGCACAGGAATCTCTAAGAATATGGCCCAAGTTCTCTGTTTCCCCTCTCTCCACACGCACACACACAGGTCAATTGACAGCTGAAGGAATCAATAAATCAGCAATGCTAGACCCTAGAACTGTGGGAAGCTGTGACTTAGGATTCTGGACAATGTCATGTGGGCATCTGGAGAATAAGGGAGTTTCCTCTATCTGCACCTTTAAAGCAGCTATGCAATTTAGAAAATAAAGTCACTAGAGTTTAACCAACAAACTAATTGCTCACACTATCATTAAAGATACATCAGGTACATTATTCTGTACCTGAAATCAGAGGACAAAGAAGAGTTCCTTAATACTGTAAAAGGAATTGGTCTAAAAAAGAAAATCTTGATTTTTGAACTGGAGATACCATTCAGCCACTCTTCCTTGATTGATCTGTAAGTAAAATTAAGTGCTCATCTTGTGTACGACATGGGTAACTCTTGCCCACCTGCAATTCTAAATCTCACTTTACATAGACAATGGCACTAGGAGGGCCTCCAAGATCAAAAGATGGCTCCTCTCCTTTGTCCCCTTTATTCCATGTCTATTGTCCTGCATGCCAATACAGAAGAGAAACCTTGAGTACTGTAACCCCTAGGAGGTAAAGACCTCCTTCAGCCTGCCAACACCAAACGAGTAAGCTGCTAGTCTGGGACTGAGGTGCTCACCAGTGTCTCATTATCCTGGAGCTACTGCTATCAGATAGCAAATGGAAAACCCAAGGTGGCTTTGCAAAAATGAGTTATTTCATTTTATGAAATTTGTATATGGGCTGTTCAAAGTGATTTGATATTAAAAATGTGAGAGGGAAACTCCACTGGGACTGGCAGAGTGGTAATAACATTTAAATAAATGACTAAGCCTGATATCCAAATAGTTTATTTCTCAATACCCCGCCACTCTTCATGATAATTCTCAGCCATAACCATAATGCTTTTGGTACCAACCTTGTTTATTACACCTCAAGAATGTTAACTGTTTTGCCTTTAATCTGATTCTAAGTGCTTTATCTTAAGAACATATTGGACTACCTGCAAGAAAAAAAAAAGAGGAGCAGGAAATGCTTCTATACCAGTCTGCCTCTGCTTTGCTCTTATACAGAGGTATGCAGTCATAAAGTCTGTCCAATCAGAGTCAAGTTCTCCACAGGTGGAGAGGGTTTCAATGGTAGTCATAGAGCAAAAGAACTCATTTCTTCTTCTTCTTTTCCTTTTTTTTTTTTTTTCCTTCTATTAGAAATTTGGCTCCTCTGCTTATTCTGAGAGCAGGAAATTGGTTTTAAGGACTACTCTTGCTGTCAACAGTAGATATTGATTTTTTCAGATTCTTTGTCTAAGAAGCCCAGACATAATGTTCACTGGGTCTGAATTTCAAAGACCT
The DNA here is from genome assembly GCF_033118175.1 of Dama dama. Classification (NCBI taxonomy): domain Eukaryota; kingdom Metazoa; phylum Chordata; class Mammalia; order Artiodactyla; family Cervidae; genus Dama; species Dama dama. The sequence goes on along the minus strand of NC_083700.1, from coordinate 6,905,410 downwards.
GTTGGTTTGAGCAACAATCAATATTGATTCAGACCCCGCTTCCCACTAAGTCTCTCTTTGTCAAATCTACAGGTAAAAATCAGCTGGAAATGAAGGGCCCACTGTGCCTGTGTGTTGTCCTACCATGTTCACATGAAATCTTGTGTCATAGAGGGGTTCAAATCCCACTGTAGCATATTCTGACCATTCAGACCTGCCCTCTCAGTCCTGAGATGGAGAAGCTTGGTAGAGTTGGGGGAATAAACGTGACACAAGAGCCCCCAAATCAGGTCCTGTACTTCATCTGGCTACCAAATTACTTTCCTCTCAAGGATCCATTTCCTCTTTTGCACAACAATAATATCGGACTAGATTATACATTCTGGTTCAAGGTAGTGGGGGTATTATTGTTCCCTAGCAGGCAAAAATAAATTCTTAAAGGATTAGAATATTCTTACCTACAACACTGGCTTGTGATCTTTCAAAGCTCGACCCAACCCCCCAAAAATCATATAATTAGAATTAATTTTCATTGTTATGAAGAATTTAAATATAATTAAATTTTTATTCATAGGGGTGTGATAATAGAAAAAAGAAAAAAATTAGAAACAATGTATTGGATGAGTTGTAAGCTGCCTAGAATACTGACATTGTGAGATTGAATGAAAAACAGAAATTTCCATCAGATGATAAGACCTAGAAAATGAATTTTATGTAATTTTATAGATTCTAATTTGCAAAATCTTTGTAAACTGTATCTACTACAAGATAGACAGCTGTCATTGTTGTTTAGTCACTTAGTCATGTCCAATTCTTTGCTGCCCCATGGAACTGTAGCCCACTTGCTCCTCTGTTCATGGGATTCTCCAGGTAAGAACACGGGAGTAGGTGTCATTTCCTTCTCTGGGGGATCTTCCAGACCCAGGGATCGAACCCCCATCTTCTTCTAGTAGGACCTAGCTATATCAATGTTACAATTTTTCAGGCACAAATAATTAAGAAACCAACAGCATTTTCTTAAAAAAAAAAAAAATGTGATTCTTCTGAAAAAGTAAGAATTTTAAAATAGCATGATTATTTATCTAAATTTTATGGAGAGGCAGATGCCATTTAGATTAAGATACAAGGAAATGACAACAGTTATCTAGGGTTCAACACTTAAAACTTCTAACCAATAGCAAGAATTCCTTCACTTAATATTTGTCCCAATTCTTTAAAACTATAGTTAAACATTTCTTTTTTTTTTTTTTTAACTTTAATTCATTTATTTACTTAATTTTTAAAAATTTATTTAATTTAATTGAAGGCTGATTACTTTACAATATTGTAATGGGTTTTGCCATATATTGACATGAATCAGCCATGGGTGTACCTGTGTTCCCCATCCTGAATCCCCTTCCCACCTTCCTCCGCATCTCATCCCTCAGGGTCAACCCAGTGCACCAGCCCTGAGCACCTTGTCTCATGCACTGAACCTAGACTGGTGATCTGTTTCACATATACATGTTTCAAAGCTATTCTCTCAAATCATTCCACAATCGCCTTCTCCCACAGAATCCAAAAGACTATTCTATACATCTGTGTCTCTTTTGTCGCCATCATTACCATCTTTCTAAATTTCATATATATATGTTAGTATGCTGTATTGGTGTTTTTCATTCTGACTTACTTCACTCTGTATAATGGCTCCAGTTTCATCCACCTAGTTAGAACTGATTCAAATGTATTCTTTTTAGTGGCTGAGTAATATTCCATTGTGTATATGTACCAGAGCTTTCTCATCCATTCATCTGCCTATGGACATCTAGGTTGCTTCAATGTCTTGGCTATTATAAAGAGTGCTGCAATGAACATTCGGTTACACGTGTCCCTTTCAATTCTGGTTTCCTCGGTGCATATGCCCAGCAGTGAGATTGCTGAGTCATATGACAATTCTATTTCCAGTTTTTTAAAGAATTGCCACACTCTTCTCCATAGTGGCTGTATTAGTTTGCATTCCCACCAACAATGTAAGAGGGTTCCCTTTTCTACACACTCTCTCCAGCATTTATTGTTTGTAGACTTTTGGATAGCAGTCATTCTAATCAGTGTGAGAGAGTACCTAATTGTGGTTTTGATTTGAATTTCTCTGATAATGAGTGATGTAGAGCATCTTTTCATATGTTTGTTAGCCATCTGTATGTCTTCTTTGGAGAAATGTCTGTTTAGTTCTTTGGCCCATTTTTTGATTGCATCATTTATTGTTCTGGAATTGAGCTGCAGGAGTTGCTTGTATATTTTTGAGATTAGTTATTTGTCAGTTGCTTCATTTGCTATTATTTTCTCCCATTCTGAAGGCTGTCTTTTCACTTTGATTATAGTTTCCTTCATTGTGCAACAGCTTTGAAGTTTAATTATGTCCCATTTGTTTATTTTTGCTTTTATTTCCATTACTCTGGGAGGTGGGTCATAGAGGATCCAGCTGTGACTTATGCCAGAGAGTGTTTTGCCTATGTTTTCCTCTAGGGGTTTTATAGTTTCTGGTCTTACGTCTAGATCTTTAATCCATTTTGAGTTTATTTTTGTGTATGGTGTTAGAAAGTGTTCTAGTTTCATTCTTTTACAAGTGGTTGACCAGTTTTCCCAGCACCATTTGTTAAAGAGATTGTCTTTCTCTATTGTATATTATTGCCTCCTTTGTCAAAGATAAGTTGTCCATAGGTGAGTGAATTTATCTCTGGGCTTTCTATTTTCTTCCATTGATCTATATTTCTGCCTTTGTGCCAGTACCATACTGTCTTGAGGACTGTTGCTTTGTAGTATAGCCTGAACTCAGGCAGGTTGATTCCTCCAGTTCCATTCTTCTTTCTCAAGATGCTTTGGATATTCGAGTTTTTTTGTATTTTCATACAAATTGTGAAATTATTTGTTCTGGTTCTGTGAAAAATACCATTGGTAGCTTGATAGGGATTGCACTGAATCAATAGATTGCTTTGGGTAGTATACTCATTTTCAGTATATTGATTCTTCAGATCCACGAACCTGGTATATTTCTCTATCTATTTGTGTCATCTTTGATTTCTTTCATCAGTGTTTTATAATTTTCTATACATAGATCTTTTGCTTCTTCAAGTAGATTTATTCCTAAGTATTTTATTCTTTTTGTTTTAATGGTTAATGGGATTGTTTCCTTTATTTCTCTTTCTGTTTTCTCATTGTTAGTGTATAGGATTGCAAGGGATTTCTGCATGTTGAAATATATCCTGCAAATTTACCATTATCACTGCTTACTTCTTGTAATTTTTTGGTGGAGTCTTTAGGGTTTTCTATGTAGAGGATCATGTCATCTGCAAACAGTGAAAGCTTTACTTCTTTTTCAATCTGGATTCCTTTTATTTCTTTTTCTGCTCTGATTGCTGTGGCTAAAATTTCCAAAACTATGTTGAATAGTAGTGGTGAGAGTGGGCACCCTTGTCTTGTTCCTGACTTCAGGGGAAATGCTTTCAATTCTTCACCATTGAGGATCATGTTTGCTGTGGGTTTGTCATATATGGCTTTTATTATGTTGAGGTATGTTCCTTCTATGCCTGCTTTCTGGAGAGTTTTGATCATAAATAAATGTTGAATTTTGTCAAAGGCTTTCTCTGCATCTATTGAGATAATCATATGTTTTTTATCTTTCAATTTGTTAATATGGTGTATTACATTCATTGATTTGTGAATATTAAAGAATCCTTGCATTCCTGGGATAAAGCCCACTTGGTCATGATGGATGATCTTTTTAATATGTTGTTGGATTCTGTTTGCTAAGATTTTGTTAAGGATTTTTGCATCTATGTTCATTGGTAATATTGGCCTGTAGTTTTCTTTTTTTGTGGCATTTTTGTCTGGTTTTGGTATTAGAGTGATGGTGGCTGCATAGAATGAGTTTGGAAGTTTACCTTTCTCTGCAGTTTTCTGGAAGAGTTTGAGTAGGATAGGTGTTAGCTCTTCTCTTAATTTTTGGTAGAATTCAGCTGTGACGCTCTCTGGTCCTAGACTTTTGCTTGCTAGAAGACTTCTGATTACAATTTCGATTTCCATGCTTGTGATGGGTCTGTTAAGATTTTCTATTTCTTTCTGGTTCAGTTTTGGAAAGTTATACTTTTCTAAGAATTTGTCCGTTTCTTCCAAGTTGCCCATTTTATTGGCATATAGCTGCTGATAGTAGTCTCTTATTATCCTTTGTATTTCTGTGTTGTCTGTTGTGATTTCTCCATTTTCATTTCTAGTTTTGTTGATTTGATTCTTCTCCCTTTGTTTCTTGATGAGTCTGCTAATGGTTTGTCAATTTTATTTATCTTCTCAAAGAACCAGCTTTTGGCTTTGTTGATTTTTGCTATGGTCTCTCTCTCTCTCTCTCTCTCTCTCTCTTTTTTTGCATTTATTTCTGCCCTAATTTTTAAGACGTCTTTCCTTCTGCTAACCCTGGCTTTCTTCATTGCTTCCTTTTCTAGTTGCTTTAGGTGTAGAGTTAGGTTTTTTATTTGACGTTTTTCTTGTTTCTTGAGGTAAGCCTGTATTGCTATGAACCTTCCCCTTAGCACTGCTTTTACAGTGTCCCATAGGTTTTGGGTTGTTGTGTTTTCATTTTCATTACTTTCTATGCATATTTTGATTTCCTTTTTGATTTATTCTGTGATTTGTTGGTTATTCAGAAGCGTGTTGTCCAGCCTCCTTATGTTGGAATTTTTAATAGTTTTTCTCCTGTGGTTGACATCTAATCTTACTGCACTGTTGTCAGAAAAGATGCTTGGAATGATTTCAATTTTTTTGAATTTACCAATGCTAAATTTATGGCCCAGGATGTGATCTATCCTGGACAAGGTTCCGTATGCACTTGAGAAAAAGGTGAAATTCATTGTTTTGGGGTGAAATGTCCTATAGATATCAACTAGGTCTAACTGGTCCATTGTATCATTTAAAGTTTGTGTTTCCTTGTTAATTTTCTGTTTAGTTGATCTATCCATAGGCGTCAGTGGGATATTAAAGTCTTCCACTATTATTGTGTTATTGTTAATGTCCCGTTCATACTTGTTAGCATTTGCCTTACATATTGTGGTGCTCCTATGTTGGGTGCATATATATTTATAATTGTTATATCTTCTTCTTGGAGTGATACTTTGATCATTATATAGTGTCATTCTTTGTCTCTTTTCACAACCTTTATTTTATAGTCTATTTTATCTGACATGAGTATTGCTATTCCTGTTCTCTTTTGGTCTCCATTTGCATGAAATATCTTTTCCAGACCTTCACTTTCAGTCTGTATGTGTCCCTTGTTTTGAGGTGGGTCTCTTGTAGACAGCATATATAGGGGTCTTGTTTTTGTATCCATTCAGCCAGTCTTTGTCTTTTGCTTGGGGCATTCAACCTATTTACATTTAAGGTAATTATTGATAAGTATGATCCCGTTGCCAGTTACTTTGTTGTTTTGGGTTCAAGTTTATACACCTTTTCTGTGTTTCCTGTCTAGAGAAGATCCTTTAGCATTTGTTGAAGAGCTGGTTTGGTGGTGCTGAATTCTCTGAGCTTTTCCTTGTCTGTAAAGCTTTTGATTTCTCCCTCATATTTGAATGTGATCCTTGCTGGGTACAAAAATCTGGGTTGTAGGTTTTTCTCTTTCATCACTTTAAGTATGTCCTGCCATTCCCTTCTGGCCTTAAGTGCTTCTATCGAAAGATCAGCTGTTATCCTTATGGGAATCCCCTTGTGGGTTATTTGTTGTTTTTCCCTTGCTGCTTTTAATATTTGTTCTTTGTGTTTGATCTTTGTTAATTTGATTAATATGTGTCTTGGAGTGTTTTGCCTTAGGTTTACCCTCTTTGGGACTCTCTGGGTTTCTTGGACTTGGGTGACTATCTCCTTCCCCATTTTAGGGAAGTTTTCACCTATTATCTTCTCAAGTATTTTCTCATGACCTTTCTTTTTGTATTCTTCTCCTGGGACTCCTATTATTTGAATGTTTGAGCATTTGACATTGTCCCAGATGTCTCTGAGTTTGTCCTCATTTCTTTTAATTATTTTCTCTTTTTTCCTCTCTGCTTCATTTTTTCCAACATTATGTCTTCTACCTCACTTATACCATCTTCTGCCTCAGTTATTCTACTGTTGGTTCCCTCCAGAGTGCTTTGGATCTCAGCCATTGCAGTATTCATTATTGATTGACTCTTTTTTATTTCCTCTAGGTCCTTTTTAAACATTTCTTGCATCTTCTCAGTCCTTGTTTCCAGGCTGTTTATCTGTAACTCCATTTTGTTTTCAAGATTTTGGATGATTTTTACTATCATTATTCTGAATTCTCTTTCTGATAGACTCCCTATCTCCTCCTTTTTTGTTTGCTTTGGTGGGCCTTTATCATCTTCATTTACCTGCTGAGTATTTCTCTGCCTTTTCATCTTGGTTATTTTGTTGTGGCTTTTCTGTATTCTGACAGTTTGTGGTTCCTCTTTATTGTGGAGCTTGCTCCCTGTGGGTGGGGTGTGGATTTGCTTGTCAAGGTTTCCTGGTTAGGGAAGCTTTCATTGGTGTTCTGGTGGTGGAGCTGGATTTCTTCTCTCTGGAGTGCAATGAAGTGTCCAGTAGTGAGTTTTGAGATGTCTATGGGTTTGATATGACTTTTGGAGAGCCTGTATATTAAATCTCAGGGTTACATTCCTGCATTGCTGGAGAATTTGCATGGTATGTCTTGCTCTGGAACTTGTTGGCTCTTGGGTGGAACTTTGTTTCAGTGTAGGTATGGAGGCTTTTGGGTGAACTCTTATCAATTAATGTTCCCTGGAGTCAGGAGTTCTCTAGTGTTCTTAGGTTTTGGACTTAAGCCTCCTGCCTCTGGTTTTCAGTCTTATTCTTACAGTAGCCTCAAGACTTCTCCATCTATACAGCACCAATGATAAAACATCTACGTTAATGGAGAAAATATTCTCCACAATGACGGACACCCAGAAAGGTTCACTGAGTTACACGGAGAAGAGAAGAAGGATGACAGAGATAGAGGTGTCCAGGAGGAGAAGAGGGGGGATCAAAAGGGGCGAGAGCAATCTAGCTAGTAATCAGTTCCCTAAGTGTTCTCCACAGCCTGGGATACCCAAAGAGATTCACAGAGTTGGGTAGGGAAAAGAAGGGGGTGGGAGGAGATAGAGGTGACCAAGGGGAGAAAATGAAGAGTCCAAAGGGGAGAGTGCAATCAAGCCAGTAATTACATTCCTAAGTAAGAATGGGTACTGAAGATTGGATTCTTAAAGGTACAAAATCAATAACAAATACCAAAAAGCAAAGATTAAAAATATAGAGTAGAGGTTAGACTCTCAAAAATATAATTTTTAAAAAAACAAAAAAAAAAAAAAAAAAAGAAAATCACAAAGATTATAAAAATATATATATGAAGTTTGCTTTAAAAATAGGGTCTTTTTTTGCGAGGTAATAGTAGGTTATAGAAATGAAAATTAAAGGCATAATAGAAGACTTAAAAATAAAAAAAAAACAAAAAATGATAATAATAAAAATACATCTAGGAATTTCTCTGGAGCTGTTGCAGGCAGTATGGGGCCAGTTGTTTCAGATAGTTCCTTGATCTGGCTTATACTTCTTCTCAAGATCTATAGGCCGCTTCCATTGTAGTCGGTGCTAACTACAGGGTTTTAATCTGTTGCTCCTGTTACTTCCAATGCGCTTCCTTCTGTTTATTTTGGGTTCTTCTGTTTGCAAGTCTCTTCAGTGTCTAATTTCTGCCCTGACACAAGAGGGTGAAGGTGGTCACTTATTTAAGCTCACTTGTTCAGTCGTGCTGCAGGGAGGGAGGCTCACTGCAAGCAAACACCATGTCATGTGTGGGGAGTGCTCGCAGTGTCTGGGCCACACTGGCTTTGCCCCTGCTCATGGCATGCGTGCTTTTTTGGTCTACACTGCTCAGGCTCCAGGTTGCTCTGCCGGGAACAGTCTAAAGAGGGCCCTGGGTTGCATGCCCTTCCCAGGTCTAAGCCGCTCAGGTTCAGGTTTTCGGGTACTCCACAAAGGTGCAGACTTGGTTGGGCCTGCGGTTTGTGCCCTTCCCAGGTCCAAGCAGCTCAGCCGAGCAGGTGCTTGGCCAGCACACTCTCCCCAGGTGGGGTGGGGGGGGGGTGTCTTATCACCTCCCCCGTCCCAGCCGCTCGGTTTCCTGGGTGCGCAGCGGGAGCACCGTCTCAGGTGTGCCGTGTGTCTCCTCTGGGGAGCTGATCTCTGGCTGCGACCCTCCTGGAGGATGTCACCCGTATAGAATGCCAGGAAGACTTGGTTGGCAACTGGGAGCCTGCCAACAGTTTGGTAGAGGATGCCATCTCTGGGGCTGAATTTGCCCCTTGTCCTCTGGCTCTGGCTGCCACCAGACTGCTTCCCTGCCTCCAGTGGGGGATGGGCCAGTCAGCAGCCGGCTAGCTCTCCTCTGGTATTCACTCAGTCCTTTGTTCTGTGAGTGGCCTGGCAGTACCTTAGGTTAGGGCTTTTTGCAGGAAAGTTCTCTCTCTCTCTCTTTTTTCTTTCTCTCTCTCTCTGGCTATCCCACAGTTTGAGTTGCTATCTCAGGTTAGCTCCCTCAGATTGCCCTCAGGGCATTCAGGCCCGGTCCTTCGCTAAGTAATGCCACCCACTCCTCTCTGTTCAGACCTCACTTGCTGGTGGCCGATGCAAGCATCTGGGCTACTTCTGCACTGGGAGTTGCCATTAGGCACATGATCTGTGGGTTTCATTTATTTATTTATTTTCCCTCCCAGTTATGTTGCCCTCTGGGATTCTAAAACTCCCCACAGACCTGCTGGTGAGAGGATTTCCTGGTGTTTGAAAACTTCTCCTCTTTTATGACTCCCTCCCCGGGATGGATCTCTGTCCCTAACTCTTTCATTGTCTTTTTATCTGTTATATTTTGTCCTACTTCCTTTTGAAGACAATGGGCTGCCTTTCTGGGTGCCTTGTGTCCTCTGCCAACATTCAGAAGTTGTTTTGTGGAATTTGCTCAGTGTTCAAATGTTGTTTTGATAAATTTGTGGGGGAGAAAGTGGTCTCCCCGTCCTCTTCCTCTGCCATCTTCCATAGTTAACCATTTATTATACTCAATTTCCATTTGCAGGAATCAGTCTTTTGGTTTTGATATAACTTTCAGATTCTTAATTAAAAAAAAATGCTTGAAGTTTACAAATCATTTCAGGGTCACATGGTCTTAACTGCCAGTTTATGGGCATAATAGATGATATTAATATTGTAGTCTTTAAATTCTTAATTAACTCTCTAGATATACCCTTTTCTCCTTTCTCCTTTACACAAAAGAAAAACAGTTTTCTAAAATGAAACACAAGAAAGAGGAAAGAATGATAGGAAAAGCCCTGGGCATTATAATAAAAGCTCAGATTTAAGTTTCAGTTAAAATGTCTGACCTTGGAAAATTTTCACACTGTCTTAAGTCTCAGTTTCTTTGTAAAACATCTGACCTAGAAATATCATAACAACACAGTGGGTGAGTATATAGAGAGTCTTTATAGAATTTGCACATAATAGATACTTCTTTAATTATGCTTGTTGCCATTATTAAACAGAGCTTAAAGTGATAAAGTAGGGTTCTTTAAACTTAAATTGTCAGACATCTTATGTGCCTCATTCTTTTCTTAGAACATCCCAATAAGCATTATTCAAAGTAGAAAAACAATTAACCTACAATCCTCCTAGGAACTTTCCAAATACTGTTAGGAATATAAGATGAAGTCTGTGGGAACTATGGATCCAAGAAGGTTAAGAATTGGTCAGCTGTTGAATTGACAATCTCCCTTGTTATTCAAAATAGAAGTCCTTTTCACCTCTAGAATTCTTCCTCTAAATTTCCTGAGAACTGCTTAATGTTGTCTAAAGGAAAAATGACATCCTCTTTGGAACTCTTGCTTGTTTTCCCTCAGTAATGTTTGGCCTCCTATATTTTCACTTTAGCACAATTACTTTAAGACAACTACACATCTGGCCAAGAGCTGCTACCATGTTTAATGCCCTATGAAAAATTAGGCATTTTAGAGGAGTAATTGCTGTGTCGGGCAGCTGGCGGTCAGACTCAACAACAAAGTTGATCCATTAGTGGCATACCCCACCCTTGGGCAGAATGTCTGTGTGTGTGTGTGTTTGTACCCTGAAATTTGAAGGCAGTGTCAATTGCTTCTCTACTGAGGTGAGCCTAAGAACTAAGCGTTAGATGACAAATAAGCTGGATTTCTTTGTAGTAATACCAGCCACACTGTCTTTAACTTTTAGTATGAAGTATTTGAGGATTGTGATGTGATAGATTGATTTTATAAATATTCTTACTCTAATTTCTGAAAGAGTAGATCTCTATGTGATGCTTTTATTACCAGTCTCCATGGGAAGGGGGTCTGTTCTGTTACTTCTGAAGGTTACTAAGCTAAGCATATGATGCATTATCTATAAAAATGTTCTTTTTCCTCCTCACTCCCTGATTTAGAATAATGGCTTTTGATGTCAGATGGGTAAAGAAGAATAGGATATTATCAGTGGAAGAAATGAAGAACCTTATCTGGTTCAGTTTTATGGTTTTAGTGAGGAGGAAACATGAGGCAAAGAAATATTCTGGTCAGGGGGTGAGTGTGGGTGAGATACCACATACTAGGTGGTATTTTTTTTTCAATTGCTCTTTGTTGCCCCCAAAGATTTATATTGACCCTCAGTAGGAACGTCATAGATGTGTGAGTGGTGTGAGTGGTATGCAGTCCATTTTGCATGAGGGCTCCAGATCCTTTGGAAAGGTCATTAACAAGCTGAAGGTGGATCTTCAGCACTGTGACTGACTCTGCTTTATTTACACACAGAGAGACACTCAGTAAATGCTATTAAATTGAGGTTAAGTCAGGCATGAGGAGGAAGGAGGAGATTGAAAAAGCCAGCTTAAAACTCAATACTCAAAAACACTAAGATCATGGCATCCAGTCCCATCACTTCTTGGCAAATAGAATGGGAAAAGGTGGAGGCAATGACAGATTTCCTCTTCTTAGGCTGGAAAGTCACTGTGAATGGTGACTGCAGCCATGAAATTAGAAGGCGTTTGCTTCGTGGCGGGAAAGCTATGACAAAAAGCAAAGACATCACTTTGCTGACAAAGGTCCATATAGTCAAGGGTATGGTCTTTCCTGTAGTCATGTATGGATGTGAGACCTGGACCATAAAAAAGGCAGAGGGCTGAAGAATTGATGCTTTCAAACTGATGCTGGAGAAGACTCGAGAATCCCTTGGGAAGCAAGGAGATTAAACCAGTCAATCTTAAAGGAAATCAATCCTGAATATTCTTTGGAAGGACTGATGCCAGTGCACCACAAAGAAGAGTAACCCTGCTAACCACAACTAGGGAGAGCCTGAACACAACAATGAAAACCCAGCACAACCAAAAATAAATAAATAAATAAATAAAACAATTAAAAAATAGTCTAGGATTGAAGCAGACATTAAATAAATATATTTTTTAATTTATTTGAATTACAGAAATGAGTTGTGACCAGCAGTCCACTGAACACCCTTACTCCTTATTCAGTAAGTAATTGTGAATGGGATACAACTGCCCCAACTGAGACACTACTTCCCAGCTCTCCTTACATCTGGCTAAGGTCACATGACATGTTTTCATGACCACGAGAGGAAGTGATGCATGTCACATCAGGGTGGGGGGCATTGAGAAGCAGTTTAGCTGTCTTGTTATTTTCTTTCCTCATCTACTAACTGAAAGCAGAATATTCCCAAGCCTCAGTGAGCAGGGTTAGCAAATTTGCAATATTGGGCATCTGAATCCCCAAATCTCCAATGTGGAAAAAAGCCAATTGTCGACCACAAATGTCTTCTTTGACTACTACCTGAATAGAAGTAAATTGTTATTGTGTTAGCCCCTGGCATTGAAGACTTTAGAGTAGCTAGAGTCAGCTTAAAACATAGGTCAAAGTAAAAATGACAAGGTTCGATCCAGACAAAATTTACTTTATAAGGAGGTTGTGTGCATCCATGCTCAGTTGTGTCTGACTCTTTTGTGGCCCCAGGGACTGTAGTCCACCAGGCTCTTCTATCCATGGGACTTTCCAGGCAAGAATACTGGAATACTCTTTCCCTTTTCCAAGACATCTTCCTAACCCAGGGATCAAACCTCCATTTCCTGTGGTTCCTGCATTGGCAGGCAGATTTTTTACCACTAAACCACCTGGGAAGCCAAGAAGGATTCCACAAAAGAGACATTGGACATTAAATGGTACCAAATATTGCTGATATCAAACAAAGAGTTGTGTATCTCATACTCCATCTCCAAGTTACATATACTTCAAGTCATGAACTGGGGATAGTAATAGAAAGGTCAGATTGATAAGACTAGCTACAGAAATAAGATTTCTATGACAGGTCAATGGATATTCCACTATCAAGGTGTACTTTTTAATCATAATCTCATTACTTTACTTCTGATGGTTGCACTCACCTTGCAAGAAGAATTTGGTTCCGTTTCAGAACTAAGAATGGTCTCTATGGCCAGTGGGGAAGTGAGTGAGATAGCAGAGAGGAGGGACACACAGAGAGAAGGAGAGAGGGGGCAGAAAGGAGTGAGAAAGAAAGAAGAGACAGAGACACACACAAGAATAAGTGAGTGAAGAAATTCAGCAAAGTACTGTTGGAGGGAGTAGACAGAATGAGGGTTGGAAGCTTAATGTGGCATCTGCAGATGTCTCCATAAGACCAGGAGGAAGTCATCCCAAGCCAATAAGTGTGTCATGGGGAGAAATGAGGATTTAAACTTAATAGCAAATAGATCCAGCAATGCAGCTTTGTAGAGCTGTAGGGGAGTTTGGTTCTTAGCCCAGAGAGAGCTTAATAGAAGTCAATAATGAAATCATCAAGATGCAAGCATTAAATGCCTAAATGTGCTGTCTTTGCCTTTCATTACAAAGGGTTTGTTTCTCTCCAAGCACAACCTAAAGTACAAAATAGAATCTTTACTCAAAACAAAACAAAACAAAAACAGTGTACTCACGGTACAAAAATACAAGTCACACTGTTTTTCCTCTTACTTTCTGGAGGGAAAATCAAAAAGAAGCAAATGGAAATAGTCAAGAGATGGGAGCAAGTAAAAGCCCCAAATGTTAAGTTGAAATTCACATTTAAATAAGCTTTCTCTAAATGCATTCAGTTAAAAATATTGCTCTTTACCATGATCCTTTCCCTCTCAAAATCTAATCAGCAATGATGACCATTTTTTTTTTTAGCACATGCCAATGGTTTATCAACATTTATTTATTAACTTTCACTCCAGATAGGAACATAAATAAATTTTACTTACAAAAAGCTAAAACAAAGGATAATTTTTAGTTTAGCATACCTCATGCTAGTGGAAATACTAAGAACAGATCCACTAGTAATTCTCTAGGGAGAATCATAAAGAAAAGTATTCCTGTAAAATTACAGATATACAATGCTAACCCTGGTATTACTAGAATTATGACAACATTGTTTTTTTACTAATATATAGGACACTTTTAAAACATCCATTTTATCCATCCATGCATTCATTCAATCAGCATACATTGGAATTCTCCTTTTAATAAGCCATTGCTCTTTGTGTGGTCATTGTAGAGATGAATATGGAAAAATCCTTGCCGTCAAGAAGGTTAGACAGAATCATTTCACTCTCTTTTAAAAATAAATTTCTAAATAAAAAAGGAAAAACCAAAGACTATGGATTATATATAAGATTACATTATAGTTTCCAAAATAGAAAATAATAGCATATGCATTTTTGAAACTTGCTAAGAGAATACATCTTAAAAGTTCTCATCACAATAAAAATGTAACTGTTTATGATTATGAATATTAACTAGACTTATTGTGATGATCATTTCACAATATATACAAATACTGAATCATTATGCAGTACCCTTGAGCTAATATAATGTTATATCTCAATTATACTTCAATAAAATCAAAATACTTGGTCCCAATAAAAAAGAACAATAGATTTTTTTTTTAATTTGAATCCACATAAAAATTAGAAAATGAAAGGTAAAGTGAGGGTTTTCATTTTTCATATCTTGAAAAATTATTCCTTTGAATATCATGGAAAAACTCTAGGCTGTATCTATTCCTCTTTCAGAGTCCCTCCATCTCCCCAAAAAGAAAGAACATTAAAGGGAAAAGACACATCAGTACTGTACTTTAAATATAACATACCAGGTGAACAAAGTCAGAAATGGGAATTAAAAACCCTCCTGCTTTGCTTGTTTCCTCTTTCCTGGGATTATAAGGCAAACATTCAAAAATGAACATCAGGTTCCGAAATGATGGCCATCTGTAAAGTTCAAACTACTGATTTTCTCCTTCTATTGATTGGTCAAAGGAGACACCACCTGTTTGGACTCATTTATTCCACTCTCTGTATTTCATGAAACTGAAGGGGCACCACTGAGAAAGAAATCCAGATCATTGAATGAAACATAAAAAATTTTAAAAACAAGGTAATTTTTTCCCTTTATTTCTACTTTAATATTTTAAAATAGGCATGCACTTTATGTGGAGGAAAGAGCATCAATTTTAAGTGTACAGTTTGATGTGTGTGTGTGTTAATTGCTCAGTCATGTCTGACTCTTTGCAACCCCACAGACTGTAGTCTGTTAGGCTTCTCTGCCCATGGAATTCTCCAGGTAAGAATACTGGAGTGGATTGCCTTTCCCTTTTCCAGAAGATCTTCCCAACCCAGGGATCGAACCCTGGTCTCCTGCATCACAGGCAGATTCTTTACCGTTTGAGCTACAGGGAAGTCCTTACAGTTTGATGAGTTTGGATAAATGCATGTGCTCATATAATCATATAATCACCCTAGTAAAATACAGAATGTTTTCATCCCTCCAGAAATTTTCTTTTCCTATCAATGCCTCATCTCTTAGAGACAGTCACTGTTCTGATCACTCTTGTAATAGACTACTTTTGTCTATTCTATGACTTTATATAAATTAAACCATGTGGTATGTATTCTTTTATGCCTGGCTTCATTCACTCAACCTGATATGTTTCTGATTCATTTGTGCTATTGCTTGTATCAGTAGTCCAATTCTTTTTATTACTGGGTAATACTCAATTGCATGTCAAGAAGCAACAGTTAGAACCAGACATGGAACAATGGACTGGTTCAAAACTGGGAAAGGAGTATGTCAAGGCTACATATTGTCACCTTGCTTATTTAACATATGCAGAGTACATCATGTGAAATGCGAGGCTGAATGAAGCTCAAGCAGGAATCAGATTGCCAGTAGACATATAAAAAACTGCAGATATATAGATGACACCACCCTTATGGCAGAAAGCAAAGAGGAACTAAAGAGCCTCATGATGAAGGTGAAAGAGGAAACTGAAAAAGCTGGCTTAAACTCAACATACAAAAAACTAAGATCATGGCATCTAGACCCATCACTTCATGGCAAATAGATGCGGAAAAGAGGAAATGGAAACAGTGACAGACTTCATTTCCTTGGGCTCCAAAATCATGGTGGATGGTGACTGCAGCCACGAAATTAAAAGATACTTGCTCCTTGGAAGGAATAAATCTAGCCAACATATTAAAAAGCAGAGACATCACTTTACTGATAAAGGTCCATATAGTCAAAGCTGTGGTTTTTCCAGTAGTTATGTACAAATGTGAGAGTTGGACCATAAAGAAGGCTGAGCATCAAAGAATTGATGTTTTTGAATTGTGGTGCTGGGAAAGACTTGAGAATCCCTTGGACAGCAAGGAGATCCAACCAGTCAATTCAAAGAAAATCAACCTTGAACATTAATTCGAAGGACTGATTCTGAAGCTCCAATACTTTGGTCACTTGAGGCAAAGAGCTAACTCATTGGAAAAGACCCTGAGGCTGGGAAAGATTGAGGGCAGGAGGAGAAGGGGACGACAGAGGATGAGCTAGCTGGATGGCATCATCAACTCAAAGGACATGAGTTTGAGCAAACAGGAAGATAGTGAAGGACAGGGAAGCCTGACATCTTGGAATCCTTGGGTTCACAAAGAGTCAGACACAGCTGAGTGACAAAAACATCAAATGCTCAATTGTAGAAAGAGCACAATGCTTTAACTTTCAGCAGATGATGTATGTACAGGTTACTTCTGTTCCTTTTACTATAAAGAATACACCTCATATGAAAATTCCTTTTCAAGTATTTTTGTGTACATACATTTATATTTCTCTTGGCAGTAGAGATACTGAGTCATAGGCTAGATATATGTTCAACTGTACAAGAAACTGCTAAAGATTTTTCCAAATGGGAAGTGATTTAAAATTCCCACCAAGAGTAAATAAGAGATCCAATTTTCTTATATCCTTGCCAACATTCGGGGTTGTAGTTTTTTGTTTTTTTTTTTTTAATTTTAGTCATTTTAATGTGTGTCCCACCCCATGTGAAGCATTGACTCATTGGAAAAGACCCTGATGCTGGGAGGGATTGGGGGCAAGAGGAGAAGGGGATGACAGAGGGTGAGATGGCTGGATGGCATCACCGACTCGATGGGCATGAGTTTGAGTAAACTCCAGGAATTGGTGATGGACAGGGAGGCCTGGCGTGCTACGATTCATGGGGTCGCAAAGAGTCGGACACGACTGAGTGACTGAACTGAACTGAACTGAAGGTGTATTGAATGGTATTTCATTAAGGTTTTCACTTGTTTTATCTTGGTTAATAATGATGTTGGCCATGAAATATATGTTCAAGCCTTTTGATAATTTTTAATAGGATGTTTGTTTTATTTATCTTATTATTGTTTTGTAGGTTTTAAAAAAATATATTCTAGTTATGTGCCCATTTTCATATACATATATTGCAAACAGTTTTCTCAATTTGTGGCTTGCTTATTCATTTTCTTAATTATATCCTCTGACAGTTAATTTTTTTTTTAATTTTGACATTTCAATTTGTTCATTTTTAAGTTGTGGGTCTATTGCTTTTTATGTCCTAAAAAATCTTTACCTAATTTAAGATTGCAAAGGAATTCCCTTATGTTTTCCTCTTACAGTTTTATATGATCCATCTCAAATTAATTCTTGCATATGGTGTGAGGTAGGGTGTCAAAGTTAAAGGGAAATAAAGCTCTTCTTCTGATGACTGAGAACTGAATTCAATATATGCTAGGCATGAACTCATATACACAAATAAATATGTAAAATATTATGATTTATTGCTATCTTTGGATACACATAGAATGAAAACATTTAATTCATCACAGCTGATAAAATTTCAGGGGTACAAAAAGCATTAGGTTATGACCACTTCTGCCAGGAGTGAGGATAAGAGGTCAAGGTAAATAAGTAGTTGGGAACATTTTTTGACATGCTAGTAAAAAAATAATATCATCAGATCAATAAACTGAGAAGCAAGAACAAGCTGGCCATACAAGAAGACTTTAACCTACTTAGATTAAAGAGTTTGGCTAATATCCCAAGTAGTGACCAATTCATCTCCAGAAATCTCTGGGAGGTAAATAGGAAAAAAAATATATCATTAGACTTGAATTTATGCTTAGAAAAAATATGTTACATCTAATAATAATATGATTATTGGGTATAATCTGGGTATGATGATACCCAGACATATGATTCTGGGTATGATCCCAGATTGGAAATATAATCAGGCAAAAACAACATATTAGCTCTGAGTTCAATATCATACAGGAAGATACAGCTATAATGTATGTATACATAAAAATCTTTTAAAAGTTTTTTTAAAAAACAAGAATTATTTTGGGCATATGTTGTAAACAGAGTTTTTGCCAAGAGAACACACTAGTCAGAGCAAACACCCTCTTCCAACAACACAAGAGACAACTCTACACACGGATGTCATTAGCTGGTCAATACCAAAATCAGATTGATTATATTCTTTGTAACCAAAGATGGAGAAGCTCAATACAGTCAACAAAAACAAGACTGGGGGCTGACTATGGCTCAGATCATGAACTCCTTATTGCAAAATTCAGACTTAAATTAAAGAAAGTAGGGACCACTTGGCCATTTGGGTATGACCTAAATAAAATCCCTTATGATTATACAGTGGAAGTGACCAATTCAAGGGAGTAGATCTGATAAACAGATGGAGGAGGTTCATAATGTACAGGAGGCAGTGATCAAAATCATCCCCAAGAAAAAGAAATACAACAAGGAAAAATGGTTGTCTGAGGATGCCTTACAAATAGCTGAGAAAAGAAGAGAAGTGAAAGGCAAAGGAGAAAAGGAAACATATACCCATCTGAATGCAGAGTTCCAAAGTATAGCAAAGAGAGATAAGAGAGCCTTTTTTAGTGATCAGTGCAAAGAAATAGAGGGGAAAAAAAACAGAATGAGAAAGACTAGAGATCTCTTCAAGAAAATTAGAGAAACCAAGGGAATATTTCATGCAAAGATGGGTACAATAAAGAATAGAAATAGTATGGGCCTAATAGAAGCAGAAAATATTAAGAAGAGTTGGCAAGAATACACAGAAGAACCAGACAAAAAAGATCTTAATGACCCAGTTAACCACAATGGCATGATCACTCACCTAGAACCAGACATCCTGGAGTGTGAATCCAAGTGGATCTTAGGAATCATCACTACAAACAAAGCTAGTGGGGGTGATGGAATTCTAGGTGAGCTATTTCAAACCCTAAAAGATGATGTTCTTAAAGTGCTGCACTCAATATACTAGAATATTGGAAAACTCAACAGTGGCTGTAGGACTGGAAAAGGTGTTTTCATTACAATCCCCAAAAAAGGCAATGCCAAAACTGTTCAAACTACTGCTCAGCTGCACTCATTTCACATGCTAGCAAAGTAATGCTCAAAATTCTCCAAGCTTGGCTTCAACAGTATGTGAACTGAGAACTTCCAGATATTCAACCTTGATTTAGAAAAAGCTGAGGAACTAGAGATCAAATTGTCGACATCTGTTAGATCATAGAAAAAGCAAGAGAATTCCAGAAAAACATCTACTTCTGCCTCAATGACTATGTTAAAACCTTTGACTTTACGGATCACAACAGACTGGAAAATTCTTAAAGAGATGAGAATACCAGACCCTCTAACCTGACTTCTGAGAAACCTATATGAAGGTCAAAAAGCAACAGTTAGAACCAGACATAGGACAATGGACTGGTTACAAATTGGGAAAGGACTACGTCAAGGCTATATATTGTCTCCCTGCTTATTTAACTTATATGTAGAGTAAATCATGCCAAATGCCAGGCTTTTTGAAGCACAAGATAGAATCAGTGTTGCCAGGAGAAATATCAATAACCTTAGACATACAGATGACACCATGCTTACAGCAGAAAGTGAAGAGGAACTAAAGAGTCTCTTGATGAAGGTGAAAGAGGAGAGTGAAAAAGTTGGCTTCAAACTCAACATTCAAAAAACTATAATCATGGCATCTAGTCCCATCACTTCATGACAAATAGAAGGGGAAACAATGGAAAGAATGACAGATTTTATTTTCTTGGACTCCAGAATCACTGTAGATGGTGACTGCAGACATGAAATTAAAAGATGCTTGCTCCTTGGAATAAAACCTGTGACAAAACTAAACAGCATATTAAAAAGCAGCGACATTACTATGCCCACTGAGGTCCATATAGTCAAAGCCATGTTTTTTCCAGTAGTCATGTATGAATGTGAGAGTTGGACCATAAAGAAGGCTGAGCCCTGAAGAATTTGTTTTTGAACCGTGGTGTTGGAGAAAACTCTTGAGAGTCCCTTAGACCGTAAGGAAATCAAACCAGTCAATCCTAAAGGAAATCAACGGTGAATATTCATTGGAAAAACAGATGCTTAAGGTGAAGCTGCAGTACTTTGGCCACCTGATGAGAAGAGCCAACTCATTAGAAAAGACCCTGCTGCTGGGAAATACTGAAGGCAGAAGGAGAAGGGGACAACAAAGGACGAGATGGTTGGATAGTATACTGACTTGATGGACATGAGTTTGAGCAAGCTCTGGGAGATGGTGAAGGACAGGGAAGCTTGCATGCTGCAGTTTGTGGGGCTGCAAAGAGTTGGACACGACTGAGGGACTGAACTGAACTGAAGGAGTGACACGGGCTGAAAAGAGACGACTGAGTGACTGAACAGCAACAACAAATTCACTTCAGACGACTAATGTAGGTGCGTAAATCAATCGTTATTTTGTTTTGAAACACATTTTACTCTACTATCTGTTCATTACTATGAGACTACACCATGATCTATATATTTCCCTCTATATCATTATCCAGTTTATCTATACCAACTCTACCACTACCCCTTACCCTGATTTTTGTCTTCACTTTTTTTCCTTTCTCTTGGGAAAAACATGACACAATTAGTTAGTAGAAGTTCCTTTAGTTTGCTAAAATATCTTCATGAAATTATTTAGAACTATACAATAAAGGAATTTAAAGGATCTAAAAGGCCTCCCAAAGTAGAATTCTCATAAATGATATAAATAGAATATTCATGCTTAAATGAAGTTGGAATGTCTATTAAATACAAATAAGTGGGATTTTGCATTAAAATATCTCAGAGACGTTGACATGATACTATGTCTTAAGTACAGTATGTTTATGTTTCTCAAATATATTTGACCACAGATCATTTTATTAACATAGTCTGGACTAGCCTATTATTTACTTTTTCTGGAACAGTGTCATTTGGGGCACAGCTTGAGAACTGATGTTCTGGTCTAGACCAACCTGTAGTATCCCGGAGTCCCCAGCTCTTACAATCTGTAATGTTCACAGAAATTTTAATTTTCCCTTACATACCTTTTTAGCCATCATACAACACTAATGAAGAAAGACCCAATGAAATTTGATGATTCCATACTGAATTTTGGTGGGCTTCACATTGGTTTATAGCAAACTTCACTGTTCAGACCTCATTCAGTAGCCCCTAGCCTAATAGCTTGTCAAATCACAATGTAATTCATTCTTTTCCCCCCCTTGAACCTGCTAGAAGAGTTAGTATGTAAATTTCAACCTATTTTTAAGGGTTAGATTTCACTCAAGTGAAATCTATCAAGGAAGGAGGGTTATTTTTACAGCATACAGCAACTGCTGATCACCATGGCAACCGGCCTGGTGAAATGCAATAAAGCATCCCTCTGTTATCGTAAACACAAAAGGGAAACACTGAAATCTAAAAGAAAGGCAATTATTGTAGGGAAAGAAACAACACGCCGATGGAACATTTGCAATATCGTGTGACTTCACCCAGCAAGACAATATTTCCATAGCTAGCAATGTCCAGACTCTGGGCTTTTCTAGTTAGGATTGAACAAAGGTTAGGCAAAGAGTCCTTGAAAGAACTAAAGATGTTTTCATTTCTAAATGACAAAATCCCACACATTATTTCAAACCAACATAAACTTTTTTTTTCCTTTTCTCATTTCTTAAAACATGAAATGGGCTTAGAAAATATAGACATTAGGGAGGAGGATAAAATACCCATATCAGTCAGGCTTTCTTTGGGGAAATATTTTCTTCTTGGCTGTGGAATTGTGTGTAGAGAATAAAAAGAATAGTCTGCAGAGATCACAACATTTCTTTTATAGAACTTCTTCTCTCTTAATTGTCTTTTACTAGAATTCCTAGTAAATTTCAAGCAGATGAAAGAAGAGCCACTATTAACAATTACTAAAATTTAGATTCAGTAAGCTCTGAGAATCATGTAAAATCCAGGGAGTCAAGAGTATTGGAAGACATATAAATTGAGATAGGTTAAAGCATAAGAATTTTTGTGCCTATATTGTAGATTGGGGAATTGAGGTCCATAAATGTGTGTGCTAAATATGAGCTGATTACAAAGAGTGGCCTGGAATTGTAGAATGAGCACCAAGAATCAAGAATGAAAAGAAATCAATATCAAGAATTAAAAGACTAAGAAAACAAATGATTTTGTTTTTTGAAGATCTGTTTCTGCACCTACCTATATCCCAAGAATCAGTTTTCCTCTTTCCCACAAGGATCACCTTCAACTAGTCTATTTAGGAATGAGGGAGGATCATCTCATCTTGGGCTTTCCTCGTGGCTCAGACTGTAAATAATCCACCTGCAATGCAGGAAATCCTGGTTCAATCCCTGGGTAAGGAAGATCCCCTGGAGAAGGAAATGGTTGCAACGAGTTGGACAGGACTAAGTGACTAACACTTTCACTTGGGGGTTCCCAGGTGACGCTAGAGGTAAAGAACCCACCTGCCAATGCAAGAGACAAGAGATGCGGGTGGGATCCCTGGGTCTGGAAGATTCTCTGGAGGAGGGCATGGAAACCACTCCAGTATTCTTGCCTGAAGAATCGCATGGGCAGGGTGCAGTCCATATGGTTGCAAAGAGTCAGACACAGCTAAAGTGACTTAAAACACACGCACGTATGCACGTCTTTTGTCTGCTACCAGGCTATGATGTTGACCACTACTACAAAGCATTTCTGTCGGCACTATTCACTTAAATACTCATGGCCTGGAGATACCTGCCTATACTCTCCCCTGACACAGGTCTGCCCTTTCTATGTGGAGCTTTGTGGAGGTGGGCAGGGAGTTTTTCTTCAAATGACTACCACTTAAGAGTTTGGGTTTATTGATTTTACTATTTGTGTAAAACTAAAGGGAATTACATCATGTGAAACAAGACAGTGAAACTGGCAAGTCATATATTTATAGTTCAAAGAGAAAGTACCCAAGGTTAAATGCTTCATGTGTATAGTTCAGTTATGAAACTTGCCATCTGGTCTGGAGTTCACTTTGAAAAAAAGCACCTTCTTTTTGTCTTCTAATTTTCACCATGTATCTCCAGCCTTTTTGAGTGGTCTACTTCCTACTCATTTAAGCTGGCTCATTCCAAGATCCTTCCTCCTGCCTCCATCATTATTCACTCAAAAAATATTAAGTGCTTACTATTTGCCAAATAAAAATCCATATCTTGGTGATACATCAGTGAAAAAGACAGATAAAAATCCAAGCCTCAAGAAGCTTGTAATAAGGTAGATGGGCAAAAAAGAAATAACTTAAATGTGTAGCATTTGATGAAAGTAAATTGTATGGGGTAAAACAAAGCAAGCAGGAAAGCTAGTGAATACAGAGGTAGAGGGGAACATAAAAATTTTAACAGGATACTTAAGAAAGATTATACAGTGAGGGTGACTTTTCAGTTAATACCTGAAGGAAATGACGAAGCAAAGCACATAAAATTAGACAGACGAATATTCTAGATTAAATGAACGAAATTGCAAAGGTGTTGAGATAGAAGTCCCAGGATGTTCTAGGAGCCTCATGTGGCTAGAACACAGTGAGTAAACAGAAAAACTGTTCGTAATGAGATGAGATGAAGTAGAAGAGCAGCTTCTGCGTATTTACATATATTATGTGTGTGTATATAATGTATATCATTGCATATGATAAGCATATTCATATGCACATACATATATGATACATATATATTAACAATAAATATGTCATATATAATATATATATATATATATATATATGTATATATAAACCCTATACAGGCTGAGGTTTTAGAAGCAGAAGCAATGTGATCTGATTTATTTTCTAATGGGGCAAGTCTGACTTTTGTTTTGAGAATATATTGTACAGAGGCAGAGAGTCTAATTTGCAGGCTCTTACAATAATCTGAGAGACAGCAGTGGCTGGACAAAGATGAAAGTAGAAGAAAGGAGGAATAATTTTCTTCTATAAATATGCTAGTATACACCTACACATGTAAAGCATAGACTATAGGATTTCCTGATGGCTTTCTAAGCCTGTTTTATTGAACCTAAAATAATGTCTTAGTGGTTCAGGCAAGATGGCCCAGTTTGACCTGCTTGCGTTAAGTTCCATAACTCATTCCAGAGTGGGAGATAGCACTTCAAATCTAGTTACCTTTGAAGTTTTCTCACTAATGAGAAAATAAAATTTAACTATATATATATTTTTAAAATTTAAAACATATTTCTTTATTCTAAATATTAGGTCTCTTTTTCTTATACACACACTAACCCATCCACCTCTATGTATATATCTCAAATGCATATGTGCACACATACATGTACACAGCCTCACAAGGACAAACAGAACTTCAGAGATATGTATTTTCTCTAAACTAGTGCATCACAAAGTGTGTCCACTGATGATTGATGGTCTTCAGAATGTGAACTAAAGGTGGACAGATGCAGGAAAAAAGAAATGAAACAATTTTCTTCACTTGCATTTCAAAAATTTGAAATGTAAACTTGTGATATTTTCAAAGAATTTGATAGATACTTAAAATAAACACATTTATTTTTTTAAGAGTCTGAACATATATTCAGGACCTGCTTTGGGAAGTTCAATCCCTTTGAAATTCAGTTAACAAGGTATAGTTCATTTCAGGCAATATATTGTCTTTGTATTTCCATGTTAATGCTTACTTTTGTTAGATTTGCAGTTCTTCTGTGGTGCAGTGTGCCCAGAATTCTCAAAAAAAAAAAAAAAAAAAAAGGACAAAAGCCTTAAGTATGTCTTTTGGAAACAGGAAAGATTAATAAAGCTAGAAATACTGAAAAGTAGAAGACATAATTAGACAAACTTGAACAGGATTTCAGTATATGCTGCTACAAGTATATCTGTGAGTGCAGTGATATTATTTTGAAGGTGCTTCAGTATAAAAAAAGCAAATACCAAGTATGATGATGAATTTCTGGGAAATGGATCTTTTTGGAATGCAGATGTTATCCTCAAACAATAATATGAAGGCACTGATGTTTTTACATGACTACAGAAGGAAGCATAGCATTTTTTCTAGGAAAGTACTTGATTATTTTCCCCCGAACAAAATTAAATAATATTTTTCAGTAAAAAAAGAAGAAAATCTTTGCTTATATGGAAAAGAGGAAAATGCCAGAGGTATGATTCAAAGTGACACCCCTTGGATCAGTGCACACCCTGTGTGGGTTCAGGTCATGTTCTTACTGTGAAACCTGTGAAATGTTAGTGACAAAGCGATTCCTTAGAGATAACTCAGCATAAAGCACTAGCAATTTTGAAATCAAAAGACACCATCTGGACATTACAAAATATCAGTGACACAAAGTGAATGAGCAAATGCCATCATTTATACCTGGGGCAGGTGTTTGCTTTGTATGTGGGTGAAATGAGAGGTGTGCAGAGTCTGAAACAGCTCCTGACACATACCAGGTAAAGGAGAAGGATTAGGAAACATTGTTTGTAAGCCAAAGAGGATCCATGAGACAGGAAATATAATGGTTTTGATTACTTTGTGAGGCAGAATATAAATTGAAAATAATGCATTGTGATCAATAATAGCAGAAAAACAGGTATGCAAATAAAATATATATATCCCAAGGCCGATCCACACAATTTTATTTCCAGAATTGCTTGTTGGCCAAGCTACAACTCATTATCCTAATGTGCTTTTGAAGGAAATAGGGAATTGTAACTATGATCAAATGACATGAACTTCTTTGCCTCCAGCATGTCAGTATAGACCATATCTAAGATTGCATGTGCCTTGTTCTATTGGTCTAACTTAGTGATAAAGTGTGTGACTATCACTTTGGGTGAAAATATTTAAATTTTTTAAATGTTGAGTTTAAGATATTAACAATTTTTAAAAAGAAATCCAAACTTTGGTGCAAACATTTCAACCACCAGATTTTTACTTTTGTCACTGTTTGATTTTTATCACTTAAAAACCAGATCAATTTACCATTATATATAATATTTTGAAACATCAGAATACTTCAGTAATTATGGGAAGGCATAATTTCCAGAGTTCAACAAAACTGAAGACTGAAACATTAAACCTCCCTGCTTTTTCGTGTGATGGGTTCTTCACCTTAGCACACGTTTAATGCTATGGGTCCTTCACCTTCACTATAGTATCTGTCAAGTATTATTAAAAAAGTGTATCAATTTCTGAGTGTTCGTTTGATTTGAACATCCAGAACTCACTGACAGAACCACCGATATATGTTTACTTTTCACAGTAATCTTATATGTGTAAATTAACACTTTTTACATTAATAGAAGAGTAAGAAAATAAAAGATGTGAAAAATTGCATAATTAACATATTGAATAGGCATAGACTTGTTTTGACTTTTCACTATGACTTTAATATTTATTGTATAGAGAAAATATTCTCTCCATGAACTTGGGTTAAAAACAACAAAAAAAGTGTGTGTGTGATGGAAGTGAGGTAGGATGGTTTAGTTCCATGACTTTTATGTTTTCTGTTTACTAACAGAGAACCCTTGGTTACTGTACCTCATAAACACTGTCTCAGTTCATGAATAAGTCACTAAAGTCTAAAATTTGTTTCATGACAAATCTTCTCTCCACCAACAACCTTCCTGCATACAGTCTGCTTACAGAGCTAGAGAAGTTAGCTGGTCCTTCTCTTCTCTTTCCTTGGTTAACATTGCCTCTCCTGCTTCTACTTGATACTTGCTTCAGCCATCCCTGAGAGGAAGAAAACTAAAGGAAAAGACCCAGTTCAACTTGGGCAGCGTGGTTGTCTTCCAGTCTCAGGGCTCTTCATGGAAAGAGGATAGAGGGAGGACTGTCTCTTGAATCTGTTTTATAAAGACGACTTTCCTGGATGTGACTTGTGGTTGCAGCTTTTGTAACTGGGACAGAACTCCCCTTAACATAGCCTTTCTCTCCTCATCCCCTGGTTCACTCCATACCTAGAACCTCTCTGTTGAAATTTCACTGCCATTTCCAGGTGATCCTGAGGAGCAGGATGTAAAATTTCTCCAAGTTGGTGCTTTTTTTCTTACTGCAGTTCACATGTGTCCCACCAAAAACACTCATACATTATGGCCACTTACTTTGAAAATTTGCATTTTGTTCTGGCCTCACACTTCGGTTTTCTCCATGTATTTTATCTTGGTTTCTTGGCAAAGCTTCAATTGTAGCACTTCCTACAATTTCAAATAATAATTTTCCTTTAATTCATGACCACTAACCTCAAGCAGACTGTTAGGGTTATCCAGCTGTCCTACATTTGTCTTGTCAGTTCACTGTTCAGTGTTCTAAATAAATATTTCATACCTCCCTCACACATCTCAAACCGCCAAAATATCTCTCCCCCTCATTCTCAACTGATGGCATTTCTTCTTGGACCACTGAGAAAATAGAACCGACCAACTGAGAACTTCTACCAGTGTACCAAACCATCTTCCTATATACCTATATTATGCTTGCTTCCCTAACCATTAAATTAATTAACATTTTCCACCCTTATCTTCATTTATTATCTGCATTTCAACTCATCTGCTTCTTTTTTTGTTTGTTTGTTTAAATAACTTCATATTTAAATAACTTAACTTTTCTGGGTTAAATATTTTTAAAGGCCTTGTAAAAATTATCAAGAAGTCATTATTACACATATAAACTCTTATTATTCCCAATTATTTTAAAATTATATACATTTGCTTGTTTATAAAAGTTTTGAAATTGATGTGCATGACACAGTAAGTCTGGCTAGTGTTAAAGTTAAGGAGAAACACACACATTTCTTTAAATTTCACAAATATATTTTGAGGGAGATTTTTTCCTAGCTATTTTGCCTTGTAAGCTTTATGTTAATAATTCAAGACATCCATAGCAGAAGAACAGAGACCAGCTGTGCATAAGGTCTAAGATATTAATTAGTTTTTACATATTATTAATATAAGGGCATAAGATAGTGAGCTCTTTTATTGAAATCATATTATAACATCTATTTCAACCCATCTACTTCTAAAATGACACCACTCTTCAATTTTCTACCTTCTTTCCAGCGCTATCTAAATTTCCCACCCATCTAGGCATGCTTGACAATATGCAAACATGCCCCTTCCAGCTTCATGTACTGCTTTACTTTTTTTTTTTTTTTTACCCCTCTCTGCAGAAGCTTCTTAAAAGTGATTTTCCATACTTTCTATCTCACTTTTGTTCTTCCCAGTTTTTCTTGAATCAACTCCAATTAGGCTTTTATCACTCCCTTCCAATAAAACTGATCTTAGGAAGGTCACCAATAGCTATGCCTCTAAATTATTTTAACTTGACCTAAAAGCATTTGACACTAGATTTGTCCTGCTTCTATGAATCACTCTCTTCACTTGGCCTCATGATATCACTCTGTCTTGGCTGTCCTCCTTTTCCATTGGCTGCTTCTCCTCCGTCTGCTTTATTGGTTTCTCCTTGTCTTATTAACTGTGTGTGACCTTGTGCAAGTTACTTAACCCTTCTGACTGTCTTCATCTGAAAAGCAGGATGAACAATAATATCTGACTCATGAGATTGTTTTGAGGATTAAATGAACTAAGATACTTAAAGTGCTTAGTGCCTGGTACGAGAGCACTATGTATGTTAGATTTTGTCACAACACCATCAACATCATTATCATGCTGACCACAGTGGCCTCAGGGCTTGGTGCCCAGAGCCTCTTCTTTTTTCTAGCCATGTCATTCTTTAAGTGATTGCATCAGCTTTATGACACTAATTACCACGAAGCACTTGATGATCTCCAAAGTCATGCCTCTACTTATTTCTCTATGAGTTCTAGAATCATATATTTAAATTTCTTTCTACTCAACATCTCTACTTGATATTCCTAAGCCACTTCATGCAAATTTCTGATTCTTGCCCCAAACCTAAATCTGCCATGAACTGTACCTTCTCCCTAATGTGCAACTCTATTCCATTGCTCAGGCCAAAACACTGAACTATTCTTTGTGGCCTCTCCAACTACATTTTTTGAGATCTATAATTTACATTAGAATGCTAAGCATAATTAGTGGAATGATAAAAATATTCCAGTTATGTTAAACTTGAATATTGGGGGTGGTTAGTTAACATAATATCAAGAATTCCCAATCATGGCCTAATCAACCAGAAATTTTATCAGTCAAAACCTTGTTCCAGATCTGGTCACTGAAAGTTCTTCTGTTAACCTCATCTTGTTGGCAACCAACGTTTGCTGATTGACATACTGGATGTCAAGTGAGTTTTTTTTTCTTTTTTGTGAAACTAGAAACCTATTCATTTGCATCATGATGTTAGAAGTTGGCTGTTCTTTGTGAAATTAAAGCATCTAACATACAAACATTGTTTAACAGCTTAGAGGTTCTCTTTAGCCTTGAAGACCAATGTTCTGCAGCACCTAGGAATGGGCCCCCTGAAGTTGGATATCCATGAAGTCCCTATCCTGCCAGTAATTTAGGATTTATTTTTCTTTCTTTCTTCTTTTTCTTCTTCTTCTTCTTCTTCTTTTTTTTTTTTTTTTTTTTACTGGAGTATGGCATCTGGGCCCATCACTCATGACAAATAGATGGGGAAACAATGGAAACAGTGTCAGACTTTATTTTGGGGGGCTCCAAAATCACTGTGGATGGTAACTGCAGCCATGAAATTAAAAGAACCTTGCTCTTTGAAAGAAAAGCTATGAGCAACCTAGACAACAAAAAGCAGAGACATTACTTTGCCAACAAAAATCCATCTAGTCAAATCTATGGTTTTTCCAGTAGTCATGTATGAACGTGAGAGTTGAACTGTAAAGAAAGCTGAGAACCAAAGAATTGATGCTTTTGACCTGTGGTGTTGCAGAAGACTCTTGAGAGTCCCTTGGACCCCAAAAAGATCAAACCAGTCCATCCTAAAGGAAATCAGTCCTGAATATTCATTGGAAGGACTGATGCTAAAGCTGAAACTCCAATACTTTGGCCCCCTGATGCAAAGAACTGACTCATTGGAAAAGATCCTGCTGCTGGGAAAGATTGAAGGCGGAAGGAGAAGGGGAAGACAGAGAATACGATGATTGGATGGCCTCACTAACTCGATGGACATGAGTTTGAGCAAGCTTGGGGAGTTGGTGATGGACAGGGAAGCCTGACATGCTGCAGTCCATGGGGTTGCAAAGAGTCGGACACAAGTGACTGACTGAACTGAACTGATAGTTGCTTTACAATGTTCATGAACTCATTTGTAAATCAGAAATAGAGACACAGATGCAAGGAACAAATCTACGGATACCACAGTGGGGGGAGTGGGATGAATTGGGAAATTAACATTTACATATACACACTATAGATAAAATGATACATATAGTAACTAATGAGAATTTACTGTATAGCTCAGGGAACTCCACTCCGTGGTGATGTAAATGGGAAGGAAATCCAGGAAAGTGGCTGTATATGTATCTGTAGAGCTGATTCACTTTGCTCAACAGTAACTTAGTATTTTTGATTGCAAGATTCTACTACAGTGCATAGAACCCTGCCTTCTGCCCTGGAAAAATTGCTCTTCTATCTAGAGTTAATTTTTCTTAGCATATAAGAAATGTACTTTATTGAATCTGTCTGGGTGGGTCTAGGAAATATTTTGTGCCTCAGGTCAAGAGTATTTGGCCAATGAAATAGGTGCACTATAGAATTTGGTCAGATACTTTTGTTCATGATAAGCAGATATCATGTTGTGAGGTTGTGAAAATACAACTCTTCCTTCACAACTTTAGACTTTTGTTGTTGTTGTTGTTGTTGTTCAGTTACCCACTCACGTCCAGCTCTTTGTGACCCCTTGTATTTTAGAATGCCAGCCCTCCCTATTGCTTCCCATCTCCTGGAGTTTGCCCAAGTTCATGTTCATGGCATCAGTGATGCCATCCAGCCATCCCATCCTCTGACACCCTCTTCTACTTCTGCCCTCAATCTTCCCCAGCATCAGAGACATTTCTAATTCGTTGTCTGTTCACATCAGATGACCAAAATACTGGAGCTTCAGCATCAGTCCTTCCAGTGAATATTCAGGGTTAATCTCCCTTAAGAATGACTAGTTTGATCTCCTTGCTGTCCAAGGAACTTTCAGGGGTCTTCTCCAGCACCACAGTTTGAAGGCATCAATTCTTTGGTGTCCTGCCTTCTTTACAGGCCAGCTCTCACAGCTGTTCATAACCACTGGGAAGACCATAGCCTTGACTCTATGAACCTTTATTGGCAGAGCAATGTCTCCACTTTTCAACACAGTAGGCCTGTCTAGGTTTGTCATCACTTTCCTGCTAAGAAGCAATTGTCTTCTGATTTCATGGCTGCAGTCATTGTCCACAGTGATTTTGGAGCCCAAGAAGAGGAAGCTGGTCACTACTTCCACTTTTTCCCCTTCTATATGCCACACAGTAGTGGATCTGGATGCCTTGAGCTTAGCTTTTTTAATATTTAGTCTTAAGTTGGTTCTTTCTCTCTCCTCCTTCACCCTCATCAAGAGGATCTTTAGTTCCTCTTCACTTTATGCCATTAGAGTGGTATCATCTGCATATCTGAGGTTGTTGATGTTTCTCCCACCTATCTTGATTCCAGCTTATAACTCATCCATCCCAGCATTTCAAATGATGTGCTCAGCACATAGGTTAAACAACAGGGTGGCAGCAGGCAGCCCTATCACACTCCTTTCTCAATCTTGAACCAATCAGTTGTTCTAACTCTTTCTTCTTGAATACAGGTTTCTCAGGAGACAGGTAAGATGGTCTGGTATTCCCATCTCTCTAAATGCTTTCCACAGTTTGTCATGATCCAGACTCAAAGGCTTTAGCATAGTCGATAAAACAGAGATAGGTATTTTTCTGAAATTCCCTTGCTTTCTCTATAACCTAGAGAATGTTGGCAATTTGATCTCTAGTTCCTCCTCCTTTTCTAAACACATCTTGGCCATCTGGAAGTTCCTGATTTGGATAATGCTGTAGCCTAGCATGCAAGATTTTAAACATAACCTTACTAGCATGGGAGATGAGTATAATTATCCAATGGTTAGCACACTCTTTGGTACCACTCCTCTTGAGAATTGGAATTAAGATTTTCCTTTTCCAGTCCTGTGGCCACTGCTGGGTCTTCCAGATTTGGTGACATAATGAATGCAAAACCTTGATGGCATCATCCGTTAGGGATCTGAATTGTTCTGCTGGAATTTTATCGCATCCACTAGCTTTATTAACAGCAGTGATTCTTAAGGCCCACTTGACTTTGCACTCCTGAATGTCTGACTCTGGGTGACTAACCACATCATCATAATAATCCAGTTCATTAAGATCTTTTTTATACAATTCTTCCATGTATTCTTTCCATCTCTTCATGATCTCTTCAGCATCTACTAGGTTTCTACCACTTTTATCCTTTGTTGTGCCTTCTTTGGGTGGAATGCTCCTCTGATGTTTCCAATTTTCCTGAAGAGATCTTAACCTTTTGTTGTTTTCTTCTATTATTAAGGACTGTTCATTTAAGTAGACCTTCTTGTCTCTCCTAGCTGGTCTCTGGAATGCTGTGTTTAATTGGCTGGACTTTTCTCTCTCTCCCTTGCTTTTCACTTCTCTTCATTCTTCCACTATTTGCAAAGCCTCCTCAGGTAACCACTTTGTCTTCTTGCTTCCCCCCCCCTCCCCCTTTGGGGTAGTTTTGTTTGCCACTTCCTGTACAATATTATGGACTTCTGTCCATAATTCTTCAGGCACACTGTTAATTAGATCTAGTCCCTTGAATCTATTTGTTACCTCTACTGTGAATTCATATGGGATTTGATTTAAGTCCTACCTTGCTGGCCTAGTGTTTTTCATGGTTTTCTTTAGTTTAAGCCTGAATTTTGCTATGAGAAGCTAATACTCCATGTCACAGTCAGCCTCAGGTCTTCTTTCTGCTGACTGTATACAGTTTCTCCATCTTCAGCTACAAAGAATGTAATCAATTTGATTTTGTTATTGACCATCTGGTGATGTCCATGTGTAAAGGAGTCTCTTGTGTTGTTGAAAAAGGATATTTGTTGTGACTAATGCATTCTCTTGGCAGAATTCAGTTAGCCTTTGCCCTGCTTCATCTTGTTCTCCAAGGCCAAATTTGCCTGTTTCTTCAGGTATATCTTGACTTCCTACTTTTGCATTCCAATCTGGAATAATGAGTAGAAAAAAAAAATAGGTGTTAGTTCTAGGAGGTTTTCTAGGTCTTTATAGAACTGATCAGCTTCAGCTTCTTTGGAGTCAGTGGAAGGGGCATAGACTTGGATTACTGTGATGTTGAATGGCTTGCCTTGGAAACAAACCAAGATCATTCTGTCATTTTTGAGGTGCCCCCAAGTACTGTTTGCATAATTTGTTCATGAGTGAAGTCACTCAGTCATGTCCGACTCTTTCTGACCCCATGGACTCTAGCCTACCAGAATCCTCATTCCATGGAATTTTCCAGGCAAGAGTACTGGAGTGGGTTGCCATTTCCTTCTCCAATGTTGTTCATGATAACCAAGTAAATTGTTGTTGTGAGGTTGTGAAGATAAACAATTCTTCCGTCACAACTTTAGACTTCTTCAGTAGTGACATTTACCTACTGAGAATGACCTAAATATTACACATGACCAAACTGACTCAGATCACTTTATAGTACTCCTCCTCACACGCTCCTCACTTTGTCTCTTGAGAAATTCTCCACCAAGCATTGTGAAGTAGAAACTACTTTCTTCACAACAATATCTCCAGCACTTAAAGCTGAGTCTGGCATATAGTACATTCTCAATGTATTTTAGTTGTTAAATAAATATTTCACATTCATATGTGTGCTAGTCACTCAGTTGGATGGAACTCTTTGTGACCCCCATGGACTGTAGCCCTCCAGGTGCCTCTGTTCATGGAATTCTCCAGGCAAGAATACTGGAGTGAGTTGCCATTCCCTTCTCCAGGGGATTTTCCCAACCCAGGAATCGAAACTGGGTCTCTCACACTGCAGGCAGATTCTTTCCTGACTGAGCTTCCAGGGAAGCCCCTGGTAGTCTTTCTGCTACCAGAAAGCAGGGAATTCTGGTAGTCTTGGCAGTAGGTTCTCAATATATTTTAGTTGCTAAATAATTATTTCACATCCACATGAAATAAAATTTAATGATTGTTTTTTTTATTACATTGGTTTATTTTCATTAATTTTTGATATATTATTCAGATTTTATGTCAAAATATTATTATTTTAGTCATTTAAAAAAATGTTTTATTTTGTACTGGGGCATAGACAATTGACAGTGTTTTGATAGTTTCAGGTGAACAGAGAAGGGACTCAACCATACATATACATGTATTCATTCTCCCCTAAACGCATTAATTTTAAATATTTTCTTGAATCATTTTTAAAAACACTTTCTAAAATTATTATTCTATAGGTATACCCAATATTCCTTAGGTAGTTTTTAGAAATGCTTAGCTTCTGAAGCACTCATCTAACACTCAAAGTAGAAGAGAAATATTTTCCCAATCTACCTACAATTTGCAAACCATGTTTCCACATCGCACTGGTATTTTTCCATTCCCAAATAAAGTCACATTAAATTTCATTCATTCAAACTCCTCCCACTACATGCCGGGTCTGCCAGAGTGAGGAATAAGACTGCCAACCGTGTACTTCTTAATGGCTGTTCACCTTGTTACACAAAGACCCATAGAAGGTTTGAAATGACTTCTTGTAAGGGCCTGATTATTTTCTTGGACAAGGACTTTACGTAAGTTATAGGAAAAGTGGGAGAAATAGAGAGATTTTTCTTTTCCACTTCCTTTATTTTAAAAGGTGGCTGCTGAAATCTCTGTCAGGGCCCCTCCATCTCTCACCCTGTGCTCCTAAAACAAAGCTCCTAAAAGAGCAGAATGATCAGAGTGCTTAGAAGCCTCACCCAGGAAAACCTGTGATTTACAAATTAGGAATGAGTGTGGAAATCAATAAAACCTTAGGATCGACTCACACATCTGTAGTACTTGACTCTATGTCAGAGGTAGGGTGGGGTGAATTGGGGCAGGGTGGAATAGGCAGTTTGGGAAGGGAGTTAAAGTACTTGTGTGGTCCTTGGCAGGTCTGAGGCCACAGGAAAAGATAAAAATGGAGAAGGAAAAGCAATAGGTGAAGAGAGCAGGGGCATGGAAGCAAGGAACACAAAAAGAAAAATGTTGAAAGTAAATATTTGAACTAAAAGATCAAGAATGAGAAAAAGAAATCTATGTTATCTTTTGAAGTGTAAGTCTGCTCTCCAGACTCTGAGTAGATCTGAACAACTGGAAATTCTCCACTTTCCTGTTTTCCTCTTCTTCCTCTTTCTGATTTGTCCACTTTTCTTTTTTTCACTTCTCTGCCAAAGTCCAAAATGGTGATTAGGTATCAGAAAGAAAGAAACAGAGCTGTCTTAAATTTCTGTGGTTCACAATTTCAAGTTTGATGTTTTATTTATTTTTTTATTTTTTTAAAAATAGGGACTCTATAGTTTGGATTCATGTCATATAGAGAATTAGGTCCTGTTATGCAAGCAGAATCATTGAATAAAGGTTTTTCCTCTCAGAACTGATTGTTATATATCCCCTGCTTATCTAGCTAAGCACTAATCTGCCTAATATTCTCTATCTCCTAGAATTGAATCCTAAATTCTATAGAAATAAATTTCTGGGACAGTATTAGAAGTGAAGTCCTTGGTCCTGGTCCTAGCTGTCCACAGAGTGGTTTTAGTGCATGTCACTTGCCTTAAATCATAATTATTATTCTCTATTTTTTGTCCATTGAGTTTCCATCTTAATCTCCCATTTTGGTCTTTCCAACAGAGAATTTCTGTGTAACTGGATGATTATGTATGGAAGTGACACGTAAATGAATGGGGGCACCCTCTCACAATATTTTATCCAAATCATGTATGTATATTCATTACAGTGAAAACTGTAAAGCACCACACAAATAATTATTCATTCATCTCTCCCTCTTCCCCACTTTTCATCCCCTTGTCCTTTTTGCAGAGACATGCACTAAAGATATGACTTCAATGATTCCATGTAAGTTCCTCTCCAGAAATGCCACAGTAAGCGGTAGTTATAATGTCAAATTTCAGCAGCTGGCTCTCCAGTATGGACTTGTTTAACCCAATTGTCATTCAGCTGATAATCACCTTTCTTTCCTGGAAAAACCGCAGGAGTGATGCTGCATCAGCAGTGAGAAAGATAATAAAAGGGAACAACTTAGAGAGGAAGGGAGAAGGAGATAGGCCTTGCACATTAATAAATATGAAAAGTGAATTTTGCTAACAGAAATGTTGGCTTTAAGCTGTAGCTCATCTCTCTTTTCCCTCCCAGCCTCCTAACTAAGGGAAAGAGTGTGTCTAGAAAACTGAAACCATCAGGTCAAGCAAGCTCTTACCTGAGGAATGGCTGACAATATTCCTTAATTAGGTGACAAATTCAGTAAGATTATGAAATGGACCATTGGCTCTAAAATAGTTGAATCTTACTTATTCTTTGGAGAATTTATAATTCTCTCTGGAAAGCACTCATACTCAGGACCTATTAGAAAATTTAGGGTAATTTTACATGTTGGAGAAACTGAAGACACATCATGATTTTCTGACATCTAAGTTTAAAATATTGAAATCACAATCTTGTTACTGGCTGAATCCAGTCCATTGAGTCAGTCAAATTCAAACAGTGTAACTCTTAACTTCCCTATTGCATGTTTTGTGAGGAAATATAAATTGACCTAATGGGAAGTATAAAAGTTCAGATTTAGATAGTTTAAAAAATAATTTATCTTGAAGACTTATTATTTTATACTAAACCTCTTAGAGAATTTTTATTTGCATCATCAGTCTGCACAAAGATGCAGTCTCTTCAAAGGATTTCAGTAGAATTCTAGGCAGGCTTCTTCTACTCTTACCTGGGCTTCCCTTGTGGCTCAGCTGGTAAAGAATCCACCTGCAATGTGGGAGACTTGGGTTCAATCCCTGGGTTGGGAAGATCCCCTGGAGAAGGGAAAGACTACCCACTCCAGTATTCTGGCCTGGAGAATTCCATGGACTATATAGTCCATGGGGTCACAAAGAGTCAGACACAACTGGGCGACTTTCACTTTCACTTTTCTACTGTTGCCTAGGAGAATAAAGTATCTTCTTCTCTATAGTATTTAAGTCAGATGGATAGCTTTCTTTCCTAGTCAAGTGTCCAATTTCAATAGCTTTTCCATAGGCAACTCAGTATTTCCAGTATATCAGTATAGAAAGAGGCATTACTCTTAATGTTTGGTTTTTGGGATATGACCTATCTACACATTTATTAAGAATTTTATATAAATACTTACAGATATGATTTCTACAGCAAATATATAAGTGAAGATTGGTGATAGATTGTGCTCATTCTGTACTTTTCATGGCACTGTATATTGCAAGCTCACTTTAGATAAATAAATATAAATATATACATACATGCATATAGATATATTTATGTATGCTAATTGTTCAGTAGTGTCTGACTCCTTGCAACTCCATGAACTATAGCCCTCCAGGCTCCTCTGTTCATAGAATTCTCCAGGCAAGAAGACAAGTGGGCAGCCATTTCTTTCTCTAAGAGAACTTCCCAACTCAGGGACTGAACCTGAGTCTCCTGCATTGCAGGTGGATTCTTTACCATCTGAGCCACCAGGGAAGCCCATATATATGTATGTATATATTCAAATGGAGAAGAGCGACAACCCAACCCAGTATTCCTGCCTGGAGAAACCCAATGACAGAGGAGCCTGGCAGGCTGTAATCCATAGGGTCGAAAAGAGTCGGACATCCTGAGGCGACTTAGCATGCATGCATTTATTCAAAAGTCTTTGTTGTCAAAATGTTACCTTTGGACTGCCCACATTAGAGGCCAGAAAATGACTGCCCATGGGCTAAATCCAGACCATTATCTGTTTTTGTAAAGTTTTCCTGGGAAGACATCCATACTTATTTGCTTATGTATTATCTCTGACTGCACTCACTCCATAGCTGCAGATCTGAATAGTTGTGACCGTGACAGTCTGTCTTGCAAATCTAAGCTATTCATTATTTGGTCCTTTACAGAAAAAGTTTGCTGATTCCTGATCTACATAAATAGTAATGTCATAATATAAAAGAATTATTATTAGTCAGAAGATACCTAGGCCCAACTGAACAGAATCCTTTGAAAGGAGAGTAGAGTTGATGAAAAAGTCCCCATTACTGTATTCACCAACCACCCACAAAACTTATTTGGTATTCACTATCTGCCAGTCACTATTTCAGTGAACATAGCAAAGTTGCAGCCCACCTGGAACTTTGTTTTTTGTGATGGAGTCAGAAAACAAGCATGCAAGTAAAATAATTTGAGGAAGGCATAGGTACTAAGAGGAAAATGAACAGGAGTAATGGTATAGGTCAGTCTATTATGTCTAATAGAAATACATAATACAAGCCCCATATACATTTTAAGGTATTTTAGAGTACCTCCAATTAAAAGTTTAACAAATGAAATAATTTTCAATATTGTTTTATTTAACCTAATATGTGCCAAACATCATCACTTCAACATGTAATATTAATGAGATATATTGCATTATCTTTTCATACTAAGTCTTTGAAATTCAGAGTTTTTTTACACTTATATTTGCAATCCACTTCAGTTCAGTGTAGCCATGTTTGAAGTGCTCAATACCACAGTATGACTACTGTTTTGGACAGTGTAAATCTAGAGAGTGACTGAAGAATCTTCTCTAAGAAGGTGGCATTTGATCTATTCATAATACATGATTAATGAGAAGGCTGCTAGACAAGAGGACTGAGGCAAAATTAAGGAGCTCCTGGAAGTGGGGTGACTGAATATCAGAAGAAGGAAAGACTGGGAGCACATGAGGCAGAAAGGAAGGCAGGAGCTAGAGAACCAGGGACCGTGTGGCCACCTAAGGAGCCTAAATTTAGTTCTAAATGTGATGAGAACCCCCTGAGTGGTTTTGAGCAGAAGATTAGTATAACTTGACTATTCCTTTTTCAAAAGTAGCTCTCAATAATGTGCCTTTCTATGTGTCTCCTCTACAGTGTATACAGGGACAAGGATTCATTGCAATCAATTAGAAAGCCATTTTGATAGTCCAGTTATAAGGAAACAGTGACTTGGATGTTTGTGTAACATCTTATGGATTCCAGAATTCTTATACACACATGCCTCTAGTGTTATTAGCCAGGATATGAAGTGATTAGCACTGTTCTTGATGTATAGTAAGTACTCAATATTTCTTCATATTATTAGGAAACAAATCTGGAAGATCTTTCTACATAGGATAGAGCAGTACTTTGACAATCAGTCTTCCTCTGCAGCCAGGTAACCTTAGATTGCTTGATTTAGGCAAGGAATAGAAACTTTACAATTTTTTTTTTCAGTTTTAAAGGATTTATTGTTAGGTTACATACAATAGGAGGAAAGACAGGAGTATGAAAGAACTCTAGAAAATCCTCACAGTTGAATTACTCCTTCAATAGCAAGTATTCTTTGCCCTCAATTATAGGACATTAATGTCTATGGAAGTCACTTTTTTCCCCTCTTTGTAGTCCCTCTCTCCTCCATCTGAGAAATTCTTCTCTTATTTCCTACCTCAGATTCCTAAGAGAAAGACTCCTTTAGACCCAGCTAATCACTGTTATCCTTGTTAGGTTAGAGTTTTCCATCCAGACCATTGAGCAGTCTATAAATGGTATTCCCTTGAGTCATGTGCCCACCTGTGGTCTAACCAACTATTAAAGAATTATAGGAGGTAAAGCAGAGTTATGTGGTACAGAATATGGCTACTGATGAAGAATAAAAGGCTTATAAGGGTTATGGATAATTCTTTTCCTATTGAAAAAAGGACTGCATGTACAGTAGATAATACAATTAATCTGTTCAGTGTCTTATGTGCATTTAAAAGATACTGCTTACTTGTGCCAGACACTGCTCTGGGCACTGGAGATGTGGGCATGGAAAAGCACAAATAATTCTGCTTTCCTGGAGCATGCCTTCTACAGGAAAAATATAGACAATAAAATAATAAATCAGTAAATGTATATGCCAACAAGTAAAAAATACTACAGACAAAAATAGTGCAGAAAGAGTGATTAGCAGCATCCTGTAGAGGAGCACTTTGATTTTATAAAGGGTGGTCAGGTGAAGCTTGAAAAAGGTAAATGTTCATTATATGGTTCTCTAAGATAGAGCTAGAGAAAGAATAATGTTGGCAAAACTGAACAGCAGTGCAAAGACTGAAATGTATGGATAGGAACACTAGTGTGACCGAAGCAAAGCAAGGGAGGGAGAGAAAAATAGAACATGAGGTTTTGATAATGGGAGCTAACCTATTTGGGGTCTTATGGGTCATTGCAAGGCCTTTGAAATCTCCTCAGAAGGAAATGGGAAGCCATTGGAGAGTTTTGTACTTTGGAGTGATCTAAACTGACTTCAGTTTAAGAAAAGAAAAAAAAAAAAAAATCACTTTACCATGAGGAAAATACAAACAGATATAAACACAGAAACCAAGAAATCAGTTGAGAGGATATTACAATATCCAAGGAGCAATATTGGTGGCTTGGAAGTGGTGAGAATGGTCAGACACATCAGGGAAAGCTCCAGATTTGAAAAAGTTTGATCAGCGCTTCTGAGAATTCTCTTGATTTGGACAAAGCTGGCTTTTCTACCTCCTTTGTTTACCTGTAATTGCCCATCTGGACATAGTCTGTAGCACTATAAATGCCTACCACCTAAGGAGAATTTGGTAGCACTCCAGACTCCTGACTCAATAAGGCATTGTAGTTCTTGATGACTTATTTCTCAATCTGGTTATGGAATTGAAAGGAAATGTATCTGAGGAAGAAGCCAAACCCTTAGGTGATGATAATGAAAATGACCTGTATAATGAGAGGACCAGTTACTTTCAGGTCAACAATATCAAGTCTTCTTAGCTCAGGTCCACCTTGGAATTGGAATGGCAATTTCTGTTTGCTACCTTTACCCATTTGGCTTCTTATTGCAGCCTTCCTGACAGAGGGCACCTGCCCACCCATGGTGAGTGCAATCAGATGGAAGGCACGTTCCCCATCCAGCTGCCCAATGCCCACTCCAACCATCTGGAGTCACTAGAGCATGACCGCTCCAGCTGGGGTGGGTGAGAAAGTATTGTGAAAGAAAGCTGGAGATTTAAGGAATCTGCAGTTCAATAAAGAGAACTGGATTCCAATATCAATCAGGAGATCAGAAATCTGTTCTCTACTCTCTTGCAGAAAATACAACATACATAAATACTTTCAATAAACATAGAGTAACCATGTGTGAAGAATATGTATGGATGATTATTTATGATTCCCCTAACTTTAAGGAATTTGTATTCTATCAATAGAAATAAGCATATCAACTAAGAAAATATATCAAATACTATTCAAATGTATGGTAAAATGTTGCATAGACATGGATTAGGGTGGGACTGGGCTTCCCTGGTGGCTTAGATGGTATAGAATCCACCTGCAATGCTGCAAACCTGGCTTGATGCCTGGGTTGGGAAGATACCCTGGAGGAGGGCATGGCTACCCACTCCAGTATTCTTCCAGGAGAATTCCCAAGGGCAGAGGTCCTTGGGACCTCTGATGGGCTACAGTCCACGGCGTCTCAAAGAGTCAGACACGACTAAGTACAGCACAGCACAAAGTTGACTAGAGGAAGTAAGTCCTGTGCTTTGAAGAAAGGTCAATTTGTCATAGGACAAGAGAACAAAAGGTATTCCAATTTGAATATAGATTTACAATATAAATAGAAAGATATAAAAATGGATCAGTTCAGTTAAGTTCGTTCACTCAGTTGTGTCCAACTCTTTGCGACCCAATGAACAGCAGCACGCCAGGCCTTCCTGTCCATCACCAACTCCCGGAGTCCACCCAAACCCATGTCCATTGAGTCTGTGATGTCATCCAACCATCTCATCCTCTGTCAACCCTTCTCCTCCTGCCCTCAATCTTTCCTAGCATCAGGGTCTTTTCAAATAAGTCAGCTCTTCGCATTAGGTGGCCAAAGTATTGGAGGTTCAGCTTCAACATCAGTCCCTCAAAAGGACACCCAGGACTGATCTCCTTTAGAATGGACTAGTTGGATCTCCTTGCCATCCAAGGGACTCTCAAGAGTCTTCTCCAACACCAGTTTAAAAGCATCAATTCTTCAGTGCTCGGATTTCTTTATAGTCCAACTCTCACATCCATACAACGACTACTGGAAAAACCATAGCCTTGACTAGATGGACCTTTGTTGACAAAGTGATGTCTCTGCTTTTTAATATGCTGGTCATAACTTTCCTTCCAAGGAGTAAGTGTCTTTTAATTTCATGGCTGCAATCACCATCTGCAGTGATTTTGGAACCCAAAAAATTAAAGTCAGCCACTGTTTCCACTGTTTCCCCATCTATTTCCCATGAAGTAATGGGACCAGATGCCATGATCTTAGTTTTCTGAATGTTGAGCTTTAAACCAACTTCTTCACTCTCCTCTTTCACTTTCATCAAGAGACTCTTTAGTTCCTCTTCACTTTCTACCATAAGGATGGTGTCATCTGCATATCTGAGGTTATTGATATTTCTCTTGGAGGTCTTGATTCCAGCTTGTGCTTCTTCCAGCCCAGTATTTCTCATGATGTACTCTGCATATAAGTTAAATAAGCAGAGTGACAATATACAGACAATATATACTCCTTTTCCTATTTGGAACCAGTCTGTTGCTCCATGTCCAGTTCTAACTGTTGCTCCCTGACCTGCATACAGGTTTCTCAAGAGGAAGGTCAGGTGGTCTGGTATTCCCATCTTTTTCAGAAATTTCCAGTTTATTGTGATCCACACAGTCAAGACCTTTGGTATAGTCAATAAAGCAGAAATAAATTTTTTCTGGAACTCCCTTGCTTTTTTGAAGATCCAGTGGATATTGGCAATCTGATCTCTGGTTTTCCTGCCTTTTCTAAATCCAGCTTGAACATCTGGAAGTTCACA
The DNA here is from genome assembly GCF_033118175.1 of Dama dama. NCBI lineage: Eukaryota > Metazoa > Chordata > Mammalia > Artiodactyla > Cervidae > Dama > Dama dama. Next base: position 6,862,588 of record NC_083700.1, on the reverse strand, counting down.
GTTCATATATTGCTGAAGCCTGGCTTGGAGAATTTTGAGCATTATTTTACTAGTGTGTGAGATGAGTGCAATTGTGTGGTAGTTTGAGCATTCTTTGGCATTGCCTTTCTGTGGGATTGCAATGAAAACTGACCTTTTCCAGTCCTGTGGCCACTGCTGAGTTTTCCAAATTTGCTGACATATTGAGTGCAGCACTTTCACAGCATCATCTTTCAGGATTTGAAATAGCTCAACTGGAATTCCATCACTTCCACTAGCTTTGTTTGTAGTGATGCTTCCTAAGGCCCATTTGACTTCACATTCCAGGATGTCTGGCTCTAGGTAAGTAATCACACCATCGTGATTATCTGTGTCATGAAGATTTTTTGTACAGTTCTTCTGTGTATTCTTGCCACTTCTTCTTAATATCTTCTGCTTCTGTTAGGTCCCTACCATTTCTTATTAAGCAAATGATGAATCAAAGATTTTACCTAGAAAATAGTATGCAGGTTGAAGTGAGTAGAGATTTAGAGAGGTAAGTTGTTAACAGCTTGTAAATAGCTATTTTTTTGGGTAAGAAGTTCAAGTCCATAAAACATTCCTTGTTTGGTTTTCTTTATCAGAAGAGTAACACGATGATTTCATAAAACAGGACATAAATATCTTCAAAATCTGAACTTGAACATGACTTTTCAGGAGCTCACATTCTCTTCACTTTGCTTTTTTCTTTGTTCCCTGTTCTACACACCACCACTAATTTTCATTTTACATCTCTTTCTGTATTTGCCTGTATTTTTTCAACCATGATAGAAATAATAATAGGATAGACACCAATATAACTAATTAAATACTAAAAGAAAAAAAAAAACTAAAAAAAATCCCTTCTGCATGTTTGATAAACCTGTGGGCATTAAGTCTTCACAAACATATGGAGTGACATTTAAATTTTTTTCTGACTTCAGATGAAATCCATAAACCATAATTTGTTTATATCTTAATCCAGTCACATGAGGATATCTTAATTTTCTTGAAATTAGTGCCTCTGGAACAGTACTTATGCCTCCATGGAGACATAAGCCATATGCATCCTGCGCTTTTGTATTTTTTCTTTTCCAAGATAGTTCCCTGCGTGAAGAAATTCAGTTATTGTTGTTGTTGTTGTTTTGGTTATTTCAGTGGTATCTTGGTTATTATAAAAATTGGGGGAAAGTCCATCCAGATTCCTTTGAATCAAAGAAGTAAGAGAAATTCTTCCTCAGGTTTGAAATGATGGTGTCCCCAGAGGAGCATTAGGCCAAGTATCAGGAGGCCTGGTCTGCCACCAGCTAGCTTTGTGACATTTGACAAAGTGTTTTGGTCGTCTTGATGTTCTATCCTCATTGAAAACGAGAGGTTCTGATTTAACTCTGCTTAACTGTTCTTCTGAGTCCAAAATACAATGACGATAACCTGGGGTTTTCCAATTTGCAGATTTCTAGCTACTGAGTATACTTAATGGATTGCTTCAGTAGATTCTAAAATACTCCTGCCCATCTGATTTTCCAAGGCATTGTCCTATTCATCCAGATCATGAAACAATAAGTATGACCATGATAAGAAACTTAAATAATGTTTGGATCATTTACCCTTACATAAGTAAACCTTATAAATCACTAGGCATGAATTCCCATTCATCCAGATTATAGATTTAAAAAGTTAGTTAAAGAGCAAAAGACAGGAGGGAGACAACAAGAGGAAAGATCACTGATAGAGAATCTGAAATCTAAAGAGGGATATTCCCAGCTTCAGTACTGAAGTTTGCTTTTTCATAATTTGCCCTAATGACTCACCAAGCATTGAAAGGTCAGAGATTCTTATCTTTCAGCGAGGTGACACGTCTATTCATCACACTCAGACTGATGTGAATGCATTGGATAACTTCAAAGGGCAGGGGGGTGTGGGGGGAGAGATTCTTTATTCTCGCTTCTGTATTCTTTCTTCTTCTTTTTTATTTTGGTTAATAAGTTTTTGTTGAACAGAGAAAATATATATGTTACTGTTCAACTTGAATTGTAAGTCGTTTAAAAGGATTTCTAATGATCACTTTCATATTGAATTATTAGACAGTCAATTAACAGACACAGAGCCAATCTCCACCTTCTCACACTGGAGGGAGATGAATTATAGGGCTATTCTGCAGGTAGACAAGATGCACTGAGTCGTAGGAGCAAGAGCAGTTGATGCCTCAGTGTGAAACAGGAAATCACGTGTTATTTTCTCCAAATAACTTTTCCTATGTGTTCAAGAATAGTTTCTTCAGTAGAACTTCATTTTCTCCTTTTGAAGAGTATTCCTGTGTACTCAAGTCATCACGACCCTAGGGTTCCAGGGTTTTAAAAATACTGGAGATCAAATAATTTTTAAAAATCAGCCCGATTTTTTTCTTAAAAGAGTTCTCAAACATCCTCAAACACCCTCAAAACAGTTAAATTGAATGATCCTCATTGAATACACATTTTTTTTTCCTTTTTCCTTTTCTGTAACCTTTTTAAAAGTCATATGCTCTATTGTTGGTATCTTTCTTAATCCAATAGAAAAATGAAAAAGAAGGATAGACTATTTTTATAGATGTGAGGTACCTGCATGCTTCTATTACATGACTTCCCTTTGGCAGAATCAATGCTTATATCCACAACCCATTTCCACCCTCCTCTATCTAAATAATATAGATGTAGCGCAAAAATCATCCTCTACCACACAGCATAATAACATCTGAATAACAATATTAATAACACTAATAATAGTAATAATAAAAGCTTATTATTAAGCAAATGTCCTATATCAAATGTCTTCTATATACCAGGATTGTGCTAAGATACTATAATATGCAATTCTTAGAACTGCCTTTATGATAGGTACTATTATCTTAATTTGATAGATGAGAAAATTGATGCCAAGAAGGTTAAATAATTTTCCAAGATAACAAAGCTGATCATCCATAGAGCTGGGAATTTATTTCAGGCTCTTTGACTTCAAATCCTCTGTTCTTTTTATTACAACAGTTTTTTCAGCACTTGATTTGTGACCTATTCATGACTTCCAAAATAATTTTTAAAGTATCAGAAAGTGCAACGTGAAATAAGAGAGTATTGTCTTGTGAAACTTTTTAGTCTTTATATTCATGTGAATATATGTGTAAGAGATGTGGTATAAATTGTATTTCTCAGAGTCAAAGTAATTTGAAAGCCAATGCATTAAATTACACTTTTTCTACACTATATTAACCCCTTGAGGGTAGGGATTTAGTTTTGCTCACTACTGTAACTCAAGATCATAGCTGATCTTAAGATTTTTTTTTTTGCTGAATATGGCTATTTTATAATCAAAATGTCATTCTATTATTAAATCTGTGGGTACAGGCAGAGTTTCATCTGAATGATGAAATGTTAATTATGAAATATATCTTCCAACTGAGAGGTGGAAATGGAAAGGATGCTCAGGCCTGCTATAGGTATAGATTGAGGCTGTCTTCCCGTGGTATTGACCTTGAAGGAAATTAAAATTTCCCAACTGGGCTGCTGGGCTGGGGAATTCACATGCCTGCATCTGTTTCTCAGAGTCAGGCTACTGGCTGGGAAGCATAGCATCAAGGTAAGGAAATGGAAAGTGCTGCTGACCATTTGAGGATAGACCATAAATATCTCAGAACACTAGTGAACAAGAAAGGGCTTGACAGCCCTGAGAGCAAAGCTCCTGTACTTTATTAACTTGTCTATGTTTCTGCAATTCTTTTACTTTCTATGTTCTCTGTTATTTTCCATTGCGCTTCATCCAGTGTTGGAAATTTCCAGTTTTTTTTAAAATCTGCTTTTAGAAAGCAAGGAAAAGGAAAGAAGAATTTGTTTTTCCTATTGTTAGTCTGCTATTGAAATAGCATCAATTGTTTTTATTTTCCTGTTATTTATCATGTTTTCATAAGAAATTTAGAAAATTCCAAAAACTTAAAAGAGACATAACAGTTATTAGAATTTTCATACTCAAGAGACCATTACTTTTAAATATTGGCATATTTATTTCTAGTTTTATTTTTATCTACTTACATGAAAATATTTTTGTGGAGTCATGCTCTACATATAGTTGTGTATTCTGCTTTTTTATCTCTTTATTTTGATTTTCAAGTTTTCCATGTATTTTCTTTTGACTTTAACAGTCCTTAACGAATATAATTTTAATTGGCTAGTATTTATTGAATAGTTGTACTACAACTTTTTTTTTGATAAATTCACTTATGTGTAACATATTGCTTTTGATTGTAAGATTTTGTCAATCTTGTTTTCATTTGTATGCTTTTCCAGATAGATATCTAATAATACTGTCTTCTCTCTTCAGAAAAGAACCTCTACAAGATTTCCCCATCATATTTATATATTGGCATCTACCTGCCTTTTGCCTGTTAATATAGAACTGCCTTTATTCCTATTTTAGCCTCAAAGCTCCACTTGTGAACAAGCTTTCATCCTCTCTCCCACATGAAGTTAGGTTTTGGTCAGTGTGTTAGTTGCTCAGTCGTGTCTGACTCTGTGCAATTCTGTGAACTGTGGCCCACCAGGCTCCTCCATCCGTGGAATTCTCCAGGCAAGAATTCTTGAGTGGGTTGCCATCCCCTTCTCCAGGGGATTTTCCTGACTCAGGGATAAAACGAGGGCCTTCTTTACTGCAAGGAGATTATTTGCCATCTGAGCCACTCGAGAAGCCCAGGTTTTTGTCAAGGTTTGTATAAATTAAAATCCTTTTCCCTAACCATTCAACTTCACAGGGCTCCCTTACTAGTTCAGGAGAGGATGAAGAGCAGATAAAATAAAGTACAGGTTATCTCAGGTGGCATTGCTTATTAAAAAAAAAAAAAAAAAACACACAGAGAAAAAAAGCTGTAAATGTATATAATACTAAAAATTAAAATGGAGAAACCTAGACAGTAAAGAATTTGTACCAAAGGAGGAGGGTTAGGAGTTTAAATTTGGGCCCAACATATGGAATGGGGTGGTATTAAGAGATAAGGACAATCTGAAGTCAGGGAGTCTGATTCCTTCAGCTCTGTTTTACTTTCTCAAGATTATTGGCTATTTGGGGTCTTTTGTGTCTCCATATAAATTTTGAGCTTTTTGTTCTAGTTTTGTGAAAAATGCCATTGGTAATTTGATAGGGATTTCATTGAATCTGTAGATTGCCTTGGGTAGTAGAGTCATTTTGATTCAATGACTGATTTGAATCAATCAAATACTGAATTTTTAGTATTTGAAACAATATTGATTTTTCCAATCCATGAACATGGTAAATCTTTCCATCTGTTTATGTCTTCTTCAATTTCTTTCATCAGCATCTTATAGTTTTCAGAGTACAGGTCTTTCATCTCCTTAGGTAGTTGTATTGCTAGGAGTTTTTTTCTTTTTTTTTAATGCAGTGATAAATGGAACTTTTTAAAAAATTTCCTTTTCTGATCTTTCATTGTTAGTGTATAGAAATGCAACTGATTTCTGTGTGTTAATTTTGCAACCTGCAACCTTATCAAATTCACTGATGAGCCCTTACCAAAACAAGTATGGCATTGACATGAACATAGAAATACAGATCAATGGAAGAAGATAGAAAACCAAGAAAAGAAGCCCATGCACTATGGTTAATTAATATATGACAAAGGAGATAAGACTGTACAATGGTGGAAAGATAGTCTCTTCAACAAATGGTGCTGGGAAAGTGGACAGCTACACAGTTAAAAGCAAACAAACAAAAAAACTAGATCATTCTTTAATTCCATATACAAAAATAACCTAAAAATGGATTAAAGACCTAAATGTGAGCCTGGACACTATAAAACTGCTAGAGGAAAACCTAGCAGAATACTCTCTGACCTAAATTTCAACAATATCTTTTTTGATCTGTTTCCCAGAATAATGTAAATTAAAAAAAAAAAAGTAAACACATGAGACCTATTTAAACTCAAAAGGTTTTACACAGTAAAGGAAAAAATAAATAAAACAAAAAGGCAATCCACTGATTGGGAGGTAGTTTGAGCATTCTTTGTGGCATTGCCCTTCTTTGGGAATGAATGAAAATTGATCTTTTCCAGTCCTCTGCCCACTACTGAGTTTTCCAAGTTTGCTGATATATTGAGTGCAGCACTTGAACAGTATCATCTTTTTGGATTTGGAAATAGCTCAGCTGGAATTCCATCACTTCCACTGCTTCCTAAGCCCCACTTGACTTCACACCCCAGGAAGTCTTGCTCTAGGTGAGTGACCACGGCTGTGCTGTGCTTAGTCACTCAGTCATGTCTGACTCTTTGTGAACCCATGGACTGTAGTCCACCAGTCTCCTCTGTCCATGAGGACTCTCCAGCCAAGAATACTTGAGTGGGTTGCCATGCCCTCCTTCAGGAGATATCCCCAACTCAGGGATAAAGCCCAGGTCTCCTGCACTGCAGGTGGATTCTTTACTGTCTAAGCCACCAGGGAAGCCCAAGAATTGTGGAGTGGGGAGCCTATCCCTTCTCCAGGGCATCTTCCCAACCATGGAATTGAACTGGGCTCTTCTGAACTGCAGGTGGGTATGGCCAATAAGGGGTTAGTCTCCAAAATTTACAAACAGTTCATAATGCTTAATAGCATCAAAACAAACAAACTACTCAAAAAAATGGACAAAAGACCTCAATAGACATTTCTCCAAAGAAGACATACAGATGGGGAGGAGCCAAGACGGCGGAGGAGTAGGACGGGGAGACCACTTTCTCTCCTACAAATTCATCAAAAGAATATCTGAACGCAGAGCAAACTTCACAAAACAACTTCTGATCGCTAGCTGAGGTCATCAGGCGCCCAGAAAAGCAGCCCATTGTCTTCGAAAGGAGGTAGGACAAAATATAAAAGATAAAAAGTGAGACAAAAGAGCTAAGGACGGAGATCCGTCCCGGGAAGCGAGTCTTTAGAGGACGTTTCCAGACACCGGGAAACCCTCACACTGGCGGGCCTGGGGGAAGTGTTTGAATCTAGGAGGGCAACCTGACTGGGAGGGAAACAATAAATAAAACCCACAGATTACGTGCCTAAAAGCAACTCTCAGCAGAAAAGTGCCCCAGACACCCGCATCCCCCACCAGCAAGTGGGGGCGGCACGGAGAGGAGTGGGCGGCATTGCTTGGGGTAGGGTCCGGGCCTGAGTGCCTTGAGGACAATCGGAGGGAGCTTTTGTGAGTTGCCAACTTGAATTGTGGGAGAGCAGGGAAGAGAGAGAAAATTAACCGGCCCGAGCACGCTGCCGGCCGTTCGCAGAACTGGGGGACCGAGAGAGTCCGGAGAGGGGCTCGCAGACTGCGGACCGGCCCGGACCTGCCGGAGGCAGGAGCGGGTCGCGGCGAGACACAGCGCGCAGGCACCCGACCGGTGCGGGCGGGGACTGGGGCTGGGGACGCGGAGGGCAGAAGGCGCACGCACCCGACTGGCGCCGGCGGAAACCGAGACTGGGACCGTGGAAGGGCGCGGGCGCGCCGCACCCGGGGAGAGTGCGCCTGTCAAGCTCCTGGCTGCCTGGACCGCTCTGACGGGGAAGGCACAAGAGCGGACGCAGCCTTTTGTTCCGCGCTTTTGTGGAACACCTGAGGGCTGGAACCGCGCGCATTGCGGGGCGCGCTCCATATGGAGCAGCCGGGATCCTGAGCAGCGCAGACCGAGACAGCAGAGCCAGCCTCTCCCCGCAGCGCCAGCCCCTCCCCGCAGCGCCAGCCCCTCCCCGCAGAGCGACGGAACTAGCTACCTGAATAAGAGTCCACCTCCGCCCGCCTGTGTCAGGGCGGAAATGAGGCTCTGAAGAGACCGGCAAACAGAAGCCAAATAAACAAAGGGAACCGCTTCAGAAGGGACCGGTGCAACAGATTAAAATCCCTGTAGAAAAACACCGATTACACCGGAAGAGGCCTGTAGATATCGAGAAGTGTAAGCTGGAACGAGGCGCTATCTGAAACTGAGCCGAACCGACACTGACCGCAACAGCTCCAGAGAAATTCCTAGATATATTTTTACTTTTTTTTTTAAGTAAGAAAAAAAAATTTTTATTTTTTATTTTTTCTCTTTTATTTTCCTTTAAAATTCCCTATTACTCCCCCATCACTCCTTAACTTTCATTTTCATGGATTTTTATGATTTTTTTAATTAGGGAAAATTCTTTTTTTTTTTTCTTTTTTTCTTTTTTTCTCCTTTTTCTCTTCTATTTTCTATTTTTCTTTTTCTCTTATTTCTTTTAAAGTCCTCTAGTACTCCTCTACTACTCCTTAATTTTCATTTTCAATACACTATAACCTTACCAAAAAAAAAAAAAAAAGAGAAGCCCTATTTTTTAAACTGAACTTCATATATATTTTTAAAAATTTTTGTGTGTGTGTTCTGGTTTTTGTTTTTAATATAGTATTTTTAAGAGTCTAATCTCTACTCTAGATTTTTAATTTTTGTTTTTCAAATATGCTATAAATTGTGAACATTTAAGAATCCAATATTCAGTTCCCATTTTTATTCAGGAGTGTGCTGATTATTCTCTCCCAATCTTGACTCTCCGTTTTCTACCTCAGAACACCTCTATTTCCTCCTTTCTCCTTCTCTTCCCAATCCAATTCTGTGAATCTCTGTGGGTGTCTGGGCTACGGAGAACACTCTGGGAACAGACAGCTGCGTAGATCTGTCTCTCTCCTCTTGAGTCCCCCCTTTTCTCCTCCTGCTCATCTCTATCTCCCTCCTCCCTCTCCTCTTCTTCATGTGACTCTGTGAACCTCTCTGGGTGTCCCTAACGGGGGCGAATCTTTTCGCCATTAACCTAGAAGTTTTATTATCAGTGCTGTGTAGTTGGAGAAGTCCTGAGACTACAGGAAGAATAAAACTGAAATCCAGAGGCAGGAGACTTAAGCCCAAAACCTGAGAACACCAGAAAACTCCTGACTACATGGAACTTTAAGTAATAAGTGACCGTCCAAAAGCCTCCATACCTACACTGAAACCAACCACCACCGAAGAGCCAATAAGTTTTAGAGCAAGACATACCAAGCAAATTCTCCAGCAACACAGGAACATAGCCCTAAACGTCAACATACAGGCTGCCCAAGGTGACACCTAACACATAGACCCATCTCAAAACTCATTACTGAGCACTCCATTGCTCCCCAGAGAGAAGAAATCAAGTTCCACGCACCAGAACACCGACACAAACTTTCCTAACCAGGAAACCTTGACAAGCCAATCGTCTAACCCCACCCACTGGGAAAAACCTCCACAATAAAAAGGAACCACAGACCTCCAGAATACAGAAAGCCCACTCCAGACACAGCAATCTAAACAAGATGAAAAGGCAAAGAAATACCCAACAGGTAAAGGAACATGAAAAATGCCCACCAAGTCAAACAAAAGAGGAGGAGATAGGGAATCTACCTGAAAAAGAATTTAGAATAATGATAATAAAAATGATCCAAAATCTTGAAAACAAAATGGAGTTACAGATAAATAGCCTGGAGACAAAGACTGAAAAGATGCAAGAAATGTTTAATAAAGACCTAGAAGAAATAAAAAAGAGTCAATTAAAAATGAATAATGCAATGAATGAGATCAAAAACACTCTGGAGGGAACCAAGAGTAGAATAACAGAGACAGAAGATAGGATAAGTGAGGTAGAAGATAAAATGGTGGAAATAAATGAAACAGAGAGGAAAAAAGAAAAAAGGATCAAAAGAAATGAGGACAACCTCAGGGACCTCTGGGACAATGTGAAACGCCCCAACATTCGAATCATAGGAATCCCAGAAGAAGAAGACAAAAAGAAAGGTCATGAGAAAATACTCGAGGAGATAATAGCTGAAAACTTCCCTAAAATGGGGAAGGAAATAGCCACCCAAGTCCAAGAAACCCAGAGAGTCCCAAACAGGATAAACCCAAGGCGAAACACCCCAAGACACATATTAATCAAATTAACAAAGATCAAACACAAAGAACAAATATTAAAAGCAGCAAAGGAGAAACAACAAATAACACACAAAGGGATTCCCATAAGGATAACAGCTGATCTATCAATAGAAACCCTCCAGGCCAGAAGGGAATGGCAAGACATACTGAAAGTAATGAAAGAGAATAACCTACAACCTAGATTACTGTACCCGGCAAGGATCTCATTCAGATATGAAGGAGAATTCAAAAGCTTTACAGACAAGCAAAAGCTGAGAGAATTCAGCACCACCAAACCAGCTCTTCAACAAATGCTAAAGGATCTTCTCTAGACAGGAAATGCAAAAAGGTTGTATAAACGTGAACCCAAAACAACAAAGTAAATGGCAACGGGACCACACCTATCAATAATTACCTTAAATGTAAATGGGTTGAATGCCCCAACCAAAAGACAAAGATTGGCTCAATGGATACAAAAACAAGACCCCTATATATGCTGTCTATAAGAGACCCACCTCAAAGCAAGAGACACATACAGACTAAAAGTGAAGGGCTGGAAAAAAATATTTCACGCAGACGGAGACCAAAAGAAAGCAGGAGTCGCAATACTCATATCAGATAAAATAGACTTTCAAATAAAGGATGTGAAAAGAGACAAAGAAGGACACTACATAATGATCAAAGGATCAATCCAAGAAGAAGATATAACAATTATAAATATATATGCACCCAACATAGGAGCACCGCAATATGTAAGGCAAACGCTAACGAGTATGAAAGAGGAAATTAATACTAACACAATAATAGTGGGAGACTTTAATACCCCACTCACAACTATGGATAGATCAACTAAACAGAAAATTAACAAGGAAACACAAACCTTGAATGACACAATGGACCAGCTAGACCTAATTGATATCTATAGGACATTTCACCCCAAAACAATCAACTTCACCTTTTTCTCAAGTGCACACGGAACCGTCTCCAGAATAGATCACATCCTGGGCCATAAATCTGGTCTTGGAAAATTCAAAAAAATTGAAATCATTCCAGTCATCTTTTCTGACCACAGTGCAGTAAGATTAGATCTCAATTACAGGAAAAAAATTGTTAAAACTTCAAACATATGGAGGCTAAATAACACGCTTCTGAATAACCAACAAATCATAGAAGAAATCAAAAAAGAAATCAAAATATGCATAGAAATGAATGAAAATGAAAACACAACAACCCAAAACCTATGGGATACTGTAAAAGCAGTGCTAAGGGGAAGGTTCATAGCATTACAGGCTCACATCAAGAAACAAGAAAAAAGCCAAATAAATAACCTGACTCTACACCTAAAGAAATTAGAGAAGGAAGAAATGAAGAACCCCAGGGTTAGCAGAAGGAAAGAAATCTTAAAAATTAGGGCAGAAATAAATGCAAAAGAAACTAAAGAGACCATAGCAAAAATCAACAAAGCTAAAAGCTGGTTTTTTGAAAAAATAAACAAAATTGACAAACCATTAGCAAGACTCATTAAGAAACAAAGAGAGAAGAACCAAATTAACAAAATTAGAAATGAAAATGGAGAGATCACAACAGACAACACTGAAATACAAAGGATCATAAGAGACTACTACCAGCAGCTCTATGCCAATAAAATGGACAACTTGGATGAAATGGACAAATTCTTAGAAAAGTATAACCTTCCAAAACTGAACCAGGAAGAAATAGAAGATCTTAACAGACCCATCACAAGCAAGGAAATCGAAACTGTAATCAGAAATCTTCCAGCAAACAAAAGCCCAGGACCAGATGGCTTCACAGTTGAATTCTACCAAGAATTTAGAGAAGAGCTAACACCTATCTTACTCAAACTCTTCCAGAAAATTGCAGAGGAAGGTAAACTTCCAAACTCATTCTATGAGGCCACCATCACCCTAATTCCAAAACCAGACAAAGATGCCACAAAAAAAGAAAACTACAGGCCAATATCACTGATGAACATAGATGCAAAAATCCTTAACAAAATTCTAGCAAACAGAATCCAACAACATATTAAAAAAATCATACACCACGACCAAGTGGGCTTTATCCCAGGAATGCAAGGATTCTTTAATATCCACAAATCAATCAATGTAATACATCACATTAACAAATTGAAAGATAAAAACCATATGATTATCTCAATAGATGCAGAGAAAGCCTTAATACCCATTCATAATTAAAACTCTCCAGAAAGCAGGAATAGAAGGAACATACCTCAACATAATAAAAGCTATATATGACAAACCCACAGCAAGCATCACCCTCAATGGTGAAAAATTGAAAGCATTTCCCCTGAAATCAGGAACAAGACAAGGATGCCCACTCTCACCACTACTATTCAACATAGTGTTGGAAGTTTTGGCCACAGCAATCAGAGCAGAAAAAGAAGTAAAAGGAATCCAGATAGGAAAAGAAGAAGTGAAACTCTTGCTGTTTGCAGATGACATGATCCTCTATATAGAAAACCCTAAAGACTCTTCCAGAAAATTACTAGAGCTAATCAATGAATATAGCAAAGTTGCAGGATATAAAATTAACACACAGAAATCCCTTGCATTCCTATATACTAACAATGAAAAAACAGACAGAGAAATTAAGCAAATAATACAATTCACCATTGCAACAAAAAGAATAAAATACTTAGGAGTATATCTACCAAAAGAAACAAAAGACCTATACATAGAAAACTATAAAACACTGATGAAAGAAATCAAAGAGGACACAAACAGATGGAGAAACATACCATGCTCATGGATTGGAAGAATCAATATTGTCAAAATGGCTATTCTACCCAAAGCAATCTATAGATTCAGTGCAATCCCTATCAAGCTACCAACATTATTTTTCACAGAACTAGACCAAAGAATTTCACAATTTGTATGGAAATACAAAAAACCTCGAATAGCCAAAGTAATCTTGAGAAAGAAGAATGGAACTGGAGGAATCAACCTGCCTGACTTCAGACTACAGTCATCAAGACAGTATAGTACTGGCACAAAGACAGAAATATAGATCAATGGAACAGAATAGAAAGCCCAGAGATAAATCCACGAACTTATGGACACCTTATCTTTGACAAAGGAGGCAAGTATATACAATGGAAAAAAAGACAACCTCTTTAACAATTGGTGCTGGGAAAGCTGGTCAACCACTTGTAAAAGAATGAAACTAGAACACTTTCTAACACCATACACAAACATAAACTCAAAATGGATTAAAGATCTAAATGTAAGACCAGAAACTATAAAACTCCTAGAGGAGAACATAGGCAAAACACTCTCCGACATAAACCACAGCAAGATCCTCTATGACCCACCTCCCAGAATATTGGAAATAAAAGCAAAACTAAACAAATGGGACCTAATGAAACTTAAAAGCTTTTGCACTACAAAGGAAACTATAAGTAAGGTGAAAAGACAGCCCTCAGATTGGGAGAAAATAATAGCAAATGAAGAAACAGACAAAGGATTAATCTCAAAAATATACAAGCAACTCCTGCAGCTCAATTCCAGAAAAATAAATGACCCAATCAAAAAATGGGCCAAAGAACTAAACAGACATTTCTCCAAAGAAGACATACAGATGGCTAACAAACACATGAAAAGATGCTCAACATCACTCATTATCAGAGAAATGCAAATCAAAACCACAATGAGGTACCATTACATGCCAGTCAGGATGGCTGCTATCCAAAAGTCTACAAGCAATAAATGCTGGAGAGGGTGTGGAGAAAAGGGAACCCTCTTACACTGTTGGTGGGAATGCAAACTAGTACAGCCGCTATGGAAAACAGTGTGGAGATTTCTTAAAAAACTGGAAATGGAACTGCCATATGACCCAGCAATCCCACTTCTGGGCATACACACTGAGGAAACCAGATCTGAAAGAGACACGTGCACCCCAATGTTCATCGAAGCACTGTTTATAATAGCCAGGACATGGAAGCAACCTAGATGCCCATCAGCAGATGAATGGATAAGGAAGCTGTGGTTCATATACACCATGGAATATTACTCAGCCATTAAAAAGAATTCATTTGAACCAGTCCTAATGAGATGGATGAAACTGGAGCCCACTATACAGAGTGAAGTAAGCCAGAAAGATAAAGAACATTACAGCATACTAACACATATATATGGAGTTTAGAAAGATGGTAGCGACAACCCTATATGCAAAACAGAAAAAGAGACACAGAAGTACAGAACAGACTTTTGAACTCTGTGGGAGAAGGTGAGGGTGGGATGTTGCGAAAGAACAACATGTATATTATCTATGGTGAAACAGGTCACCAGCCCAGGTGGGATGCCTGAGACAAGTGCTCGAGCCTGGTGCACTGGGAAGACCCAGAGGAATCAGGTGGAGAGGGAGGTGGGAGGGCGGATCGGGATGGGGAATACGTGTAAATCTATTGCTGATTCATGTCAATGTATGACAAAACACACTGAAAAAATAAATTAATTAATTAATTAATTAAAAAAAAAAAAAAGAAGACATACAGATGGCCAATAGGCACATGAAAAGATATGTAACATTGTCAATTATTAAAGAAAAACAAATCAAAACTACAATGAGGTATCACCTCACATCAGCCGGAAGCACCCTAAATGTCCATCAACAGGGGAATGAATAAGGAAGATATGGTACATATATACAATGGAATATTACTCAACCATTAAAAAGCTATAATGCCATTTGCAGCAACATGGATAGATTTAGAGAGTGTCATACTGAGTCAAGTAAGTCAGACAGAGAAAGAGAAATATTGTATAACATCCCTTATATGTGGAATCTAAAAAGAAATAATACAAATGAACTTACTTACAAAACAGACACACAGACTTAGAGACTATGCTTATGGTTTCAGAGGGGAAGGATGGGGTAAGAGATAGTTAGGAATTTGGGGATGGACATATACACACTGCTATATTTTAAATGAGTAAACAACATGATGTACTATATAGCACATGAAACTCTGCTCAATGTTATGTGGCAGCCTGGATGGGATGGGAGCTTGAAGGAGAATGAATACATTTATATGTATGGCTGAATCTCTTCACTGTTCACCTGAAGCTATCACAACATTGGTTGTTAATCAGCTACACCCCAATACAAAATAAAATGTTTTAATAAAAAAATAATCTATTATAATCAAAGAATAATACAGAAAAAAAAAAAAAAAGAGAGAGAGAGATAAGAACAAAGTGTGACAAGGTCTGAACCACAGGCTCAAATTGGGTCATGGAAAGAGTGGGACATATATGAGAAGAGGGACAGGGTAGATGTTTACTACTCATAATCCCTCAGTAGGGCAAAAAAATTGGGAAGAGCTGTGTCTTTAAAACAATATTCAAGAGCTTCCTCATGGAGTCAGCTTTTTTTTTTCTCCACGATGAATATCTAACTGCACAGGGGCTTTCCACCATGTTATGAAAGATACCCAGATGCTGAGTCATGCAGTGAAAAGTCCTTGCCTCTTGGAGCCAAATGTACCTTTATTTGAATCTAGTTCTACTACTTGTTAGTTGTGTGACCTTGAACAATTTACTTTATACTCTGAGCTTGTTCCCTTTGCTAAGACATAGAAATAATAATATATTCTTTCTTAGATGATCATTAGGATTAAATAAGAATATATATGTAAAGCACAACAAACAGATTAAGTATTTAATAAGTAGTATGATTATATTGTCAGATAATAAGGATTCAGTTTCTCTCAGTTACCTATTCTGTAGCTTAGGTAAGGTACCAATGTCCCTAGACTTCAGTTTTCTTTTCTGTGTAATTTGGATACTGTTAATTTGTAAGGTTCAAAGAGTTCTGAGAGAGTCAATTTCTAGGCAGATTGATAAGAATTCTGAGGTCTCCGAGGAGGAAAAAGGGGTCTAGGGATCTTGAAGAGGAGATAGGGGTCTGGAATTCCCAAGGTGGAGGAAAGGACAAACTTTTTTTTTTTTTCCCTATATTCCTTAGTAAGGATTATATAACAACAGTGTATCCTGCTTGAGGACTGTTTCTTTTTCCTGAAAACCTTCTGACTAATCCTGATATCTCAGAATGTATATTATGGGAGTGGGTCTGGTAAGATCTCTCCTTTGTTAGTTCTAATCCTGTCATCTTAAAATGTAAATTGTGGGAGTGGGTTTGGTAAAATTTATACAACCTTGAGACATTATTCTGATTTATTGTAATAACCAATTTAAAAAGTATTTAAATACTTTGCTAACACTGGCAAGGAGGGCACTCTCCATCCCCCTTCTGATGTCTATGTGAAAAGCTTTCTCTCTCTCTTTTCATACTTTAATAAAATTCTGCTACACAGAAGCTCTTGAATGATCAAGCCTGGTCCCTGATCCTGAAGTTAAACCTTCTTCGTCGATCACGAATCCGACACCGTTCACCGTAAGCCATCAGTTCCAAAAATCTTTTAAATTTGAATAGAAATACTATAATTAAGGCATCATGGATTCAGTGGACATGAGTTTGAGCGAGCTCCGGGAGATGGTGAAGGACAGTGAAGCCTGGCGTGCTGCAGTCCGTGGGGTCGCAGAGAGTTGAAAACAACTGAGCAACTGAACAAGAAAAACATACAGCACTTCTTTTTCCTGTGTCCTTGAGAAGGCTGGGAATTGACTATTAATGCATCTGTACTTTCCTCAGATTGTGGTGAATAATTTTACTTGAGACTAACTTTTGAACTTGGGTGAAGAAGGGGAGAGATGTCCAGCTGGAATATATTCCTCATGTACACTACCAGCCCTTGGTGAATATGCTAGCACACTTTGCACAGATGTCTCTTTGTTTCCAAACAGGAAACTAATTACCTTTCTTGTTTCACTCTGAGAAGTTTTCCTATATTGCTCCACAAATGATGGGAGACATCTCTCAAAATTTGCAGAGCTTCTCCCACAGTGGTATCTTTGACCAGATGCCTCTCAAATGTCTCATATTTCAAGAGGCAACCTTCGTCTTTTAAGCTGAAAATCACTTTTTCCTATTGTTTCTCAGTTGTTCACACATACACACAAATCGGACTGAGAAAGGGTGAGTGAGGAGGAAATGCTTTCAGGCTTCATGCTAAAGCCAGGAATCTTCACTGTTGTTTGTAACTGGTGATGAAGGGATGGTGAAATCTGCCAGACTGAGTCCAGGAGTCGGAAATACTCTTCCCACAGGATGTGTGTCTCAAGAGCATCAGCTACCCGCCAAGCGCAGCTTCCTTAGTGCCCCCTGCTGTCGTTTCCTTAGCAACCGAGCAGAGAGCTGGGCACATCCCTGAAAGTCCTGCATAGTTGCTACGGAAACCCCAGGGCTTTCCTAATTAGAGCCAGGTTGAGCTGTAGCTAGTAAGGGTGGGCAGATTTTCTTCCTTTGAGAAAACTCTCCTTGAAAGGCAAATCAGAGCACCCTAAACCATTCACATTTTACCTCTCACCCAGGTGAGATAGACAACTTTATTTGTCTCAAAAGCATTGGGTCTCCAGGCATTGAAACAGTTTTCAAAATTCTTGGTGTAACAGAGTTTCATAGCCAGAGAAAGTGCAGCTCCCCATATGTCCCAGGACAGACCTGGAATGGATATATTTGACAGTTTATCGAGTTATCTGATTTTCATTTGCTGTTGGGGGTACCAACAGTAGGGGGATTATCAGAGAGCTAGCTGATTGATGAAGGAGATACAGTTTGAGGGGAAAACTAATTGTTCATACTATTCACATTACAAGCAGACATGTGTAGACATTTATTCTTCTCAAAAGGTCAACAAGCTCTCTAATATAGAATCTTTTCATTTATTTATTTTTTTCAACAGCATGGAGTCTCAATTTCCTTGGTCACTCAAGAAACTTGCTTCCATCATCTTAGATTATGTTTTTGATCACGAGAACTACACTCTCAAGAGTACTTTCAACTTCCTGTGATTTTCTTCTTTTGCCTTTTTCCAGAAAAAACTCAAACTCTCTATTCACTTTAACAACTGGCACTCTTTAAGGAAAACCATATAAAATGTGGTTTGGAGCCACAACCAATCCATGGTCTCTGACATGAGCTGTGCCCTCTGCTTACTTGTCCCTGGTCAGTCCCCTTTCCCGTTTTCCTCAGAAACTGTTCTTAATCTTCACTCCTTTCTTCTCACTCCTGCTTTTCCATTCCTTTCTTCATCCTCAGCAGATAAGCTTTTGTACAATATCATCAGAGGCTTTAGGCAATCTGAAATAAACAGCTTTGACCACTGAGCAACAACCTGCGAATTATCTAAAGAAGACCTACATACTCCCTCCCTCCAGTCCTCTTATCCTTCATCTTAAAACAAGATGTTTCACTCTTGCAACATTCTTCTGCACCCACACAGACATTTATTGACCACTCTGTCCTATATCTTCAACCTCTTCTTCAATACTGGCTCTATCACCTCAGACTATTAACATATTAATCAAAAATAACATTAACATGAAAGAAAACCAGAAATTTCAACTCTCCTAGCTACCACCCATTGCTGTCCCTTTAGTCAAGCATTTTAAAATATATTCATTCAATTATTCATTCATGCAGTATATTTATCAAACCCTTACTCTGCACTATTCTGAGTACCTGGTTATATTGGTAAATATAACAAATAAAATTTCACATTCTCCATGGAGGCTACATTCTAGGGAAAATACCTAAATAATAATCAGATAGTATGTTGCAGGGTGAAAATTGGTATGGTGAAAAATTAAAGCCTGGCAAAAGACAGCACAAGAGTGAAAATTTTTAAACAATTACAATTCAAAATAGCACCAAAAACATTAAATTCATGGGAATAATTATAATAAGATCTCTATTGAGAAAGATACATAGTATTATTGAGAAAAATAAATAACTTTACCAAGTTCTTGTATTAGAAATTTAAATATTATATAACTGTTACTTCTCTTCAAATTGATCTTTACATTCAGTGCCACATTAATCAAATTTCTATTCAAAATGGAAAGGACCAAAAAGAGCCAAGACAATCATGAGGAAGAACAAAACTGGACAACTTACAGAAATTAAGACTGTGAGATACTGGCATGAAAATGGACAAATCAATGCAATAAATGCAAATCAATGCAATTAAAAGGGAGCATAGACACACACCTATACATATTTGGTCACTTGATTTATAAGAAAGATGGTATTGAATAGCTGTGGAGAGAAATTAAGGGCTTCAGTCAATGCTGTGGGGCCAACTGGATAGACAGATAGACTAGAAGGATAGATATTCATATTGATAAATAATTTAAAATTTCTGTTATACCAAAAAAGAGGGCATTAGAGAATTTTGAACAGAGAGGTGAGTTGAAGTTACTCCTTTCTAAAGGACTTACTCTTGGTGCTGTCTTGACAGTAGAATGTGAGGAGTCAAATGTGGCAATGAGGAGATGACTTAGCAATGAAGAGAATGTTAGTGGCTAAATTCTAGTGAATGTGCAGCTAATGAGATTCACTAAAAAATTCTGAAGTATGGGAGACAGAGAAGAGTCAAAGATGAACCCAATTTTTTTTTTTTTTTGATCCAAGTCAAATCAATCAAATAAATTTCAGACTTCTCTGACTATCCAGAAAACATCCTCACTGCTCTATGTGATATTAGCAACTTGCTCATTCTAAAAACATCCTGTTTATCTGTTACTGGTGATGCCCTTCCCTTCTGGCTCTTCTCTTACACCTCTAACTTCTGCCTCTCAAGCCCTCTCATAGCTTCCTGCTCTGTCTCATTTTTTCAGACCTTCATGCATAGGAGTCTGACTTCAGACCGCTGCTCTTCTTCTTCTGTATGTATTCTGGTCATATTTTAATCAACTCTGGTTTAATTAAAACCACATGCTTATGATTACCAATGATATTTGTGCACATGGACATTCATTCAAACTTTAAAATTATATATGGGATTTCCTGCTAGATATGTCATCAGATGTCTTCCTAAGCACATCATACTGAAAAATCCAAAACTAAACACAATTTTATTCCACTTCACAGTGACATGCAAGTCTTCCAGGTCTCAGTTCACCCAGTTACTTAATCCCAAAACTAGGGAGCCATCTGAGATTTCTTCTTGTCTGTTACTTACTCAGCCCTAATAACTAAGGATTAAGAGTTTTTCTTCCTAAATATGTCTTGAACCTATTCCCTCATATCGAATTTATGTTAATCTGACAAGCCCACCATGGTCTTTCATGCCGACGTAGTGTAATTGTTTTCTGATTGTAATTTTATATTCTTACTCTTGGAATACAATCTGCATAATATACATGGATGACTGATCCAAAAATTATGATCTTGTCATTCCTATGCTCAACACCTTTCTTTTTAAATAAAATTATATTTATTGCTTCATTGGATAACAAAATACTGGGAAAAATCAACAAAATATTTAAGACCTCTACACTAAAATCTACAAAACACTACTAAAATAAATAAAGACCTAAACAAAGATCTATATATATCATGTTCAATAAATGAAAGTACTATAAGATTTTATTCTCCCAGAACCTATAATCAATTTAATACCACACCATTCAAAATTACAATGAAAATTTTATGCAACACTTACATACAGATTATTTTTAATTAATTAATTTATTTTAGTTGGAAGATAATTGTTGTTGCTGTTGTTCAGCCACTAAGACATGTCAAACTCTTTGTGATCGCATGAACTACAGCATGGCAGCCTTCCCTGTCCTTTACTGTCTCCCAGAGTTTGTTCAAACTCTTGTCTGTTGAGTCAGTGGTGCCATCCAATCATCTCATCCTCTGTCACTCCCTCCTCCTCCTGCCTTCAATCCTTCCAAGTTTCAGGGTCTTTTCCAAAGAGTCAGTTCTTCTTATCAGGTGGGCAAAGTATTGGAGCTCCAGCTTTCACACCAGTCCTTCTGATGAATATTCAGGGTTGATTTCCTTTAACACTGACTGGTTTGATCTCCTTGCAGTCCAAGGGACTCTCAAGAGTCATATCCAGCACCACAGTTCAGAAGCATCAATTCTTCCTTGCTTAGTCTTCTTTATGATCCAACTCTCAGATCCATACAAGACTACTGGAAAAACCATAGCTTTGACTATATGGACATTTAGCCATAGTCAACAAAGTGAAATCTCTGCTTTTGAATATGTTGTCTAGGCTTGTCATAGCCATTCTTCCAAGAAGCAAGCATCATTTAATTTCACGGTTGCAGACACAATCTCCAGTGACTTTTGAGTCCAAGAAAATGAAATCTGACACTGTCTTCACATTTTGCCCATCTATTTGCCATGAAGCAATAGGACCAGATGCCATGATCTTCCTTTATTGAATGTTGAGTTTTAAGCCAGCTTATTCACTCTCCTCTTCCACCTTCATCAAGAAGCTCTTTAGTTCATCTTCATTTTCTACCATTATAGTGGTATCATTTACATATCTGAGGTTGTTGGTATTTCTCCAGGCCATCTTGATTTCAGCTTGTGATTCATCCACTCTGGCATTTCTGATGATGTACTGTGCATAGGAGTTAAATAAACAGTGTGGAAATATACAGCCTTGATGTACTCCTTTCTGAATTGTAATGGTTTTTGCCATGCATAAATTGAATGGGCCATAGGTATATACGTGTTCTCCCCATCCTGAACCCCCTCCCACCTTCCTTCCCATCCTAGGACTCTAGGTTGTCCCAGAGCGCTGCCTTTGGGTGCTCTGCTTTATTGTTGTTGCTGTTGAGTCACTCAGTCCTGTTCCACTGTTTTTGACTCCATGGACTGCAGCACACCTGGCTTCTCTGTCCTTCATTATCTCCCAAAGTTTGCTCAAACTCATGTCCATTGTGTCGATGACACCATTTAATCATCTCATCCTCTGTCCCCTGCTTCTCCTCCTCCCCTCAATCTTTCCCAGCATCAGCGTCTTTCCCAATGATTCAGCTCTTCTTATCAGGTGGACAAAGTACTGGGGCTTCAGCTTCAGCACCAGTCCTTCAAATATTCAGGGTTGATTTCCTTTAGGATTGACTGATATGATCTCTTTGCAGTCCAAGGGACTCTGAAGAATCCTCTCCAGGACTGCAGTTTGAAAGCATCAATTATTCAGTGATCAGCCTAATTTATGGTCCAACTTTTACATCTGTACATGACTACTAGGAAAACCGTAATTTTGACTACATGGACATTTGTCAGCCATGTGATGTCTCTGTTTTTTAATATACTGTCTTCTCTTCGAAGGAGCAAATGTCCTTTCATTTCATAGCTGCAGTCACCATCCACAATGATTCTGGAGCCCAAGGAAATAAAGTCTATCACTGTTTCTATTGCTTCTCCATCTATTTGCCATGAGGTGATGGGACCAGATCCCATGATCTTTGTTTTTTGAGTGTTGAGTTTTAAGTCAGCTTTTTCACTCTCCTCATTCAGCTTCATCAAGAGACTCTTTAGTTCATCTTCACTTTTGCCATCTGCATTTCTGAGGTTATTGATATTTCTCCTGGCAGTCTTGACCGTATCTTGTGATTCATTCTGACCAGGATTTCACATGATGTACTGTGTATAGAAGTTAAATAAGCCGGGTGACAATATATAGCCTTGACATATTCCTTTTCGCAACTTTGACCCAGGGCAGTGTTCCATGTCTGTTTCTAACTGTTGATTCTTGACCTGCATACAGGTTTCTCAGGAGGCAGGTATGTTGGTCTAGTATTCCATCTCTTTAAGAATTTTCCACAGTATGTTGTGAATCACACTGTCAAAGTCTTTAGCGTAGTCAATGAAGCAGAAGTAAATACTTTTTCTAGAATTTCCTTGCTTTTTTATGAGCCAATGGATGTTGGCAATTTGATCTCTGGTTCTTCTGCCTTTTCAAAACCCTACTTATACATCTCAAACACCTAGATTCATGTACCGTTGAAGCATAACATGTGAAATGAGTGCAATTATGAGGTAGTTTGAACATTCTTTGGCATTGCCCTTCTTTGGGATTGAATGAAAATTGATCTTTTTCAGTCCTCTGCCCACTACTGAGTTTTCCAAATTTGCTGGCAGATTGAATGCAGCACTTGAACAGTATCACCTTTTAGGATTTGAAAATAGTTCACCTGGAATTCCATCACTTCCACTAGCTTTGTTCATAGCAATGCTTCCTAAGACCCACTTGACTTCACACCCCAGGATGTCTTGCTCTAGGCGAGTGACCATGGTTGTGCTGTGCTTAGTTACTCAGACATGTCTGACTCTTTGTGAACCCATGGACTGTAGCCCACCAGTCTCCTCTGTCCATGAGGACTCTCCAGCCAAGAATACTTGAGTGGGTTGCTATGCCCTCCTTCAGGAGATATTCCCAACTCAGGGGTCAAATGCACGTCTCTTGCACTGCAGGTGGATTCTTTACTGTCTGAGGAACCAAGGCAGCCCAAGAATTATGGTGTGTGTAGCCTATCCCTTCTCCAGGGGATCTTCCCAGCCCAGGAATTGCACTGGGCTCTTCTTCATTACAGGTGGACTCTTTACCAGCTGAACTACTAGGGAAGCCCCCCCCCCCCATCATGGTTATCTGGGTCATTAAGACATTTTTGTACAGTTTTGTGTATTCTTTCCACTTCTTCCCAATATCTTCTGCTTCTCTTAGGTCCAAATCATTTCTCTCTTTTATTGTGCCCATCTTTGTATGAATTTTCCCTTGGTATATCTAATTTTCTTGAAGAGATCTCTAGTGTTTCCCATTCTGTTGTTTTCCTGTATTTCTTTGCATTCTTCACTTAAGAAGTCTTCCTTTCCTCTCCTTGATCTTCTTCAGAACTCTACATCCAGACGGGTATATCTTTCCTTTTCTCCTTTGCCTTTCACTTCTCTTCTTTTCGTAACTGTTTGTAAGGCCTCCTCAGACAAGCATTTTGCATTGTTGCATTTATTTTTCTTGGGGATGGTTTTGGTCACTGCTTCCTGTACAATGTTACAAACCTCTGTCCATAGTTCTTAAGGCACTCCAATCTATCAGGTCTAATCCCTTTAATCTATTTGTCACTTCCACTGTATAATTGAAAGGGATTTTGATTTAGGTCATACTTTAATGGTCTAGTGGTTTTCCCTACTTTCTTCAACTTCAGTGAATTTTGCAATAATTCATGATCTGAGCCACAGTAACCCCCAAGGGTTTTGTTGTTGTTGTTGTGGGTCCCCCCCCCCCCACTGGTTCTATAGATTTTCTCCATCTTCAGCTGCAAAGAATATAATCAACCTGATTTCATATTGACCATCTGGTAATGTCCATGTATAGAACTGTCTCTGTGTTGTTGGAAGAAGGTGTTTGCTATGGCCAGTGCATTCTCTTGGCAAAACTCTGTTAGCTTCTGCCCTGCTTCATTTTGTACTTGAGGGCCAAACATGCCTGTTACTCCAGGTATCTCTTGACTTCCTATTTTGCATTCCAGTGCCCTATGGTGAAAAGAACATCTTTTTCTTTTTTTGGTGTTAGTTCTAGGTCTTCTACATAGTCTTGTACAGATTCTTAAATTTATATGAAATGCAACAAACCTAGAAGAACAAAAAGGATGCTGAAAAAGATGAACTATTTTGGAGAGCAAACAGCTCCTGATTGCAAGACTCATACAAACCTACACTAATAAAAGAAACTTTGATCCTGATGTCAGGATAAGGAAATAGATCAATGGAATTGAAGATAAAATCCACATAATGACCTACTCATCGGATAGGTTCAAGGCTGTGGTTTTTCCAGTAGATGACTATGTATGTGTATGTATTTCATACATATGTATGAAATGTATGGAATGAGAGTTGGACTATAAAGAAAACTGAGTGCCAAAGAACTGACACTTTTGAACTGTGGTGTTGAAGAAGACTCTTGAGAATCCCTTGGACTGCAAGGAGATCCAACTAGTCCATCCTAGAGGAAATCAGTCCTGAGTGTTCATTGGAAGGACTGATGTTGAAGCTGAAACTCCAATTCTTTGGCCACCTGATACAAACAGCTGATTCATTGGAAAAGACCCTGATACTGGGAAAGATTGAGGGCAGGAGGAGAATGGGACGACAGAGGATGAGATGGTTGGATGGCATCACCAACTCGATGGACAGGGGTTTGGGTGAACTCCAGGAGTTGGTGATGGACAGGGAGGCCTGGCTTGCTGCAGCCCGTGGGGTCGCAAAGTGTCGGACACGACTGAGCGACTGAACCGAACTGAACTGATCCACTGGATGTGGAAAATAAAATCATATTACATGTGCTGGAAAAACTAGCAAACAGATCTTCATTACTTATGAAAGTGAAAAATGTGAAAGTGTTACTCTCTCAGTTGTTTCCGACTCTTTGTGACCCCATGCACCATATAGCCCACCAGGCTCCTCTGTCCATGAAATTCTCGCAGCAGGAATACTAAGAATACTGGAATGGGTAACCATTCTTCTCCAGAGGATCTTCTACACTCAGATATTGAACTCAGGTCTCCTGCACTGCAAGCAGGTTATTTACCTTCTGAGTCATCAGGGAAACCCCTGCATTACTCATACTTCATGCAAACATAAATTTAAAATAGCTCATATGCAAAAAGATAAAATCTAAAATCCTAAAGCCTCTAGTACAGTGATTGATCAGTTTCACTGTCTCTTCCCCCCAAACTTCCCCTCAGTAACCATAAATTCATTCTCTAAATCTGTGAGTCTGTTTCTGTTCATAAATAAGCTATTTTTATCATGTTGTTTTACATTACACATATAAGGTATATCATATGATGTTTGGTTTTTTCTGTCTGATTTCACTTAGTATGATAATATTGAGGTCCATCATGTTTTTGCAAATGACATTATTTCATTCTTTTTAATGACTGAGTAATACTTTATTATATATATGTGTGTGTGTGTGTGTATATGCACACATATATCTCTAGGTCATGGCTATTGTAATGTGCATGGCTAGTGCAGTGAATGCTGAAGTACATGTATCCTTTCAAACCATATTTCTCTCCAGAAATATGCCCAGGAGTGGGATTTCTGGATCGTATGGTAGCTCTGTTTTTTAAGGAATCTTCATACTGTTCTCCATAGTGTCTGTAACAATTTACATTCCCACCAACAGTGTAGAAAACCTTCCAATGGGTTTTTATCATTTAAAGGATGAAATTCTATAATCTGCCACTTAAGACCCTCTATAATTTGGTACCTGTTTACTCTCCAAAGTCTTTTCCACTTTCTGTCTTGAATTTTGTGCTTAAATAACTGCAAAATTAAAGGTCTCCTACAAACTTGCTTACTTCCTTTTTTTTTTTTCCTATAAATGCAACTTCCTATATTTGCAAATCCCTTTTCCTTCTCTTTTCATTCACTACTCACTCACTAATTTCTTCTTATTTTTCTTTAGGACTCAAATCAAGTTTAGAATTTAAAATGATTTGAATTTGAAAAAAATAACTCCTCAGTTTACTAGATAAAGGATTTTTATGTCTCCACTTTTTTCTTTATACATCTGGGATAATGAAACTTCAGAGTGTGGGTGTAAGGACTGAGATTAGATCTCTAAAGTACTTATCTCACTGAGAGTCTATTAAATGCTAAATTTTATTATTGTTAATATTACTGTTATTAAACTTCTAAAGGAGGGCTTCATTCAACTACCATGTTCACAAAAGTATTCACATCCACACTCTAGGGTACACTAAAATTAAAGTGTGTGCATTAAATTTACTACATTACAATATATTGATACTTTTTATATACACCATTTTTCCTACCACCACATTACATAAATTTATGGGAAATGTGGCAGATACTGCTTGATAACCTATGATGTCTACTCTTCTTCCTTTACTATTTGAACTCTATATTTAACTGTGTATAATGCTTCCTGGAATATTTCCTGTTTCTTCCCTCTTATTCAAAAAATAATCTTAAAACTTAGTGGTTCAAAGCAATAATATAATTTCATTATCTCCTCACATTTTTATGAATAAGAAATTCAGGATGTGAAAATCAAGTCATTTGGCTCAGATCTTAAATGTGTTTTCAGCCAGCTAGATACAGAAAAGTGTGGGCTAAACATCAGATGAACTATACAAAAAAGATCTTCATGACCCAGATAACCAGCATGGTGTGATCACTCACCTAGAGGCAGACATCTTGGAATGTGAAGTCAAGTGACCTAAGAAAGCATCACTATGAACAAAGGTGATGAAATTCCAACTGAGCTATTTCAAATCCTAAAAGATGATGCTGTAATAGTGCTGCACTCAATATGCCAGCAAATTTGGAAAATTCACCAGTGGCCACAGGACTGGAAAAGGTCAGTTTTCATTCCAATCTCAAAGAAGGGCAATGCCAAAAATGTTCAAACTATCACACAATTGCACTCATCTCACACACTAGGAAAGTAATGCTCAAAATTCTCCAAGTCAGACTTCAACAGCATGTGAATCGTGAACTTCCAGATATTCAAAATGCATTTAGCAAAGGCAGAAGAACCAGAGACCGAATTGCCAATATCCATTGGATCATTGAAAAAAGCAAGAGATTTCCAGAAAAAAATATCTACTTCTGCTTTATTGACTCTACCAAAGCTTTTGACTGTGTGGGTCACAACAAACTGTGGACAATTCCAAAAGAGGCGGGAATAATAGACCACTTGACCTGCCTCCTGAGGAGTTTATATGCAGGTCAAGAAGCAACAGCTAGAACTGGACACGGAACAGCAGACTGGTTCCAAATAGTGAAAAGAGTACATCAAGGCTGTATATTGTCACCCTGCTTATTTAAGTTATATGCAGAGTACCTCATGCAAAATGCCAGACTGGATGAAGCACAAGCCAGAATCAAGATTGCCAGGAGAAATATCAATTACCTCAGATATGCAGATGACACCACCCTTATGGCAGAAAGCAAAGAACAACTAAAAATCATCTTAATAACAGTGAAAGAGGAGAGTAGTTGACTTAAAGCTCAACATTCAAAAAACTAAGATCATGGTATCTGGTTCCATCACTTAATGGCAAATACATGGTGAAACAATCGAAACAGTGAGAGACTTCATTTACTTGGGCTCCCAAATCACTGCAGATAGTTCATGAGCCATGAAATTAAAAGAAGCTTTCTCCTTGGAAGAAAAGCGATGACCAACCTAGACAGCTTATTAAAAAGCAGAGACGTTACTTTGCCACCAAAGGTCCACCTAGTCAAAGCTATGGTTTTTCCAGTAGTCATATATGTATGTGAGAGTTGGACTATAAAGAAAGCTGAGCACTGCAGAATTGATGCTTTTGAACTATGGTGTTGGAGAAGACTCTTGAGAGTCCCTTGGACTGCAAAAAGAGCAAACCAATCAATCCTAAAGGAAATCAGTTCTGATTATTCACTGGAAGGACTGATGCTGAAGCCGAAACTCCAATACTTTGGCCACCTGATAAGAAGAACTGACTCATTGGAAAAGACCCTGATGCTTAGAAAGATTGGAGGCAGGAAGAGAAGGGGATGACAAAGGATGAGATTGTTGGATGGCATCACCGACCAGATGGACATGAGTTTGAGCAAGCTTTGGGAGTTGGTGATGGACAGGGAAGCTTGGAGTGCTGTAGTCCATGGGATTGCAATGAGTCAGACATGACTGAGTGACTGAACTAAACTGAATTGAAACATTAGATGAGCAACTGAGAATGTCTCTCCTTATGTAGCTTCAGGGTCTTTTTCTGTGGCCTTTATATGGTCTTTTTGGCCATGATCACAGGTCTCAGGACAATCAGATTGTTCTTTGATCTAAAATAAAGATTTACAAGAGAATCATTTGGATACCCTATTGCTTATTATCCACCTCTTAGTGTTACCAAACTCAGGTTTGGTGCCTCACCACTTGAAAGACAATACTTGAGACAGGTGTTTTTGTTTTTGTTTTAAAATGAAAGGTTGCTTTATTCAGGAAGCCAGCAACCTGAGAAGGAAAACTAGTGTCCAAAAACCAACTCCAAAGATTCTGCTTGACCAGAAAAGTTTTTAAAGGGAGAATCATTTGGGTAGGGGGTCTGAGACTTCTTTGAAGTAAGGGGGAGAAATTGGAAGCTTCTTTGAGGAAGTATGGAAATAATCAGCATCTGCCATTGGGAAGGGAAGCTTTCAAAACATGATTTATTGTACTTTGCTGGATATTACAAATTTTATATTTACCACTTTACTAGGATATGTGTGAACAATTACAAAATTGCCAGATATCTTCTTCAGGAATGTGTGTCCCAGTATAGTTGAAATTCATGTTGTGTCTGATTCTCATATTATCTGGGAATGGGGGGTCTATATTCACTGTGAATCATAACTATCTCTAAAAGAGAGTAATGTTGATTAGGCTTGAGAAGATCTGAAGAGGCATTACATACAACCACCAAATCCAGCCTCTCCTGCAGGAGAACAATGGTCCTCTTTGCTTGTTCTTCCTGCTGGTGAGGATCTCCCAATCCATCCCATCCTCACTTCAAGCAGGAGTTCTTTTAAACAAACATAAGCCACATTTTTTTCCACCCTAGTCCTTCTCTTTTGAATTTCTGTTCCAACCTCTGCTATAAGTGTCTTGGCCTCATCATCAAATGCTGGTATCCTGACTTCAAGCCTCAAACCCTTCCTAGAGCTTACTTATCCTGCACACCATGTTGCTTGATACCATCTATTCTCATCTTTTCTGATTCTTCATCCTCACTATAGTTTAGACTTGACACTGAAATTGTTCTCATAGCTTGTACTTGGACATCTCTAAAACCAATAATAAACTTCCAGTTTAGCTTCATTGTCTCTGGCTACTGGGAATCCATCCCTGTAACACTGAACATCAGGCAGCATTGAATTATCTTCTTTGATAGTCTCATTATGGGATTTCTCATGAGACCAAGAGACAGTGTATTACATTGTTTAAAAGCTACAGACTCAAAGAAAACAAGCAACAACAACAACAAAGGCTAGGGCTCTATAGCCAGATGCCTGAAAAGGAATTTTTTTTTTTTAGGGATTTCTTTTTAACCTTGACCTTGTTGTTTAACTTTTCTATGCCTCAGTCTTCTCATCTGCAAAACAGTGATGATAATAAGATTAAATTCTAGGGTTTTAATATGAAATGAATAAAATTATATATATATATATACATATATATATATATATATATATATATATATATATATATATATATATATATACATGAACTATATCCATCAATAAGCATTCACTAGTGTTACAATAATATTAGTATTATAACCATTATTCCCCAGTTTGTATAATTGGACTCCTGACTGTTCAGAGGCTCACTGCTCATTTGAGTTTCAACCTTGATAACTGAATCCTAGTCCTATTTCTGTGTAACTGATTCTGTTGATAAACTTTAATTCCCCGAGTTTAATACCTTACTTTGAATTTATTCCTTTGTTTACCTCATATAATTTGTTGTCATATTCTGGGCTCCTCAAACCCCTGTCAATGTCTAGGCCCTGCCAACTATGGTAGGCATAACTAGTTTGATCTTACAAATTCTATTCCCCATTGTTGTAGATTGGATGCCAGTAAATACATACTAAGCCAGCTGAATCTTCCCCATGCCAATGATTCCACAGGAGTACTGCCTGTTACCTTTGACTGCAGATTGTGATTGCAGCCATACAATTAAAAGACACTTACTCCTTGGAAGGAAAGCTATGGCAACCAAGACAGCATATTAAAAAGCAGAGACATCACTTTGTCAACAAAGGTCCGTCTAGTCAAGGCTATGGTTTTTCCAGTAGTCATGTATGGATGTGAGGGTTGGACTATAAAGAAAGCTGAGTACCGACGAATTGATGCCTTTGAACTGTGGTATTGGAGGAGACTCTGGAGAGTACCTTGGGCTGCAAGGAGATCCAACCAGTCCATCCTAAATGAGATCAGTCCTGGGTGTTCATTGGAAGGACTGATGTTGAAGCTGAAACTCCAATACTTTGGCCACCTAATGTGAAGAGCTGACTCATTTGAAAAGACCCTGATGCTGGGAAAGATTGGGGGCAGGAGGAGAAGGGGATGACAGAGAATAAGATGGTTGGATGGCATCACCGACTCAACGGACATGGGTTTGGGTGGACTCCGGGAGTTGGTGATGGACAGGGAGGCCTGGCATGCTGTGGTTCATGGGGTCACAAAGAGTCAGACAAGACTGAGTGACTGAACTGAACTGAACCTTTGACAAGACTTCCTTCAAGCTCCTATAACTGGATCTGTTCTCCAAACATCTGCTGCCCTTTGCTTCTAATTTCAAAGTCTGGTCCATTTGAACTTACTTCATTTCACTTAAAAATAAACTGCTTTCCCATGTTTTAATATATGCCATAGCTAAATTCAAAGTTATATGCAAATTTACATGCTTGTATATTGATTTATCTCATGAAGAAAATAAAGATTAAATTCCTTAAGACTTCTTCTAAAAAAAATCTCGGCATTTATTTTTGGACTCTTTTTTTACTCTAAAATATACACTTGACATTTTTCATCTTGCAAAATAATATTAACTTTCATCTCTAGAATATTTTAATTTTAAATCAACTTACTAGCTTTAGTGCATTTGTTCTTCATAATTGCCTTTTAAAAAGTTTGAACCAAAGATCAGAAAGTTTATATAATTTGCTCCAAAATAAAAATAGTGAGAGGAAGAATTTAAAACTAAAGCCAAAATCTCTTGAATTTACTGTGAGTTCTTTTTTAGTGAAATCAAGTTCTCAAAAAGTGTTAAATTGTGATGGACATGCAAATGAACATAAAAATTATTTTATTCTCCATTATTTCATCAAAATGAGCAAAAGATACTTGTGTTTATTTATAAATTTTCTATGTTTTGTCTTCATTTAGTCAGAACAGGGCTAAGGCCTCAGTCATGTGCATTGGGTCTTAATTAAATCTGCAAGGTACTCTTTTTTCCCAAGAAGTCTCATATTTTATAGATCTCATACACTAAGAAAGGTGATGACAGCCATTCTTCTGACTCATAAACAGCCTTTTCTTTTAGACCAAGTTTCCAACTAAAAATGTCTTTTAGTGATGCCAATGGGCAACCAATAAGTTATGGTATACACCTCTTAAGCAAAATATTGAATGAGAACTCCCTTTGTACCTCATGCCATTGTTCTTAGCACTTGAAATGAAGTCATAGTAATAGAGCACTTTGGTTTCGAAGCAATGCATGTCACAACTCAGGATGCAGTTGTGTGGCTGGAGTATGTCACCTTAGTCAGAAGGTGTCGGAAAAAGAGAAAGTTAAAGAGCTGTGAATGTTCTGTAATATTATTTTAACAATAGGGCCATCTGGGAAGTGTGTATTATAGACAGCACATCCTGAAAATTGAGAATATAGCCATTAAACATCTCACAGAGAAAATTAGATTTGGCCAAATGATATGAATGAAAAGTATCCAAAAAGAATGTGACCCTCCCTGAGGACTTTGCTAGCTAGATCAATTTTTGAGTAAACTTTTTAAGCACAAAATACTATACTATGCTATGGCTACTCATGCATACATATGCATTCAACAGAAACCAAAGCAGTAGCACCAACCTTAAGTTTGTATTGGGAAAATATATATTAAAAATGACATAATTAAATACACATATAATATTTATACATATCAACCAATATAGCACATATTGAATGCACACGTGTTGAAAGAGAAATATACAGTAGAGAAATGGTCAGGGTTGAGTAAGAGGTAATGAGAGAAGGTTTCTAGAGAGATGTTTCACACATGTCTTTGAACTAGGGCTCAAAATACCATAGAGAGCAGGAAAGTAACTTCCATTTAGGGCGAGTTGCATA
This sequence comes from Dama dama, assembly GCF_033118175.1. Lineage (NCBI taxonomy): Eukaryota > Metazoa > Chordata > Mammalia > Artiodactyla > Cervidae > Dama > Dama dama. The sequence goes on along the minus strand of NC_083700.1, from coordinate 6,829,850 downwards.
AGGAAAGATAAACACAGCTTAAATATGAGAAATGGCAAAGCAGTTCACTTGGTTCCTGTAGAAGGACTATATTGACCAAAAAAAAAAAAAAAGAGAGAGAGAGAGAGAGAGAGAGAGAGAAATAATATTGACACATAATAATGTCATTTTGAAATGCAAAAATAATGTGTAACTAAACTAAAAATCTTACCATCCCAGAATCAATCTTCTGACGGTACTGTTTGGATCATATTACTCTTCTGCTCACAGGCCTATTAGTGACTCACACTATTTGTTAGGCAGAGGAGTGATGTCATCAGAAGTGAGTTCCATAGTCAGACCTTTGGCTTCATCCTGCATTTCTAATTTACTTTCTCACTACTCACAACCCCCAACACCACATTCTGATCATTTTCTCCAGCCAATTAGACAACTTACCATTCTTTGAAATTGTCTTACACAACCCCATTTCTCTGCTTGTTGGTGTGACATCCCATCAGCCTATTTTCTTTTCTTAAGCATCTTTGGTGTATAAACTCATTGCATAAAATTTCCCCATTTAAAATGTATAATACAACAGTTTTAGTGTGATAAGAGAGTGTGCAATTGTCACCATAATTTATTTAGAACATTTGCATCATTTTCAATAGAAACTCCTATCCAATAGCAGTTACTTTCCATTCTTATCCCTCTTTATCCCTTCCCTAGACACTTGTTACTCGACTTTTAGTCTATAAATTCACCAATTCTGAACTTTTTATATAAGGAGAATCAGAAAATACATCATGTTTTCTGATTAGGTTTCTTTATGTAACATGTTTTCTTTTCTTTTCTTTTTTTTTTAAATTGGAGGCTAATTACTTTACAATATTGTGGTGGTTTTTGCCATACATTCATATGAAACAGCCATGTGTTCCCCATCCTGACCCTCCCTCCCACCTCCTTCCCAATCCCATCTCTCAGGGTCATCCCAGTCACCAGCCCTGAGCACCCTGCCTCATGCATCGAACCTGGACTGGTGAACTGTTTCACATATGATAACATACACGTTTCAATGCTATTCTCTCAAATCACCCCACCCTCGCCTTCTCCCACCAACTCCAACAGTCTGTTTTTTACATCTGTGTCTCTTTTGCTGTCTCACATATAGGGTCAACGTTATCATCTTTCTAAATTCCATGTATATGCGTTAATATACTGTATTGGTGCTTTTCATTCTGACTTACTTCGCTCTGTATAATAGGCTCCAGTTTCATCCACCTCATTTGAACTGATTCAAATGCATTGTTTTTAATAGCTGAGTAATATTCCATTGTGTATATGTACCACAGCTTTCTTATCCATTCATCTGTTGATGGACATCTAAGTTGCTTCTGTGACCTGGCTATTGTAAACAGTGCTGCGATGAACATTGGGGTACACATGTCTCTTTCAATTCTGGTTCCCTCGGTGTGTATGCCCAGCAGCGGGATTGCTGGGTCATATGGCAGTTCTATTTTCAGCTTTTTAAGGAAACTTCACAGTGTTCTCCATAGTGGCTGTACTAGTTTGCATTCTCACCCACAGTGTAAGAGGGTTCCTTTTTCTCTGCACTATTTCCAGGATTTATTGTTTGTAGACTTTGGGATAGCAGCCATTCTAACTGGTGTGAGATGGTACCTCATTGTGGTTTTGATTTTCATTTCGCTGGTAATGAGTGATGTTGAGCATCTTTTCCTGTGTTTGTTAGCCATCTGTATGTCTTCTTTGGAGAAATGTCTGTTTAGTTCTTTAGCCCATTTTTACATTGGGTCGCTTATTTTTCTGGAATTGAGCTGCAGGAGCTGCTTGTATATTTTTGAGATTAATTCTTTGTCAGTTGCTTCGTTTGCTATTATTTTCTCCCATTCTGAAAGCTGTCTTTTCACCTTGCCTATAGTTTCCTTTGTTGTGCAAAAGCTTTTAAGTTTAATTAGGTCCCATTTGTTTATTTTTTTTGTTTTTATTTCCATTACTCTGGGAGGTGTGTCATAGAGGATCTTACTGTGATTTATGACAGAGAGTGTTTTGCCTATGTTTTCCTCTAGGAGTTTTATAGTTTCTGGTCTTACATTTAGATCTTTAATCTATTTTGAGTTTATTATTGTGTATGGTGTTAGAAAATGTTCTAGTTTCATTCTTTTGCAAGTGGTTTACCAGCTTTCCCAGCACCACTTGTTAAAGAGATTGTCTTCTCTCTATTGTATATTCTTGCCTCCTTTGTCAAAGATAAGATGTTGATAGGTGTGTGGATTTATCTCTGGTCTTTCTACTTTGTTCCATTGATCTATATTTCTGTCTTTGTGCCAGTGCCATACTGTCTTGATGACTGTTGCTTTGAAGTATAGCCTGAAGTCAGGCAGGTTGATTCCTCCAAATCCATTCTTCTTTCTCAAGATTGCTTTGACTATTCAAAGTTTTTTGTAATTCCATACAAATTGTGAAATTATTTGTTCTAATTCTCTGAAAAATACCGTTGGTAGCTTGATAAGGAATGCATTGAATCTATAGATTACTTTGAGTAGTATGCTCATTTTCACTATATTGATGCTTCTGATCCATGAACATGGTATATTTCTCCATCTATCTGTGTCATATTCGATTTCTTTCATCAGTGTTTTATAGTTTTCTATGTATAGGTCTTTTGTTTCTTTAGATAGATTTATTCCTAAGTATTTTATTCTTTTCAGTGCAATGGAGAATGGAATTGTTTCCTTAATTTCTCTTTCTGTTTTCTTATTGAGAGTGTATAGGAATGCAAGGGTGTTCTGTGCAATTAATTTTTTATCCTGCAACTTTACTGTATTCATTGATTAGCTCTAGTAATTTTCTGGTGGCGTCTTTAGGTTTTCTATGTAGAGGATCATGTCATCCTTAAGCAGTGAGAGTTTTACTTCTTCTTTTCCAATCTGGATTCTTTTTATTTCTTTTTCTGCTCTGATTGCTGTGGCCGAAACTTCCAAAACTATGTTGAGTAGTAATGGTAAGAGTGGGCACCCTTGTCTTGTTCCTGACTTTAGAGGAAAATGTTTTCAATTTTTCACCATTGAGGATAATAATGTTTGCTGTGTGATTATCATATATGGCTTTTATTATGTTGAGGTATATTCCTTCTATGCCTGCTTTCTGGAGGGTTTTTTTTTTTATCATAAATGGATGTTGAATTTTGTCAAAGGCTTTCTCTGCATCTATTGAGATAATCATATGTGTTTTTTTTTTTCTTTCAATTAGTTAATGTGGTGTATCTCATGATTGATTTGTGAATATTGAAGAATCCTTGTATCCCTGGGATAAAGCCCACTTGGTCATGCTGTATGACCTTTTTAATATGTTGTTGGATTCTGTTTTCTAGAATTTTGATAAGGATTTTTGTATTTATGTTCATCAGTGATATTAACCTGTAGTTTTCTTTTTCTGTGGCATCTTTTTTTGGGTTTGGTATTAGGGTGATGGTGGCCTCATAGAATGAGTTTGGAAGTTTACCTGCCTCTGCAGTTTTCTGGAAGAGTTTGAGTAGGATAGGTGTTAGTTCTTCTATAAATTTTTGCTAGAATTGAGCTGTGAAGCCATCTGGTCATGGGCTTTTGTTTGTTGGAAGGTTTCTGATCATAGTTTTGATTTCCATGCTTGTGATGGGTCTGTTAAGATTTTCTATTTCTTCCTAGTTCAGTTTTGGAAAGTTATACTTTTCTAAGAATTTGTCCATTTCTTCCAAGTTGTCCATTTTATTGACATATAGTTGCTGATGGTAGTCTCTTATGATCCTTTGTATTTCTGTGTTGTCTGCTATGATGTCGCCATTTTCATTTCTAATTCTGTGGATTTGATTCTTCTCCCTTTGTTTCTTGATGAGTCTGGCTAGTGCTTTTTCTATATTATTTATCTTATCAAAGAACCAGCTTTTACCTCTGTTGATTTTTGCTATGGTCTCTTTTGTTTCTTTTGCATTTATTTCTGCCCTAATTTTTGTGATTTCCTTCCTTCTACTAACCCTAGGGTTCTTCATTTCTTCCTTTTCTAGTTGCTTTAGGTATAGAGTTAGGTTATTTATTTGATTTCTCTCCTGTTTCTTGAGGTAGGCTTCTATTGCTATGAACCTTCCCTTTAGCACTACTTTTACTGAATCCCATAAGTTATGGGTTGTCTTGTTTTCATTTTCATTACTTTCTATGCATATTTTGATTTCTTTTTTGATTTATTCTGTGATTTGTTGGTTATTCAGAAGTGTGTTGTTTAGCCTCCATATGTTTGTATTTTCCATTATTATTTTTTTTTTTTCCCTGTAGTTGAGATCTAGTCTTACCACATTGATCAGAAAAGATGCTTGAGATGATTTCAATTTTTTTTTTTTTAATCAAGGCTAGCTTTATGGCCCAGGATGTGATCTATCCTGGAAAAGGTTGTGTGTGCACTTGAGAAAAAGGTGAAATTCGTTGTTTGGGGGTGAAATGTCCTATGGATATCAATTAGGTCTAACTGGTCCATTGTATCATTTAAAGTTTGTGTTTCCTTGCTAATTTTATGTTTATCTGATCTATTCATAGGTGTGAGTGGGGTATTAAAGTCTCCCACTATTATTGTGTTACTGTTAATTTCCTCTTTCATATTTGCTAGCATTTGCCTTACATATTGCGATGCTCCTATGTTGAGTGCATATATATTTATAATTGTTATATCTTCTTCTTGGATTGATCTTTTGATCACTATGTAGGGTCCTTCTTTGTCTCTTTTCACGGCCTTTATTTCAAAGTCTATTTTATCTGATATGAATATTGCTATTCCTGCTTTCTTTTGGTCTCCTTTTGCATGAAATATCTTTTTCAGCCTTTCACTTTCAGTCTGTATGTGTCTCTAGGTTTGAGGTGGGTCTCGTATAGACAGCATATATAGGGGTCTTGTTTTTGTATCCATTCAGCCAGTCTTTGTCTTTTGCTTGGGAGCATTCAACCTATTTACATTTAAGGTAATTATTGATAAGTATGATCCTGTTGCCATGTGTTTTGTTGTTTGGGGTTCAAGTTTATACACCTTTTCTATGTTTCCTGTCTAGAGAAGATCCTTTAGCAATTGTTGAAGAGCTGGTTTGGTGGTGCTGAATTCTCTGAGCTTTTCCTTGTCTGTAAAGCTATTGATTTCTCCTTCATATTTGAGTGAGATCCTTGCTGGATATAGTAATCTGGGTTGTAGGTTTTTCTCTTTCATCACTTTAAGTATGTCCTGCTGCCATTCCCTTCTGGCCTGAAGAGTTTCTATTGAAAGATCAGCTGTTATTCTTATGGGAATCCCCTTGTGGGTTAATTGTTGTTTTTTCCTTGCTGCTTTTAATATTTGTTCTTTGTGTTTGATCTTTGTTAGTTTGATTAATATGTGTCTTGGGGTGTTTCACCCTTGGGTTTATCCTTTTTGGGACTCTCTGGGTTGGGTGGCTATTTCCTTCCCTATTTTAGGGAAGTTTTCAACTATTATCTCCTCAAGTATTTTCTCATGGCCTTTCTTTTTGTCTTCTTCTTCTGGGACTCCTATGATTTGAATGTTTGGGCATTTAACATTGTCCCAGAGTTCTCTGAGGTTGTCCTCATTTCTTTTCATTCTTTTTTTTCCTTTTTCCTCTCTGCTTCATTTATTTCCACAATTCTATCTTCTGCCTCAGTTATTCTACTGTTGGTTCCCTCCAGAGTGCTTTTGATCTCAGCTATTGCATTATTCATTATTGATTGAATCTTTTTTATTTCTTCTAGATCCTTGTTAAACTTTTCTTGTATCTTCTCAATCCTTGTCTCCAGACTATTTATCTGTAACTCCATTTTCTTTTGAAAATTTTGGATTATTTTTTACTATCGTTATTCTGAATTCTTTTTCAGTTAGACTCTCTATCTCCTCCTCTTTTGTTTGGTTTGGTGGGTTCTTATCATGTTCCTTTACCTGCCTAATATTTCTCTGCCTTTTCATCTTGTTTAGGCTGCTGTGTTTCAGGTGCCTTTCTGTATGCTGGAAGTTTGTGGTTCCTCTTCATTGTGGAGATTCCTCCCTGTGGGTGGAATTGGACGAGTGGTTTGTGAAGGTTTCCTGGTTAGGGAAGCTTGCATTGGTGTTCTGGTGGATGGGGCTGGATATCTTCTCTCTGGAGTGCATGTAGTGATTTTTGATGTGTCTATGGGTTTAGTCTGACTTTTGGCTGCCTGTATTTTTTTTTTTTTTAATTTTTTTATTAGTTGGAGGCTAATTACTTCACAACATTTCAGTGGGTTTTGTCATATATTGATATGAATCAGCCATGGATTTACACGTCTTCCCCATCCCAATCCCCGCTCCCACCTCCCTCTCAACCCGATTCCTCTCGAAACATCCCACCCTCGCCTTCTCCCAGAGAGTTCAAAAGTCTGTTCTGTATTTCTGTGTCTCTTTTTCTGTTTTGCATATAGGGTTATCGTTACCATCTTTCTAAATTCCATATATATGTGTTAGTATGCTGTAATGTTCTTTATCTTTCTGGCTTACTTCACTCTGTATAAGGGGCTCCAGCTTCATCCATCTCATTAGGACTGGTTCAAATGAATTCTTTTTAATGGCTGCCTGTATTTTTGTGCTCAGGGTTATAGTCTTACTTTGTTGGAGAATTAGCTTGGTATGTCTTGCTCTGAAACTTGTTGGCTTTTGGGTGGAACTTGGTTTCAGTGTAGGTATGGAGGCTTTTGGATGAGTATTTGTTGATTAATGGTCTTTGGAGTCAGGAGATTTCTGGTGAGCTCAAGTTCTGGATTTAGGCCTCCTGCCTCAGGCTTTCAGTTTTATTTTGATAGTAGTCTCAAGAATTCTCCATCTATACAGCACTGATGACAAAACATCCAGGTTAATGATGAAAACATTCTCCACAGTGAGGGATACTCAGAGTGGTTCACAGAGTTACATGGAGAAGAGAAGAGGGAGGTGGGAGATAGAGGTGACCAGGAGTAGAGGAGGGGGAGTCAAAAGGAGAGAGAGTAGTCTAGCTAGTAATCAATTCCCTATTTGCTCTCCACAGTCTGAAACTCAGAGAGGTTCACGGAGTTCCATAGAGAAGAGAAAAAGGGAGGAAGGAGATAGAGGTGACTAGGAGGAGAGGAGGGGGAGTCAAAAGGAGAGAGACCAGTCTAGCCAGTAATCAGTTCCCTAAGTTTTCTCCACAGCCTGGAACACCCACATAGATTCACACAGTTAAGTAGAGAAAAGAAGGGGGAGGGAGGAGATAGAGGTGACCAGGGGGAGAAAAAGGAGAGTCAAAAGGGGAGAGAGCAATCAAGCCAGTAATCACACTCCTAAGTAAAAATGGGTACTGAAGATTGGATTCTTAAAGGTACAAAATTGATAACAAATACCAAAAAGCAAAGATTAAAAATCTAGAGTAGAGGTTACACTCTCAAAAATACAATATTTAAAAAAAAAAATCACTAAAGTTATATAAAAAATATGAAATTGGCTGTATAAATAGGGCTTTTTTTTTGAAGGTAATAGTAGGTTTTAAAAATGAAAATTAAATGATTAATAAAGAACTTAAAATAAAAAATTAAAAAGAAATTTAATAATGATAATAGTAAAATATATCTAGGAATTTCTCTGGAGCTGTTGAGGGCAGTGTGTGGTCAGTTCAGTTTCAGGTAGTTCCTTGTGCCACCTTATACTTCTTCTCAAGGTCTATAGGCCCCTTCCAATGTAGTCGGTGCTAACCACAGGGTTTTAATCTGTTGCACCTGTTACTTCCAGAGCCAGTCCCTCTCCTCTGTTTATTTCGGCTTCTTCTGTTTGCTGGTCTCTTCAGTGTCTCATTTCTGCCCTGACACAAGGGGCTGAAGGTGGTCACTTATTTAGGCTCACTTGTTCAGTCGTGCTGCAGGGAGGGAGGCTCACTGCAAGCAAATATCACTGGCGTGTGTGGGGAGCGCTCGCAGTGTCTCGGCCACACTGGGTTTGCCCCCACTCACAGCGTGTATGCTTTCCTGATCTACACTGCTCAGGCTCCATGTTGCTCTGCTGGGGAACGGTCTAAGGAGAGCCCTGGGTTGTGTGCACTCCCTAGATCTACACTGCTCAGGTTCAGGTTCTCTGGTGCTCCACAAAGGCACAGACTAGGTTGGGCCTGTGGTTTGTGCCCTTCCCAGGTCCGAGCAGCTCAGGCATCCAGGTACTTAGCTAATGCACACTCTCCAGGTGCGGTGCGTCTTATCTCCTCCCCTGTCCCAGCCGCTCGGTTTCCTGGGTCCGCAGCAGCGTCTCAGGTGTGCCGTGTGTCTCTTCTGGAGAGCTAGTCTCCGACTGTGACCCTCCTGATGGATGTCAGCCGTCCAGGATCCCAGGAAGACTTTGTTGGCAACTGCGAGCCTGCACGCAGTTTGGTAGGGGATGCCGACTCTGGGGCCTGGTTTGCCCCTTTCCTTCTGGCTCTGGCTGCCGCCCGCCTGCTTCCCTGCCTCTAGCGGGGGATGGGCTGGTCCGCAGCCGGCTAGCTCTCCTCTGGTATTCGCTCAGTCCTTTGTTCTGTGAGCGGCAGGCAGTGCCTTACGTTTGAGTTTTTCCTGGGAAAGTTCTCTCTCTCTTTCCTCTTTTTTTAAAATCTCCTTTCTGGCTAGTCCATGGTTTGGATTGCTATCTCACGTTAGCTTCCTCAGATCGCCATCAGGGCATTCAGGCTCGGTCCTTACCCTAAGCAATGCAGCCCATGCCTCCCTGTTCAGCCCCCGCTTGCTGGAGGTGGATGCAAGCATCTAGGTTACTTCTCTGCTGGGAGTTATAGTTAGACCAGTAATCTGTGGGTTTTATTTATTTATTTTTTCCTCCTGGTTATGTTGCCCTCTGAGATTCCAAAACTCCCCACAGGCCCTCTGGTGAGAGGGTCCCCTGGTGTTTGGAAACTTCTCTTGCCTGGTGTCCTCCGAAAGCGTTCAGAAGTTGTTTTGTGGTGTTTGCTCAGCATTCAAATGATCTTTCAATGAATTTGTGGAGGAGAAAGTGATCTCCCTGTCCTATTCCTCTGCCATCTTAGGACCACCCCCCAGTAACACGTTTTCAAGGTTCATCAGTGTTTTCCATAAGTTTGTAGTTCATTCTTTTTTTATTGCTGAATAATATTTTATTATATGGACATTTAAACTTATAAATCACCAGTTGATGTACATTTAGGTAGTTTTCACTTTTTGTCTATGATGAATGATGCTGTCATAATTGCTGTTTTATAAGTCTTTGGGTGGACATATATTTTAATTTTTTCTAAGTATATACTTAGGCATGGAATTGCTGGATCAGACAGTAACTATGCAAAACATTTGGAAGAAATACCAAACTGCCTTCCAAAATGGCTGCATTTCAACAGTATGTATAAAGTTACTGATTTCTCTACATCTTCACCAGTACTTGGTATTTTCTGGGTTTGGATATCTATGGTGTTTTTTATTTGCATTTCCCGAATAATTTATGTTGAGTATGCTTTCACATGCTTATAAGCCATTTGTGTATATATAACTTGGATAATTGTCTATGCAAATACTTTACCCATTTTTAAATGGGGTCTTTTGATTGTTTATTTTTGTTTCATGAGTTTTTAGATATATTTTGTATATCAGTCTTTTATTAGATATAAGATTTCCAAATATTTTCCCCATTCTGAGGGCTGTCTTTTCTGTCTTGAAGATACAATTTGTAGCACAAAAGATTTTCGTTTTAATGCAGTCCAATTTGTACATTTTTTTCCCCTTTTCACATTTTTAGGTGTCATATCTGAGAAACTGTTACCTAATTCAAGATCACCAAATCTACTCCTACATTTTCTTCTAAAGAGTTTTATAGTTTTAAATCTTACATTTAGATATATAATCCATTTTGAGTTACTTTTCGTCTGATGTGAGGTAAGGGGTGAAGTTCATTCTGTTGCATGCAAATATCCAATTGTCCCAGCATTTTATGTTCTAAAGGCTGTACTTTCTCCACTGAAACAGCTTGGTACCTATGTCAAAAGCAATTGACTGTAAATATAAATATTTATTTCTGTACTGTCAAGTTCATTGTTGTGTTGTTGTTGTTTAGTTACTAAGTTGTGTCTGACTTTTTGTGACCCCATGGACTGCAGCCCACCAGGCTCCTCTGTCCATAGGATTTCCCAGGCAAGAATGCTGGGGTGAGTTGCCATTTCCTTCTTCAAGGGATCTTCCTGACGTGGGGAAGAACCCATGTCTCCTGTACTGGCATGCGGATTCTTTACCACTGAGCCACCAGGGAAGCCCTGTCAGTTCTCGTTTTCTTTTCTCATGCCAGTATTGCATTGTCACCCTTGCCCTACAAGCAGGGAGAGTGTGGCACTGGCATTCTTAACTTGCCCCCAAAACCTGTAGGGAACATGGGATCTCCACTGGCATTCTTGGCTTGCCCCAAGGGCCTGTTGGGAACATGGGATCTCCACTGAATGAACATGGGATCGTTTGCTGAGATAGGAGGGATTGAAGAGCCTGTTGGGAACATGGGATCTCCACTGAATGAACACGGGATCATTTGCTGAGATAGGAGGGATTAAAGAGCCTATTGGGAACATAGGATCTCCACTGAATGAACATGGGATCGTTTGCTGAGATAGGAGAGACTGAAGAGCCTGTTGGGAACATGGGATCTCCACTGAATGAACATGGGATCATTTGCTGAGATAAGAGGGATTGAAGAGCCTGTTGGGAACATGGGGTCTCCACAGGCATTCTTGGCTTGCCCCAAGAGCCTGTTGGGAACATGGGATAGTTTGCTGTGATAGGACGGATTAAAGAGCCTGTTGGGAACATTGCTGAGATAGGAGGGATTAAAGAGCCTGTTGGGAACATGAGGTCTCCACTGGCATTCTTGGCTTGCCCCCAAAACCTGTAGGGAACATGGGATCTCCACTGGCATTCTTGGCTTGCCCCAAGAGCCTGTTGGGAACATGAGATGGTTTGCTGAGATAGGAGGGATTAAAGAGCCTGTTGGGAACATGGGGTCTTCACTGAATGAACACGGGATCATTTGCTGAGTTAGGCGGGATTAGAGACAAGTGTTCTCAGTCTGCTGCACCAGCGGGGAGCTTCTGCCCAGTGGTAAGTGGGTGGAGGAGGAAATCCGAGTCCTCTTGGTATGCAGAATAAAGCTTCTGTGACACAAAGCTAGAAGAGAAAAAGCAGTGTCTTTCTCCTCCCAGAGTAAATTTCCAGTCCCAGACTTGGAGTTAGAAAAACAAGACACTCCATTTTCTTGATCACATCTATCTGGATTCGTTATCCAAGTAGTTTGCATAAAACAGTTTGCTGTATGAGGCCATGGATTGGGCTCAAATGCCACAGTCTCTTTGCTATTTACTGAGGTTTAATAGATTATCTTAAATGAGTGTACATTCATTTGGGGGTATGCCCTTAGGACAATGCTCAGAGACTAAAAGATAGCATCTTTCAGTATTTTTAAAAATAATTTTCCCCAATAAAAGGTTATTTGCTGAATAGAGGGTCTGTCCTACACCTTACTCCTTACTCCTTTATTCTGGAAGACATCTGAATATTTTAGCTTCAAGTTAACCTATCCCTTGACTTCAATAAATTCTAAACTTATCACTCCACCTATGATATGCATCTCCCAACACCCTATCCTCATACAAACACAGAGCAAATTCAGGTTGCATTTCTTTTGGGATATCTATTTCCCTGTCAAATATAATATCATAAAGATTAAACTTATCATGCCACTCTAAACCATTACTTAACCTTTCTTTGCCTCTGCTTTATCTTAGTTTCATTAATCTCTCTTTTTCTAAAGTACAGTTTTGGAAAAAAGCCAAAATAATATAAAGTTTAAATGTAGAAGTAAATTCAAAAAAGATAGTTTTTATATTATTTGTCTCATTACAGTAACTATTTGGGGTGCAAAGTTGAATAAAATGTTTTCACTGCCATTGATAAGCTCACCATAAAGTGTAGATGGTAGACTTACAAAAAATTACTGTAATTCAATATGTTCACTGCCATAATAAAATACAATTTGTGCAAATTGGGAAGAATGTATACATATATTTATATGTATAAATATATATACATATATATATATATATATATATATACATAAATATATATATGTGTGTGTGTGTGTGTATACATGTACACAAATATACCTTCTAGCATATGTGTATACACACATATACTATAATATATATAGTCCTCTTTTCTTGACACTATTTGTGGTACCCTTCTTACCCTTTTAGGCTTCCATGGTGGTGCTAGTGATAAAGAAGCAGCCTGCCAGTGCAGGAGACTTAAGAGATGGGGGTTCGATCCCTGAGTTGGGAAGATCCCCTGGAGGAGAGCATGGCAACCCACCCCAGTATTCTTGTCTGGAGAATTCCATGGACAGAGAGCCTAGTGGGCTACAGTCCATAGGATCGCTTCTTACCCTTTTAAATGTTTCTCAGTTTTCTTTATGGATTCTTCTCTGTTTCCCCTAAAGAGTAAAATCCCTCAAACTTTTCATCAGCTAACTTCATCACCTTCATATATTCAATTGCCATCAACTTCTTCTTATTCATCTCATTTCCTTGACTTCTAGATCCATATTAAAAATCATCTTGACTGTACTATAGATCAACCCTCTAATGGCTAAACTAATTCTGTCTGCGGAAGTCATCATAAAGTTACACACTTCAGCAAACTGATTGTCTTCCTATCCAATACAGACATTCAAGATGATCTGAAATTTATGTAATCAAATTAGACTCGCTCTCTGCAGCCATGATCCTGGTGACTTCTGTTTCATTTACTGATGACTCTAACATTTGCCCCTTTATTCTCTACTACTGCTTCCATCATGATGCCTGGTAACTTCCACAACCATTTGAATGATCCATCCAATGCCCTAGCCTCTCATTTTCTTGATCTTATTTCCATTGACCAAGTTCTCCACCTCTCTCAACTTACTTAATTGCATGCTACAGCCAATGGCACTATCTCTGGAATCTCACTCTCAATAACCTCTCTGTGTATGTCTCTCTCTGTCTGTCTCTCTAATACCTCCTTTACTTAGAGCTTACTCTAATTAAACTTCAGTCCAACAAATTCTCTCACACTTAAGGACCTCTAATCCTTTGATTGGCTTCCACTATCCATCCTAAATCCATATCCATTCTAAGGTTCAATTTCATACTCACACACTGCAAACCTCACTGATTATTTTATTCCCCTTTAACGTCATAATACTGGCTTAAAAATTCTGAGCATGGATAAATCCAATTGCATATCTACTTCTCACTTGAAACTCAAGCAGCATAATATGTGTGCTTCTCCTCCTTTCCTCAAATCTCTAAAACACTTTCTCACCCTTTATCTTCAACTGGTACTGTACTTCATACAGTACTTTGACAAAATGATAAAAATAAGAAGGAAAAAGCCTCATTTAATCACCACCATATCTACAAATCTATACTTTTCTATGTAGCTACAGCCTTCTTACTTGGTATTCTGTTGTCTTACCCCTTTATAATCAATCTATTTACTACACAACAGCCAAAGAGAAGTCAGATTATATCACTCATCCACTTATAATCTTTCATTGTTTTCTCATTTCTGTCACGATAAAATTTAAATCGCTTACTGAAGCCTACACATCCCTTAATGTTGGGATCCCTGCTTGTATTATCTCATGACCTAGGGCTCCCTGTGCCCATATATCCACTATGCTTTAACCACATGGATCTTTTGTTTCTGAATCATGTCAAATTCAATTCCAACTTAGAACCTCTTACTTATGGGTTCCTCTGTCTGGGATGCCATGTGTCCTCAGGTCTTCTCAACAGCAGCTCCATCTTATTAGAGAAGACTTCCTCCATCATTGAATTGTTATGCTTCCCAACTTGAAATCACCATCTGTCATATTCCTGTCCTTTTCCTTCTTACCACTTTTGCATTAGCATTTTCCATTTATCACTTCCATAACTCACCACCACATAGCTATTATATTTATGAGTATGGAAGTTTGTTGTCTTAGATTTCTCAACTTGAATATAAGCTACTTGAGGTCAGGATCTTTTTCTTCTTCTTCAGTCTAGAACAGTACATGACCCAGTGGCTCGTGCTCAATAAATATTCATCTATAATTTGTTTTATCTTTGGCATTCTTCTATTTCAAAGGGTGGCCCTAGTTCCACTCCACCTGCCCATGTCAGAAATCTCAGCTGATCTTTGCTTCTCTCTATCCCTCAGTGGCCATATCACAAAGTCAAATCCTATAAAATTTGCCTCCAAAATATTCCTCAAATCTGTTCACTTCTCTGGATCCCCATTGGTGTTCTCTTAGTTTAAGCCACTAGCATCTCATTTCTGGGTTAGAGTAATAGCTTCACACTCATCTTAACACACTAGCAAAGTAATGCTCAAAATTCTCCAAGTGAGGTTTCAACAGTACATGAACTGTGAACTTCCAGATGTTCAAACTGGATTTAGAAAAGGCAGAAGAACCAGAGATCAAATTGTCAACATGTGTTGAATCATAGAAAAAGCAAGATAATTCCAGAAAAATATCTACTTCTGCTTTATTGATTATGCCAAAGTCTTTGACTGTGTAGATGACAACAAACTGGCTTAAAGAGATGGGAATACCAGACCACCTTACCTGCCTCCTGAGAAATCTGTATGCAGGTCAAGAATCAACAGTTAGAACTGGACATCAACAACAGACTGTCTCCAAATAGTGAAAGGAGTACGTTAAGGCTATATTTTGTTACCCTACTTATTTAACTTCTATGCAGAGTACATCATGCAAAATGCTGGGCTGGATGAAGCACAAGCTACAATTAACATTGCCGGGAGAAATATCAATAACCTCTGATATGCAGATGACACCTTTCAGAAAGGAAAGAATAACTAAAGAGGCTCTTGATGAAGGTGAAAGAGGAGAGTGAAAAAGCTAACTTAAAACTCAACTTTCAAAAAACTAAGATCACGTCATTCGATCCCATCACTTCACTGCAAATAGATGGGGAAGCAATGGAAACAATGACAGACTTTATTTTCTTGGGCTCCAAAATCACTGCAGATGGTGACTGCAGCCATGAAATCAAAAGACACTTGCTCCTTGGAAGAAGAGTTATGACCAACTTAGACAGCAGATTATAAAGCTGAGACATTACTTTGCCAACAAAGGTTCGTCTAGTCAAAGCTATGTTTTTTTCCAGTAGTCATATATGGATGCGAGAGTTGGACCATAAAGAAAGCTGAGCACCTAAGAATTGATGATTTTGAACTATGATGTTGGAGAAGACTCTTGAGAGTCCTTTGCACAGCAAGGAGATCCAACCAGTCCATCCTAAAGGAAATCAGTCCTGAATATTCATTGGAAGGACTGATGCTGAAGCTGAAACTCCAATACTTTGGGCACCTTATGAGAAGAACTGACTCATTGGAAAATACCCTGATGCTGGGAAAGGTTGAAGGCAGGAAAAGGGGACAACAGGTGTTGAGATGGTTGGATGGCATCACCGACTCAATGGATATGAGTTTGAGCAAGCTCTCGGAGTCGGTGATGGACAGGGAAGCCTGGCTTGCTGCAGTCCATGAGTTTGCAAAGAGTCAGACATGACTGAGTGACTGAACTGAACAGCTTCATGTAAGTCTGTACTTCTAGCCCTACCACTTCTTATCCAGGCACCACAAAGAAAAATGAAACATTTATCAAACAGAAGCAAATTAATTATCTGTTTAAAACTATTGTATAACATTTATTATCATCCTTATAAAATTATGGTGATCTTACTAACATCAACCTGACTACTTCCCTCCACATAAAAGTTTCAGTTCTATACATACTTTCTATAAATAGTTAAATGCCATCTCCAGACTTTCTCTTATGTTCATCTGGAAAAGACATCTCTAACCATCATTCTGTCTTGCATTTGTTGCTTGTCATATTTGCTTCCATAGCACCTGTACTTAACCTAATGGTGTTCATCAGTGTACTGATATAGTCTTATTACTTTCCTGAATAGCAGTCTTTGAGGAGTTTGTTTTATTCCTCTTTGTGTCACTCTATACCTGACACAGTTTTTATTATATACCTGGCATTCAGTACACACTCATTTACTGAGTAAATTAATATATGCAAACACAAACAACTCAAGTAACCATTAATAATGTTAATAGATTTGAGGGAAAAAAAAACTATATATGTTTATTTAATATTGTGGCTAGAAAGTGACACAAAAAAACTAGCTCTTTAATAAATGACTCTAGATTATTATGATAAAACATGCAGGAAATGTGTCCATGAGAGCTTGATAACTCTGAAAAAGCCACAGCTGAAGTCATTATCCTTATGTTGTTCATCTCTTGAACGATTTTAATTTCTGTGAGGCTGAACTCTTTTTTTTTTTTTTCCCCTTCATTTTCTAAGAACAATTGACTCTGCTTGCCTGGCCTGAGGAAGGCTCCTGGGTATCATTGCTCTGGCAGGTGGTTTTCATTTGCCTGTCCAGAGATGCTGGCACTCCTGCAAACATAGCTCTCATCTCAATCCCAGCCATATCCCCAATGCTGCCTGCAACTGATACAATGACTTGTTACATCCTAGAATATATGGTTGCAACAGTAATGTAGCCCTATCTTCCTTCAGCATGTCTTTGAAAAAGCATTTATTGGATTATTTACTTAGCAATTTATTTTTAACTTAAACTAAATGCACTATTTGGAAAATGTTTCTTCTGAAATAATAATGGTTGTCCACTTAACCTCTGACAAAGGAGCTGAATTGGAATGGGACCTCATTGTTAGACCCTGGCAGCTGCTGCCTAGGTTTAGTTTCCTAAGCAACCTGGAAACTTAATTATACCCAAACAACAAGGACAGGTATTTAGTGGAAGAAGATTTAGTGAAATCACCATTATCAAGCATCTAAAAGCTGAGACCACTGAGGGAAAGAAAAGTACAAATGAGAAAATGATCAAGCAAATTAACAGCAAAGCTTTTAAAACAGTAATTTAGAAAAAATCTTAATATTTTAAATCTCTGTTAAATGATCCTCAGTGTTTCAGTGGAATATCACATTACAACTGTTTATGCAGTCAGCTAAAATTGCATTGCCTGGCATGGTGCCTGCACCAAAGAGTTATGGCATGTTAGGTACTCCTTAAGGGGATGATCTTTGAACTAACCCTTGAAAAAATGTATAGAATTTGGATATGCAGGAGGTTTATATGTGATCTCAATTAATCTATTTATTCAATTATTGAATTTGAATTCCCAGTGTCTTGCCCTCACTGTTTACTATCGTATTTCCTGATGGCCCCTGTATCATTCCACTTCCCCACATCCCCTCAGACACAGGTTTTGAGCAGGGTTAAGGTGGCACTAGGGGTTAAGAACCCACCTAACAGTGCAGGAGACATAGATTCGAACCCTGAATTGAGAAGATCCCTGGAAAAGGGCATGGCAACCCAGTCCAGTATTCTTGCCTGGAAAATCCCATGGACAGAGAAGCCTGAGGACTGCAGTTCGCAGGGTTGCAAAGAGTCAGACCTGACTGGAGCAACTTAACACAACACAAAGAATTATGAAATTCTAGCTCCTCTGTAATTCCACATTACTGTTAATGCAATCTCAAACATTGCTCTTCTTTTGTTGCGAGTCTTCAAGCTGAAAGACCTGTAAAGATCAGATTCTGAAACAAACTTCCAAGCAATTTACCAGTCCTTTCATCAGCACTTATACAGACAATCAAAGAGATTCTGCTCTGACACATCCCACTGAAGGACTTTCTCCAATTCATTTGACACGCTATTGTGGTACTGGAAAATTCTATGTGAAAATCTTCCTAACATTAAACCAAAATATGCCTCTCTGTATATTCTACCCATTGGTTCTAGTTATACCTGCTCATCAAAACTAAACCCATTTCTATTTCATTGGATATTTTTATGCTCAAAGCTGATGCCATGTTCCTCATTTTCATTTTCTTCCCCACACGAATTTGTCTCTATTTCTTCCAAACAACTTTTGCAATATGAAGAATAAGATTTGAAAAGCAAAGGAGTATTTTCTCCATCATCACATTTAAGTCTTTCCCTTCCACAATTTCTCATCCTTTCAGTTCTCAATCTGCTTCCTGATACTGACTAAAACTGTTCAGTGTTTTTTTACAACGAAGACTCTAAGATGAAAAAGATTCCCTCATTGTTCCCACACTGAGCAGCAAGTCCTATACCCTTGGTTGTCATTTTAAACAATTCACTTCATTGCTCTGAATAAAAGGTGGTAGATCACCTTTCAGATTTGATTCCCCTGGAGAGCATCCAGAAGCGTTTCCAGTGGGCTGTGGCACAACCTGAGCTATTGCGCACCACCTGGAGCAGATTTGTGTCTCTGGAATGGCAGCGATGTGCTCCCCACATCTATTCTGCTTACTGTAGAAAATAGAAGAGATTGATTATTCATTCGACCATTTGCTCAGCCTTTTGTGGCCAGAACGACTTGCTCACTAACGCCTCAAATAACTGTTCACAATTACAACATTGGATCACTTCCTTTTTGAGTTTTTATTTCTGGAATTTATTTCCTGTTTCTCTTTGTGTTGATTCATTCTTGCTTACTCAGTGAAGATTTTTAGATTTTTTGAAATATTTATTTGTTTATCTGGCTGTGTCTGGCTTTAGTTGTAGCATGCAGGATCTTCATTTTGTCAAGTAGCATCTTCCACTGTGGCAGACGGTGTTAGTTGCCCCTAGGCATGTGGGATCTTAGTTCACTGATCATGGATCGAACCCAAGTACCCTGCATTGAAAGATGGATTCTTAACAACTGGACCACCAGGCAAGTCCCTAGATTCTTTTAATGCACATTGTTATACTTCTACATTTGCTTTATAAATGCTCTATAACTCATGTATGTGTGTATCCTTAGAGCTGTTGAATAGGAACATAGACATCTATTACTGATGAAGATATTAATTTGTGCTTTTCCATATGTTTGTCTAAGTAGATTGAATAATCCTCAACATTAATTAATATTTTCTTCACTTTTCCTCTTTCCATCTTTAATCTAGGACACAGTTCAGAACTTCGTGGTGCCTGTCAAATCCTTGAAGAAAAAACCTAGGGATATTTTTCAGATATTTAACTTTATTTTTTAATAAATACATAGCTGATATAGGTAGTTCTATTCATAGTAGCAAATATATCTTTAAACCAAAACTGTGATAAATAAGTGAAAATAAAATATACCTATATAAATGCTATGGTGTATAAACTGAGTATAAAGTAGCACATTTAAAGCCAGAAAACTTGAAAAAAAAAATAGACTGAAGATCATATTCCTGTATATTAAACCATTTAAATAGATGGATTTCTATTCAAATTTTAAGAGATAAACAGAAACATGCCTTCATTCTGATGTTTAATTAACCCTCATTAACACAAAATCCTTCTGCTTGTTTAGATATACACACCTCTCCCTCCCATCAGAATTCTCTAAAGCACCATGAAAACAGCATCTCTTCATATAAATGCAGAGTGTCACAAAAACCAGTTCTGTGGGTGGCTGCTAAATGATATCTCTAGAAATCTTTCTAATTTGTGACTCCTCAGTTTTAGCAGAAGTAGTGAGTAAAACTAATTGGTCTAAACTTTTGTTATGCTCAAGTTTCCAGCTGTGTCTGAGCTGTTCTCTGGTCTGGATGACTGTAAGTAGTCCATGCAATGTCTGAATATTTATCAAGTTGTTTTTATCAAGGTTTCCTTTGATGACTTTGAGTTTCATGGCTCTCAGATCACACCTCCTAGATGAAGCACTGGACTGTGAAATGGCTTATAGAA
The DNA here is from genome assembly GCF_033118175.1 of Dama dama. Lineage (NCBI taxonomy): Eukaryota > Metazoa > Chordata > Mammalia > Artiodactyla > Cervidae > Dama > Dama dama. Next base: position 6,810,034 of record NC_083700.1, on the reverse strand, counting down.
TTAGCCCTCCCCCCGCCCTTCTCAAGGAGCCCGTGTTCACCATCCTCAGATAGGTTCTCAGTGGAGGAAGAAAAATACATAAAATGTTTTGCTTCCCTTAAATAAGAGATGGGTTAGAAAAATTGATCTCCAGATATTTTCATTGGTAGGAATTTCTTTATGCCTTAAATACAAACCATATGCAGAAGAACAAACCATATGCAGAAGAACAAACAAACTACAGAGTATTTAACTGGTCTTCACAAAAGTGAAGTGAAGTGTTAATGCATAAGTTTTGAACTATCATGAGATCTATAGCAGTATAAACAAGAAGAACCTGTAGATGAACAATTGCTTGACCAATGGGAGAAAACTGTCTGCAGCAGCATTAATTTTTAGTCTTTCTCTTATTGGCAAATATAGGGGCAACATGTAAGCCTAGTAGTCTATCTGCTACTTACCATAGCAGATAGAGATATAAGACCCCCCCCCCCCCGCCTCCACTCCCCAGGCATCCAATATTAGGCATATTCAGCAAGTATACCCTAGAGGAAAATAGAAGTTTAATGTTCCATTGATGAGTAGTGTTGAAAATGAAAAACAAGTGGATTTATAGATTTTCAGCTATGGAAACTTTAGACCTCACATACTGAGTCTTGGTCAATGGCAGATACATTAACTGGTTTCTCAGTGAATATCCCATTATAAGGAAATAACTAGTCTGAGTACCAGCATAATACATAGACCAGGATACCCAAGCAGTTTGGCAAATAGCACTGGACCAGTCTACAAAATGAAAAAAATAAGAGAAATTAAATAAGAAGAGTAAAGAAGTTTATAAAATAACACTGGGGCTGCATTATAGACATATAAGTATATTAACTATGGTTAGTTAAATGCTCATTTTTACTATATTATCTGTATAATAAACTGTATGTGGTACATTAAAAGAGCTTCAATTCTCCTCTACTTATTTTTTTTTATACTATCTTTTTATACAGAGTCCCAAGAAAAGAACACCCTTGAGGATTGTAGTTTTATGTCTTGAGAAAAGCTCACTGAAATAAGTGAACAAAACTGTCAATTACACCAAACATTTTTTTGCTTAAATAAGAAGACAGTCCACCGTTTCTCTGAATCACTTGGCAAATCCCCACTGGCTATCTAGTTCCCATAGGTAGTGTATATGTTTTCCTGTTACTCTTCATTGATCCCAGGAGGGAGGTTCAAGAGAAAGGGGACATATGTATATCTATGGCTGATTCATGTTGAAGTATGGCAGAAAGCAACACAATATTGTAAAGCAATGTTAAAAATAAATTTCAATTTATTGAAATTAAAATTCGTTTAAAGATAAATTTTTAAAAAATCTAAAAAAAGAAGACAGTGCAATGGAGTGGTATCCAAAGAAAATTGATTTGTGTGTGAGTCTTCCTGATATTACAGTAGAATCTGGAACATGGTGAACACATTGGGAAAGTAACCAAACCACAGTCTTTTATATTCCACAGTAGCTATTATTTGGTTTACTGTCTCATCTCCTCCATCTTTCCCCCACTCACACTATCTCTCAGTTTTCATCTCCTTTACTCTGTCTAGCGTGTGCTGAGTATATCTCATCTCAAAAATGGTTTTTGAAAATCAGAATCATGGGGGCGGGGGGGGGGGGGCGGGGAGAACAAGATGGTGGAAGAGTAGGTGGACATGGAGTACTTCTCTCTCCATGGATACATCAGGAACACAGAAGTGCTTGCAGAACATCAGTTGAGAGCAGACAGGAGAACCTAACCACCATAAAAGAATATATAGGACTATGCAAAACTCGGTAGGATGACGGAACAAGGTGGGGAAACAAGAATGTCAGTAGGACTGGACCTGCCCTTGGCTGGTGGGGGAATTGAAGCAGGGGTCCAACCTCCATACCAGGGCAATTGTTTGGGTCAGAAGAGGAACACTTAAGGCTGAGAGTGAAGCAGTTGATCTGTGGCAGCGTAAATGGAATGAGAATTAGACAGTCGTTGCTGTAGCCATAGTACCCTGACACTATGACAGACAGGGACACACATCCCCTAGAAGGCAAAGCAGTTGGAGGCAGGAGTGTAGGGATTGTAGAACAATCCGAGGACAAGGGCTGCTGTTGACTGCAGAGAGAGACCAAGGAGATGTGAGGGAGGAGATCGCGATGGGAAATGCCGGTGGAAGAAAGCCAGGCAGCCACGGAAGCAAGGCGACACTGCTGAGTCATGCCATCACCATAGCCTCTCTTTCCCCTCACAGCCAGCATCAGCAGCTGAACCACAGAGAGGTTGGCCCATCAAGTTGGCACGCCGAACTACAGAGTAGGACTCTGCCCAAGGTGCCCCTTTAAGTGCCTGACACACAGATTTACAGAGCAGGACTCCAGCCAGAGGGCCCCCTGTATGTGCCTGATGCACCAAACAAGAGAGAAGGACCCAGGCAAGGGAGCCCTCCAAGTGCCTGAATGTGTAGAGCTGCAAAGACTAGCCAAAATAGCCTTCTGATCACCAGCTACCAGAGGCTCAATAAAAGACTCTGATAGGGTCATAACTCCTGCGGCTGAGGCAGTCCATGTCCTGAATACTTGGTGCCATCAGGGCCCCCGCGACCCAAACATCTGCGACACTTTCACGCTCAACCCTCACTGGGGCAGAGTGGCACGGGGCAGAGTGGCACAGGTCAGAAAAGACTTGTGTCTATGCATGCAGGGTCACTTAGATCATATCCAACTTTTTATGACCCTGTGGTCTGTGGCCTGCCAGGCTTATCTGTCAGTGGGGTTCTCCAGGCAAGAATACTGGAGTGTATTGACCAATACTGCTTGCCATACTCTTCTAGAGCACTGTATTTCCTGCTGCCCTAGCCACCAACTCCCCTGAGTACCTGGTGCTGCCAGAACCCCCATTACCCAAGCAACTGTACCACCTCCACACCTGACTCTCACTGGGGCAGACCCAAGTCCTCCAAGGCAGCCTCAGAAGCAAACCCCAGTGGATGGCCCACATGCAGAGGAGGAAATAAAACCACAATTGAAACCCAGGTCCATGTGGCTAAGGAAGAAGACCCAAAACCTTCCCACCAGCTGTACAAGCTGCAGATTAAATCCACATGATCAACTAGGCAGGCTCTGTGCTGACCCCACAGCAGGTCCAGAGAACAGCACAGTGTTGGAGGGCCTCCTAGGGAGGTGAGGTGGACTGTGATCTTCAGTGAGGGAAAGGACCCCAACAGTAGTAACTCAAAAAAAAACATTTACTATTCTTATGCTTTGGCTTATTCTATCATTTCTTTTGGTCCTTTTTTTTTTCTTTTCTTTCCCCTCTTTGTTGTAGTTGTCAATGTTATTAGCACTATGAAATCTAATTAAGTTTTTGAGTTTTGTTTTGTTTTTTTTCCCAATCACACTTTTTATTTATTTTTTTCATTTATTTTTATTAGTTGGAGGCTAATTACTTTACAATATTGTAGTGGTTTTTGTCACACATTGACATGAATCAGCCATGGATTTACATATACAAACACATGAAAAGATGCTCATCACTCATTATCAGAGGAATACAAATCAAAACCACAACGAGGTACCATTACATGCCAGTCAGGATGGCTGCTATCCAAAATTCTACAAGCAATAAATGCTGGAGAGGGTGTGGAGAAAAGGGAACCCTCTTACACTGTTGGTGGGAATGCAAACTAGTACAGCCGCTATGGAGAACAGTGTGGAGATTTCTTAAAAAAACTGGAATTAGAACTGCCATATGACCCAGCAATCCCACTTATGGGCATACACACTGAGGAAACCAGATCTGAAAGAGACACGTGCACCCCAATGTTCATCACACTTTTTATTGCTGTTATAAACCTCTGCCTCTACTTTGGCTTTTGCAGTTCTGCGGAGTTGTAGAGCTTTCTTCCTCCTCCTCCTCCTCCTTCTTCTTTTTTAAATTTTAATTAAAAAAATTAAATCTAATATTATTTTTTCTACATTTATTATTTTATTTGCTTTTTCTACTGTTCTTTTCCCCTTGCAGTTAATCTTCAGTGTATGTAAATATTCTTTATCTACCTATATGTATCTTTGCATTTCTATTGTTTCTTTCTTTCCTTTCTTTTTCTCACTGCATTTTTTAGTTTTGTTTTCATTGCTTTATTCCCCAGTTGGCACCTTGCTTTAGTTTTGTTTTCCAGTTTGTACTTTAGTTAGTTTTGTTGTTAACTTGTAGATATAATTTTTATTTCCTTTGTTTGCCAAGTCAATCTATTGTACTTTATTTTAATTAGACTGTTTTGATTTTGCTTATATGTATATGTGTATTCAGTTATTTTAATTATTAGTTGCCTGATTTTGTAAATGTCATTTGCCTGGGGTTTGTCTTTGATTTCTCATTTTTGTGTATTGGTTTTCATCTCATTGAATGCCATAACAAACCACCAGTGGAATCTCCATTCCAGGCCAGAGGTCAAGCTCTGAGAATTTGGAGTGGGAGCACTGATTGCAAGACTAGACTACCAGAGAACTCTTAACATGAGGGAGTGCCAAACGGTGAGAACTCCCACAGAGGGGCCACTTACATACAAGACCCAGCATCACCCAACCGCCAATGGTGAGAACTCCCACGGAGGGGCCACTCACATCCAAGACCCAGCATCACCCAACTGCCAGCAGCATCGCTGTGAAGGACACCTCCTACAGACAACAAACAAGACAAAAATAAACTCAATCATCAGCAGGCAGGATTACCACCTCACTCAGCCCTGACAATCAGAGGGGGAAAAAGAAAAAAACTCAGCACAAATCTCACCCTAAACAAAGCTTACACAAACAGCTGGACCAAACTTAGGAGGTCAGAAACCAAAAAAAAAAAAAAAGGATTCAGCATGTAAGCCTTTAAAAGGAGACCTCAAATACAGTAAGTTTTAAAAATAATAATAATTGAAATGCAGGGAAATACTGCACAAATGAAGGAACAACCTAGAAACAGAGAAGTCCAAATTAATGAAGAGGAGATAGGCAAACTACCTGAAAAAGAATTCAAAATATTGTAGTAAAGATGATCAAAAACCTTGAAAATAGAATGGATAAAATGCAAAAATCAATTAACAAAGGCCTAGGTGTATTAAAGAATAAACATACAGACACAAACAATCCAATTACTGAAGTTAAAAATACTCTAGAAAGAATCAGTAGCAGAATATTTGAAGCAGAAGAGTGGATCAGTGAGCTAGAAGATAAAATGGTGAACACTGATGAAAGAAATCAAAGGGAACATAAACAGATGGAGAGATATTCCATGTTCCTGAGTAGGAAGAAATCAATAAGGTGAAAATTACTATACTACCAAATGCAATCTACAGATTCAATGCCATCCTTATCAAATTACCAGTGACATTTTTCACAGAACTAGAACAAAAAAAAAAAAAAAAAAAAAAAAATCACAATTCATATGGAAACACAAAAGACCCCGAAAAGACAAGTCAGTTTTGAGAAAGAAGAATGGAGCTCGAGGAATCAACCTTCCTGACTTCAGATTATACTACAAAGCTACAGTCTTCCAGGTGATATGATACTGGCATAAAAACAGAAATATAGATTAATGGAACAAGATAGAAAGCCCAGAAGTAAGCACATGCCCCTATGGGCACCTTATTTTTGACAAAGGAGGCAAGAATATACAATGGGGCAAAGACAGCCTCTTCAATAAATTATGCTGGGAAAACTGGACAGCTACATGTAAAACAATGAAATTAGAACACTTCCTAACACCATACACAAAGATAAACTCAAAATGGGTTAAAGACCTAAATGTAAGACCAGAAGTTATAAAACTCTTAGAGGAAAACATAGAACACTCAATGGCATAAATCAAAGCAAGATCCTCTATGACTCACCTTCTAGCGTAACGGAAATAAAAACAAAAGTAAACAAATGGGACCTGATTAAACCTAAAAGCTTTTGCACAGCAAAGGAAACTATAAGCAAGGTAAAAAGACACCCCTCAGAGTGGGAGAAACTAATAGAAAATGAAAAAACTGACAAAGGATTAATTTCCTAAAGGAACAAGCAGCTCATATAACTCAAAACCAGAAAAACAAACAACCCAATCAAAAGTGGGAAAAAGACCTAAACAGACATTTCTCCAAAGAAGACATACAGATAGATGGCTAACAAACACAGGAAAAGATCCTCAACATCACTCATTATTAGAGAAATGCAAATCAAAACTACAATGAGGTATCACCACACACTAGTCAGAAAAGCCATCATCAAAAGTCTATAAACAATAAATGCTGGACAGGGTGTGGAGAAAAGGGAACCCTCTTGCACTGTTGGTGGGAATGTAGATTGATTCAGCCACAACGGAAGATGGTATGGAGAATCCTTGAAAACCTAGGAATAAAACCACCATGAAAGTAAAAGTGAAAGTGAAGTCGCTCAGTCGTGTCCAACTCTTTGCGACCCCATGGCCTGTAGCCTACCAGGCTTCTCTGTCCATGGGATTTTCCAGGCAAGAATACTGGAGTGGGTTACCATTTCCTTCTCCAGGAGATCTTCCCGACCTAGGGATTGAACCCTGGTCTCTCACATTGTAGGCAGACGCTTTTCTTTCTGAGCCACCAGGGAAGTATGACCCAGCAATCCCACTCTTAGGCATATACCCTGAGGAAACCAAAACTGAAAGAGACACATATATTCCAATGTTCATTGCAGCACTATTTACAATAGCTAGAACATGGAAGTAACCTAGATGTCCATCAACAGATGAATGGATAAAGTAGGTGTGGTACATACACACAATGGAATATTACTCAGCCATAAAAAGGAATGCATTTGAGTCAGATCTAATGAGGTGGATGAACCTACAGCCTATTATATAGAGTGAAGTAAGTCAGAAATAGAAAGATAACTATCATATACTAGCACATATATAAAGAATCTAGAAACATGGGGCCAAAGAATTTATTTGCAGGGCAGCAATGAGAAACAGTCATAAAGAACAGACTTATAGACACAGGGAGAGGGGAGGAGAGGGAGAGATGTACGGAAAGAGTAACATGGAAACTTACATTACCATATGTAAAATAGATAGCCAATGGGAATTTGCTGTGTGGTCAGGAAACTCAGACAGGGGCTCTGTATCAAACTAGATGGGTGGTATGGGGAGGGAGATAGGAGGGAGATTCAAGAGGGAGGGGATATAGGTATACCTATGGCTGATTCATGTTGAGGTTTGACAGAAAATAACAAAATTCTGTAAAGCAACTATTCTTCAATTAAAAACTAAATTAATTTTAAAAAGTCAGAATCATGTTATAAAGGTATTGAGACATGTGGCCATGAGTCCAAAATGCCCCATTTCATTGACAGATATAATGATGTTCCAAAAAAGATTAATACTAAGTGAGAATGTCTTCTCTGTGTATATTACTATCAAATTAGAGTGCTTTTGCTTGAACAACAAAAGCTTTTGTTGAACAACAACAAGTCAAATGCTCAAGTGCCCAAGATATTTGAGCTTTGAAACATCAGAATTTAAGATTGGAAGATACACTAGAGCATATGTGGTCTAAGCACCACATTAGTCATTCTAGGGAAAAAGATGAATTCAGATAGATCCATAACTCAATATCTTCAGTATAGCAATCTTTTCACTACACCACGTTTGTCTCACTAGTGCAAAACAACTACAAAATGACTGTCTATGCTGTTCTATTTGTCTGTCTCTCTCCTCCATTATGTTTCTCTCTCATTTTCTTTTCTAGTGAGTATGGAATGTAGTAGTTAAAAGGTTGGACTCTGGGGTCAGATCTGACTGGGTCAGAACCCCAAGTCAGAGACTGGGGTCAGTCTCCATCATTTATTAATCTCAGGAATTTTTTTAAGTCACATTTTTAAACTTACAAAGTAGATACCAATGTTACAGGGTTGTGGTATTAAATGAGATAATTTATGTATTGATTTCAGCTCAGTGTCATAAATAAGTGCTTAAAAATATTAGTTATAACTGCAATTTCTGTAACTAATGCATGAGTACAATAAAAATGTGGAAAGACTAAGAAAGTTGGTGGCAGTGGTTTAGTCACTAGGTCATGCCCTACTCTTGCTACCCCATGGACTGTAGCCTGCCAGGCTCCTTTGTCCATGGGATTCTCCAGGCAAGAATACTGGAGTGGGTTGCCATTTCCTTCTTCAGGGGATCTTCCTGACCCAGGGGTCAACCCAGGGGTTGACCTAGGGGTCTCCTGAATTGCAGGCAGTTTCTTTGCTGATTGAACTACAGAGGAAGCCATAGGAAAAATAAGATTCACTATTAAAATGGCCATAACCTCTCAATTTAAAGATAACTGCTATTAATGTACACACACACAAACACACATGTATATGTAGAAAAAAAAACTACAGGTATATAGTTGTTGCTCAGCCTCTCATTCATGTCTGACTCTTTGTAACCCCATGGACTGTATAGCCCACCAGACTCCTGCATCCATGGTATTTCCCAGGCAAGAATAATGGAGTGGGTTGCCAATTCCTTCTCCAGAGAATCTTCTCCATTCAGGGATTGAACTTACATCTGCTGCATTAGTAGATGGAATTTTTACTGCTGAGCCACCAGGAAGCCACTGCATATTGTTGTATATACATTTAATACATTATTTTTTCATATCATTGAATTCAAAAAATGGAATAAAATTAATTTACTAATGACAAATTCTTTTGCAATTAGTTACCAACCTGTTATTTTATAGTACTATCTTCACCCTGGCAAATTTAAAAATGAATCAAGGAATATCAGTCTTGGTGGATTTATTATCAGCTTTGGGCTAAAAACAAAGCAGGAAATAATAAAGTGACAAACCATCACTAATTATTAGAAAACTGCAAATGAAAACAACAATGAGGAACCACCACACACCAATCAGAATGGCCATCTCCAAACAATCTACAAACAATAAGTGCTGGAGAGGGTGTGGAAATTCCATACGATCCAATAATCTCACTCCTGGGCTTATATCTGGAAAAGATGAGAACTCGAATTAAAAAAGATTATAGCACTTGCATATTCATAGCAACACTATTGACAAAAATCAAGATATGAAAGCAACTTAAATGTCCATCAACAGATGAATGGATTAAGATGTGATATAGATATATAGATATATGCACTGGAATATTACTTAGTCATAAAAAGCAGTGAAATATTGCCATTTGCAGCAACATGGATAGACCTAGAGATTATCATACTAAATGAGGTATATCATATAAAGATAAATAGTATATATCACTTACATGTGGAACCTAAGTAAATAATACAAATAAACTTTTTTTTTTTTTTTTTTTACAAAACAGAAACAGACTCATAGACATAGAGAACAAAATTATGGCTAACAAAGGGGAAGGGGAAGGGCAAATTAGGAGTATGGGACAGAGTGCCTGTAGAACAATGGATGGAGGTTTGTAACACTGTAGAGAAGGCAGTGACCAAAATCACCCCAAAGGAAAAGAAATGCAAGAAGGCAAAGTGGTTGTCTAAGGAGGTTTTAAATCCAACCAGTTCATCCTAAAGCAGATCAGTCCTGGGTGTTCATTGGAAGGACTGATGCTGAAGCTGAAACTCCAATACTTTGGCCACCTCATGCAAAGATTTGACTCACTGGAAAAGACCCTGATGCTGGGAGGGATTGGGGACAAGAGGAGAGGGGGACGACAGAGGATGAGATGGCTGGATGGTGTCACTGACTCGATGGACATGTGTTTGAGTAAACTCCAGGAGTTTGTGATGGACAGGGAGGCCTGGCATGCTGCGATTCATGGGGTCAGAAAGAGTCGGACATGACTGAGTGACTGAACTGGACTGAAGGAGGTTTTACAAATAGTTTTGAGAAAAGAATAGAAGTGAAAGGCAGAGAGAAAAGGAAAGATACGTTCAACTGAATGCAGAGTTCCAGAGAATATCAAGGAGACATAAGAAAGCCTTCTAAAGTGAACAGTGCAAAGAAATAGAGGAAAACAATAGAATGGGAAAGACTAAGATTCCCTCAAGAAAATCTGAGGTATAAAGGGAGCATTTCATGCAAGGATGGGCCTGATAGAGGACAGAAATATTGAAGACCTAACAGAAGCAGAAGAGATGAAGAAGTGGAAAGAATACACAGAAGAACTATCTAAAAAAGATCATAATGACCCAGAAAGCCACAATGGTGTGATCACTAACTTGGAGCCCCACATCCTAGAGTGTGAAGTTAAGTGGGCCTTAGGAAAGTGAAGTCGCTCAGTCGTGCCTGACTATTTGTGACCCCATGGACAGTAGCCTGCACCAAGCTCCTCCGTCCATGGGATTTTCTGGGCATGAATACTGGAATGGGTTGCCATTTCCTTCTCCAGGGACTCTTCCTGACCCAGGGATCGAACCCAGGTCTCCCGCATTGCAGACAGACTCTTTACCATCTGGGCCACCAGAGAAGTAGTGGAGGAGATGGAATTCCAGCTGAGCTATTTCAACTCCTAGAAGATGATTCTGTAGGAGTGCTACACTCAGCATGTCAGCAATTTTGGAAACTCATCAGTGGCCACAGGACTGGAAAATATCAGTTTTCATTCCAAACCCAGAGAAGAACAATTCCAAAGAATTATCAAGCTGCCATACAATTGCCCGTATTTTACATGCTACTAGGTTATGCTCAAAATCCTTCAAGCTAGATTTCAGCGTTACATGAGCCAAGAAATTTCAAAAGTACAAAACTGGGTTTAGAAAATGCAGAAGAAGCAGAGATCAAATTGCCAATATTCATTGAATCATAGAGAGAGAATGGGAATTCTAGAAAAAAAACATCTGTTTCTGCTTCATTGACTATCTTAAGTCATTGACTGCGTAGATCACAGCAAACTGAGGAAAATTCTTAAAGAGATGGGACTACCAGACCACCTTATGTTTCTTCTGAGAAACCTGTATGTGGGTCAAGAAGCAACAGTTAGAACTGGACACTGAAGAAAACTGGTTCCATGGAACAAAACTGGACTGTTTCAAAATTGGGAAAGGAATATGACAAGGCTGTATATTGTCACACTGCTTATTTAACCTCTGTACAAAGCACATTATGTGAATTTCCAAACTGTATGAATCACAATATGAAATCAAGTTTGCTGGAAGAAATACCAACAACCTCAGATATACAGATGATACCACTCTAATAGCAGGAAGTGAAGAGGAACTAAAGAGCCTCTTGATGAGAGTGAAAGAAGAGAGTGAAAAAGTTGGCTTAAAACTCAACATTTGAAAAACGAGGATCATGATATCTGGTCCCACCACTTAATGGCAAATAAATGGCAAAAAATTGAGAACAGTGATAAATTTTCTTTGGCTCTAAAGTCACTGCGGATGGTGACTGCAGGCATGAATTTAAAAGATGCTCGCTTCTTGGAAGGAAAGCTCTGAAAAACCTAGACAGTTTATTAAAAAGCAGAGACATCACTTTGCTTACAAATGTCCATATAGTCAAAGCTACTATTTCTCTAGTAGTCACATGCAGGCATGAGAGTTGGACCATAAAGAAGGCTGTGAGCCAAAGAATTGATGCTTATGAATTGTGGTGCTGGAGAAGACTCTTGAGAGTCCCTTGGACAGCAAGGAGCTCAAACCAGGCAATCTTAAAGGAAATGAACATGAAATATTCATTGGAAGAACTGATATTGAACCTGAAGTGCCAATATTTTGGCCACTTCATGTTCAGAGACCGCTCATTGGAAAAGACCCTGATGCTGGGAAATAATAAATGGGTATGGGGGTAGCAGAGGATGAGATGGTTAGGTAGAATCACTGACACATTAGACACGAGTTTGAGCAAACTCTGGGAGATAGTGAAGGACAGAGAAGCCTGGCAGTTCATGAGGTTGCAAAGAGTTGGACATGACTTAGTGACTGAACACCAATAAATGGGATTGATAGATAAACACTACTATATATACAATAGATAAATATTAATAACAAGAATTTACCACGTAACACAGGGAACTATATTCATTCTCTTGTAATAACCTATAATGTTGACTAATAAACATTTACCTTTAAATTATATTTCTTGTAAAGACTTTCAAGACTTTTATATTGATAATTGTGATGTCTCATTGTTTTTATACATATCTGTGGTATAATGTGTGTGATGAATCTAGCATTACGTAAAATTAAGCTTATCCAAGGAGAACCAGTGAAATTCACTGCACCCATCTAGAAAACCACATCATACAAGATGGCCATGAATGCTAAGAGGTTGCATTTGGTTGATTTTGAGGCTCTTGGACTCTTCACTCACCACCTCCAGTGGGTTTTATTTCCTAAGATATGACCTTGCCTTATTAATTTTTGCTCTACTCATTCATTTATTTACTCATTCATTCACTTATTCCATGTTTTTTTGAGTTCCTACTACAAGTTCAATGCTATGCTAACAGATTTAGGACTAAAAAAAATCATAAAATAAGGTCATTGTTTTAAAAGGTTAGAATTCAACCAAGGAAATCACAAGTGCAGAGAAAATTTATGTCATGCATTGAGATAAACATAAAAACAGAGGGAAGCAAAGAACACTGTAGAAATAGGCAGATAGATATCTATATTCAACCTGGAGATAGTCAAAGAAGGGTCCTTGTAGGATATGACATCAAACTTAATTGAATCTTAAAGAATGTCTAGGAGACTACTGGTTGTGTGACCTTGAGTATTTATGCTTGGTATTTAAGCTCTCTTAATCTCAGTTTCTGCATAAATATATTGTTTGTTTTAATATAGACTATGTGTATTTAAGTAGTGTCTGTTAATATGATACATGCAATAAAAGTTTGTATTTTTTTTTTTTTTTTTACTATTGACTTGTGTTGCTTCCTCACTTCATCTTGTGCCTATGAATACTATTCATTCTTTCCCAAATCAGCAAGTAATATTCTCTTCAGGAAATAACTTATAACTTTGGAGCAGGATCCTACATTTAGATAGAATACAAATTTAGCTATCACTAAAAATGACTGTCTTCATTCAGGAACAGCAGAGGACTTATAAACACCCATGGGATATTTACAGGGAAGCAGACAGTAAGTCTAGCATCATCACACAATCCAGATGTTCCACTGGAATTTATAGTCACCTGTTGCTTCTCTTAGCCATAACTTGCCCCTAATTTAAGAGACAATTTTATTCAGAGTTATTTTTTTAAGAGGCATTACTCTCTTTAAAAAATACCTTGAGTCATTTCAGTGTTTTGAGAGCAATATACCTACTATATAGAAACAATATTATAATAGATAGAAGGGTTCAGAAAGCCATCAATACTTAAGGACAACATGCTGTATATTATTTTTAAAAAATGAAGAAAAGTATAAGATACAGAATATAGGAAAACAATTGATCTTTCCTCTTTACAAATTTGACCCATCTTTACAAATGACTGCTCCAAGTTCTGTTCCAAAACGGTGTCAGGGCTTACACTACTGTCATCAGTTGCCATCAGCATTGCCTTTAACTGACATAATCACTGATTGTTACAATTAGTGCCCATTAGTATAGAGTGAAATTAGAGTGTCAGTCATATAGAATTGCCCATTATGTCCATAGAATACACAGAGTTCATCACTTATGATTAACATTACCAGAGTGAATTAAAAAAAATTATGAAAGACCTGTCACTTTATAGTGCTGCCAGATGCAAATATCAGACATGATGTACAAACTGTCAAAACTCAATGTTCTGCTATTGAACACCCAGACTTTAGATGTAATGGCATGGAGAATTAGAGAAACAATGTGGTTAGTAAATAAGAACTTTGAGTAAATCAACAGACTAGGTATTTTGTAATTATCAAAAAGAATATATAAAATATGTTTGATGTAGTTAGGCACCTTTATCAAATCTTCTCAGTTTGTTTTGGTTCACTAAACCCAAAGAGATGCCAAAGCACTGGTGAAAAATGCAATTTTTAGCCCCTGACTTTATAACCTCAAAAGAAATCAACTGTAATTTTCTTGAAGTAGTGATTAATAACACTCAACTCTTACTACATATTCTTTAAATAGAGAACTCGAAACTTAAGGAAAAGTATGTGACAGCTCCAGGCTCCATCACGAACGATAGAGTTATCTTAAGTTTGGGATCTGCTCAGATAGTAGGACAGAACAACAGGAGTCTCTGATGTCTGTAACTGTGGAGCCACCATTCCGGAGTTGCAATGCTTGTCAAATGCAGTTAGCTGATCAAACACCAGAATTAGTACCTGAGAAAATTTCCTCTTTGGAAACATCAATAGCTATGAAATATCATTTGTGTTTCAATAAGGTGGCACCAAACCCTTTATATACTTCAAACATTTTAACAAAATCTTTACTGTAAAATTATAAGCCTATATGTGTTTGTAATAACAAAGGTGTCTATCCCAATCCCAGAAGTACCTACTTTTAACTACTGAAGGTATATATTTTCAGGAATTTTCTAAGCATATAAAGGTATTATATACTCTTTATAGATGTTTATATGTATAATATATATATATTATATATAAGATATATATTTTTATATTATACATATTTTATTACATCTTATATATTATTTATATATATACATACATTCTTTGTATTTATATATTGGTATATAAAGGTATTGGTATTGGTATACTCTACACACTATTTCCAAGATAAAGTTCTGGAAATAGTTATCCGCCTGCAATGCAGGAGACCCTGGTTCAATTCCTGGGTCAGGAAGATCCACTGGAGAAGGGATAGGGTACCTACACCAGTATTCTTGGGCTTCCCTTGTGGCTCAGCTTGTAGAGAATCCACTTGCAATGCAGGAGACCTGGGTTCAATCCCTGGGTTGGGAAGATCCCCTGGAGAAGGGAAAGGCTACCCAGTCTAGTTTTCTGGCCTGGAGAATTCCATGGGCTATGTAGTCCATGGGGTCACAAAGAGTTGGACATGATTGCAACATTTTAACTTTCACTTCTTTAAATAAATATATATATATTTCAAATATTCAGATACTTTTATATCTATACTACATCAACCTCTCATCCAGCTATCTCTTCAAATTGTCTTCCAAAGTGTGTGCTCCCATTTACATTTCCACTGTTGTGTAAAATAGCACTACCAATTGTTTAATACTTGCAAAAATAAATGGAAACATAGCATTTTGTTTTAATTAACTTTTTCATAAGGAAGATAGTTTATTATCTCTATTAAATTTATGAGAATTTATGTTCTTTTATCTGTGTCCTTTGGATTTTAATAAAATATTTTCTCTATTGAGGTGATGACATTTTTTTCTTTAACAGCTTTATTGATATGTATCCCACATAGAAAATTTTCCTATTTAAAATATACTATTCAATGATTTTCATTTATTCACAGAGCTGTGTAAGCATTATCACAATCTAATTTTAGAATATTTTTAGCACCCTCACAAGAACCATGTACACATTAGCAATCATCCCCTATTACTTCTTCCCTCACCTTATTCCCAGTCGCAAGTAAACATGAATTTACCTTTTATACCCATGATTTGTATTTCTAGACATTTCACATAAATGTAGTACCATACTTAGTCTTTATGACTAGATTTTTCATGTAGCTTGATATCTTCAAGTTAATACACATAGCACATATAAGTACTTAATCTCATTTTTATTGCTGAATAATGTTCCATAGTATAGATATACCATTTTTGGTTATCCATCATCATGGATGACTGTTTTATCATTCATGATTGTTCATGGTAGACATCCATCACGGCTATCTAATGATGGACATTCAGACTGCTTCCACTTTGAGGCTATTATGAATAATAAGGCTATAAACATTTGTGTACAATTTTTGTAAAGACATATTTTCATTTCTTTTGAGTATATCTACTAAGAATTACTGGATGATGTGGTTTAGCAATGTAAGGACCAAACTGTTCTCTAAATAGATTACACTATTTTGTATTGGTAGCAACAATGTATAAAGTTCCATTTTTTCCCACATTTTATTGACTTGTTATTGTCTTTCCCTTTTATTTTAAATATTCTAGTGAGCATGGAATGATATCTCATTGTATTTTTTATTCACATTTTCCTAAAAACTAATGAAGATGAGCACCATTTCATGTGTTTATTGGTCATTTGTGTATCTTCATTAGATAGATCTTCAACTGTTTTTAATTGAAGTGATTTTTTAAAATTTTATTTAATTTTACTTTTTCCATTTATTTTTATTAGTTGGAGGCTAATTACTTTACAATATTGTAGTGGTTTTTTCCATACATTGACATGAATCAGCCATGGATTTGCATGTGTTCCCCATCCCGATCCCCCCTCCCGCCTCCCTCTCCATCCCATCCCTCTGGGTCTTCCCAGTGCACCAGCCCTGAGCACTTGTCTCATGCATCCAACCTGGGCTGGTGATATTTTTCACCCTTGATAGTATGCTGTTCTCTCTGAACATCCCACCCTCGCCTTCTCCCATAGAGTCCCAAAGTCTGTTCTGTACATCTGTGTCTCTTTTTCTGTTTTGCATATAGGGTTATCATTACAATCTTTTTAAATTCCATATATATGCGTCAGTATACTGTATGGGTCTTTATCTTTCTGGCTTACTTCACTCTGTATAATGGGCTCCAGTTTCATCCATCTCATTAGAACTTTTTAATGCTGGGTTGTAAGTGTTCATATGTCCCAAATATATGTCCTTTGTCAGTGTGAGTTGCCTTTTTACATTCTTGATGGTATCCTTTAATACACAAAATTTGTGAAAGTCCAATTTACCTATATTTTTTCTTTTGTTGTTAATGCATTTGGTGTCATGTCTTAAAAACTATTGCCTAATCAAATGTCATAAAGCTTTATTATTATGTTTTCTGAGGAATTTTATAATTTGCTTACCTTTAGATCTAAGATCCACTTGAGTTAATTATTGTGTATGGTTGGAGATTAGGGAAAAAAATCATTCATTTATATACAGATTTCCAATTGTCTCACCACCATCTGTTGTGAAGATTACACTTCCAATTGAACAGTCCTGACACCCTTGTTGAAAATCAGTTGATATTAAATATAAGGGTTTATTGCTACACTCAATTTCATATTGATTTATATGTCTTTCTTTATAATAGCACCACATGGTATTGATTACTAAAGTGTTATGCTTGAAATTGAGAAATATGAAAATTTATTATATAACCATTTTTTCTTGTTGTTGATGATTTTGGCTAAACTAAAGTGAAAGCCCCTCAGTCGTGTTCAACTCTTTGCAACCCCATGAACTATACAGTCCATGGAATTCTCCAGGCCAAAATACTGGAGTGGGCAGCATTTCCCTTCTCCAGGGTATCTTCCCAACCCAGATATCAAACCCAGGTCTCCCACATTGGCTATACTAGTTCTGCTGCATTTCCATATAAATTTTAGTGACAGACTGTCAACGTATGCAACAAACAAACAAACCAAAAACTTAAACTTTCTGAGAAACATTTCGCTGATTCTGTAGCTCGGTTTTGGGAACACCACCATCTTAAGAATGAGTTATCTTTCCATTTATTTAATTACTTTACTCACTCAGTCATGTCTGACTCTTTGGGACCACATGGACTGCAACACGCCAGGCGTTCCTGTCCATCACCAGCTCCCAGAGCTTGCTCAAACTCATGTCCATTGAGTCGATATGCCATCAAATCTTTCATCCTCTGTTATCCACTTCTCCTTCTGCCTTCAATCTTTCCTAGCATCAGGGTCTTTTCCAAGGAGTCAGTTCTTCATACCAGGTGGCCAAAGTATTCCAGTTCCAGCATCAGCATCAGTCCTTGCAATGAATATTCAGGACTGATTTCTTTTAGTATTGATTAGTTTGATCTCCTGGCCGTCCAAGGGGCTCTCAAGTGTCTTCTCTAACACCACAGTTCAAAAGCATCAATTTTTCAGCACTCAACTTTCCTTATGGTCCAACTCGCACATGCTTACATGACTGCTGGAAAAACCATAGCTTTGAATACATGAATCTTTGTCAGCAAAGTAATGTCTCTGATTTTTAATATGCTGTCTAGGTTGGTCATAACTTTTCTTCCAAGGAGCAAGCGTCTTTTAATTTCATGGCTGCAGTCACCATCTGCAGTGATTTTAGAGCCTGGAAAATTAAAGTCTCCCATTGTTTCTCCATCTATTTGCCATGAAGTGATGGGACTGGATGCCATGATCTTAGTTTTTTGAATGTTGAGATTTAAGCCAGCTTTTCCACTCTTCTCTTTCAGTTTCATCAAGAAACTCTTTAGTTCTTCTTTGCTTTCTGCCATAAGGGAGGTGTCATCTACAAATCCAAGGTTATTGATATTTCTACTGGTAATCTTGATTCCAGTTTGTGCTTTACCAAGCAGGCATTTCACATGGTGTTCTCTGCATATAATTTAAATAAGAAGGGTGACAATATACTGCCTTGATGTACTCCTTTCCCAATTTGGAACCAATCTGTTTTCCTATGTCCAGTTCTAACTGTTGCTTCCTGACCTGATACAGATTTCTCAGGAGGCAGGTAAGGTGGTCTGGTATTCCTCTCTTGAAGAATTGTCCACAGTTTCTCGTGATCCTCACAGTCAAAGACGTTGGCATAGTTAATAAAGCAGAAGTAGATGCTTTTCTTGAACTCTTGCTTTTTCTATGATCCAACTGATGTTGCCAATTTGATCTCTGGTTCCTCTGCCTTTTCTAAATCTATCTTGAATATCTGGAAGTTCCTAGTTCATGTATCTTTGATTCCTCACTTTGAAAATTGTGAGTATTACTTTGCTAGCATGTGAGATGAGTGCAGTTGTGCGGTAGTTTGAACATTCTTTGGCATTGCCTTTCTTTGGGATTGGAATGAAAACTGACCTTTTCCAGTCTTCCAAACTGCTTTTTTCTTTTTTTTTTAAAATTTTTCAGTGTACAAGATTTGCAGTTCTTTTGCTAAATTTATTATGAAGAATTTTATTGTTTCTGATGCTTTTTTAAATGGAATTCTTTCCTTAGTTTTATTTTGGGGTTGTTTATTGCTCATGTTCAGACATACAATGCATTTTTGTATGTTGCTTTTATATTCTACCAAAATTATAAGCTCATTTATTAATTCTAATAGAGTCTTGTGGAATCCTTAATCATTATGCTTTTCTACCTATAGGGTTACGTACTCTGTGAATAACTATAGTTTGTTTCTTTCTTTCCAATATGCATGCCACTTATTCTTTTGCTTATTTAGCCTATACCTTAGAACCTCACTACAATGTGAGTAGATTAGACTCTGTTGTTAGGTTCACATGTATTTATAATCATCCTTTCATCTTGATGAATTAATCTTCATTTCAATATAAAGTATTCTTCATTTTCTCTGGTAACAATTTTTGTTTAAAAAGCTAATTTGTCTCTTATTAGTACAGCCACTCCAGCTCTCTTTTTTTGTTACTGTTTCATGGTGTATCGTTTTTCATTCTTTAACTTTCATATTTTCATTCTTTTACTCTTTTTATTTGAATCTGATGTGTATCACTTAAAGATATATATATATATATATATATATATATATATCAATTATGTTTTAAAAATTTGGTTTGCTAATATTTGCCTTTTGATTTTCATTTTGATTCATTTACATGTAACATAATTACCCATAAAATAGAATTTACATCTGCTATTTTGCCATTTTTTCAATATGTCTTTTATATTTTTTGCTCTCTGTTTCTTAATTTCTGTCTTTTTTATGTATGTTGAATAGATATATTCTAATGTGTGTGTGTGTGCATGCTAAACTGCTTCAGCCATGTCTGACTCTTTGCGACCCTATGGACTGTAGCCCGCCAGTCTCCTCTGTCCAAGGGATTCTCTGGGCAAGAATACTGGAGTGGGTTGGTATGCCCTCCTCCAGGGGATCTTCCCAACCCAGGGATCGAATCCGTGTCTCTTATGTCTCCTTCATTGGCAGGTGGGTTCTTTATCACTAGTGCCACCTGGGAAACCCATATTCTAGTGCACTTGCAGTGTGTTGACTAGTGTCTCAATATTTCACATCCACCTGGAACCTCAAAATGCAACATTATATGGTAATAGGATCTTGGCAATTGTAGCTAAAGTAGGAATCAAGATGAGATTCTACTCTATTAGTAGATCAGTAAGAAGACCATGTGAAGATGGATATGGAGATTAGACTGATGCTACTACTTGCCAAGAATTAAGAGGAGCCTCCAGGAGGTGAAAGGAAAAGAAGGATTCTCCTTTAGGGCCTTGAGGGGAAGTGTTGGCTTGCCAACATCTTGATTTTGGATTTCTGGAATCCTGAACTTTGGTAAAATAAATATACTATTTTAAATCACTCAGTTTATGATTGTTATGAATGCCTTAGGAAACTACATTGTATCTTCTAAATTGCTCTATTTTAGCTCTTACTATATTTTTTTTTTTTATTATTTTTTTTTTCCAGTGGGTTTTGTCATACATTGATATGAATCAGCCATGGATTTACATGTATTCCCAATCCTGATCCCCCCTCCCACCTCCCTCTCCACCCAATTCCTCTGGGTCTTCCCAGTGCACCAGGCCGGAGCACTTGTCTCGTGCATCCCACCTGGGCTGGTGATCTGTTTCACCATAGATAGCATACATGCTGTTCTTTTGAAATATCCCACCCTCACATTCTCCCACAAAGTGCAAAAGTCTGTTCTGTATTTCTGTGTCTCTTTTTCTGTTTTGCATATAGGGTTATCGTTATCACCTTTCTAAATTCCATATACATGTGTCAGTATGCTGTAATGTTCTTTATCTTTCTGGCTTATTTCACTCTGTATAATGGGCTCCAGCTTCATCCATCTCATTAGGACTGGTTCAAATGAATTCTTTTTAATGGCTGAGTAATATTCCATGGTGTATATGTACCACAGCTTCCTTATCCATTCATCTGCTGATGGGCATCTAGGTTGCTTCCATGTCCTGGCTATTATAAACAGTGCGTCGATGAACATTGGGGTGCACGTGTCTCTTTCAGATCTGGTTTCCTCAGTGTGTATGCCCAGAAGTGGGATTGCTGGGTCATATGGCAGTTCTATTTCCAGTTTTTTAAGAAATCTCCACACTGTTTTCCATAGCGGCTGTACTAGTTTGCATTCCCACCAACAGTGTAAGAGGGTTCCCTTTTCTCCACACCCTCTCCAGCATTTATTGCTTGTAGACTTTTGGATAGCAGCCATCCTGACTGGCTTGTAATGGTACCTCATTGTGGTTTTGATTTGCATTTCTCTAATAATGAGTGATGTTGAGCATCTTTTCATGTGTTTGTTAGCCATCTGTATGTCTTCTTTGGAGAAATGTCTGTTTAGTTCTTTGGCCCATTTTTTGATTGGGTCATTTATTTTTCTGGAATTGAGCTGCAGGAGTTGCTTGTATATTTTTGAGATTAATCCTTTGTCTGTTTCTTCATTTGCTATTTTCACAATTTGTATGGAAATACAAAAGACCTCGAATAGCCAAAGTAATCTTGAGAAAGAAGAATGGAGCTGGAGGAATCAACCTGCCTGACTTCAGACTCTACTACAAAGCCACAGTCATCGAGACAGTATGGTACTGGCACAAAGACAGAAATATAGATCAATGGAACAGAATAGAAAGCCCAGAGATAAATCCACGAACCTATGGACACCTTATCTTTGACAAAGGAGGCAAGGATATACAATGGAAAAAAGACAACCTCTTTAACAAGTGGTGCTGGGAAAAATGGTCAACCACTTGTAAAAGAATGAAACTAGAACACTTTCTAACACCATACACAAAAATAAACTCAAAATGGATTAAAGATCTAAATGTAAGACCAGAAACTATAAAACTCCTAGAGGAGAACATAGGCAAAACACTCTCCGACATAAATCACAGCAAGATCCTCTATGACCCACCTCCCAGAATATTGGAAATAAAAGCAAAACTAAACAAATGGGACCTAATGAAACTTAAAAGCTTTTGCACTACAAAGGAAACTATAAGTAAGGTGAAAAGACAGCCCTCAGATTGGGAGAAAATAATAGCAAATGAAGAAATAGCTCTTACTATATTTTTAAGAGTTGTTTTTTGTCCCCACCTCCTTGTAGTTGCCCTTGGAAAGACAATTGGCATCTTAACTAAAAAAAGAAAAAAAATCTAGTTCAGACTAACATTAATTTAATTTAAATAGTAACAAAATTTTTGTTTCAACATACTTCCATTCTCTCCTTTTATATTAATATTGTCAAATAAATTACATTTGTATACTTTAGAAACCCATTATCACCTTTTATAATTATTGGTTTATGCAGTTTTCTTTAAAAATAGATAGATAAAGAAGAGTGTAACAAACAAAAATGCTTTTTACTTTCTTTCAAACTACCTATGCCATCTGTTGATTAGTGTTTTTCTTTTTTTTTCTCATGTGGTTTCAAATTACCTTCTGGGTCCTTTCATTGCAGCCTCAGTTCAGTCCAATTCAGTCACTCAGTTGTGTCTGACTATTTGTGACCCCATGGACTGCAGCATCCCAGGCCTCTCTGTCTATCACCAACTCCTGGAGTTTACTCAAACTCATGCCCATTGAGTTGGTGGTGCCATCCAGCTATCTCATTCTCTGTCATCCTCTTCTCCTCCCACCTTCAATCTTTCCCAGCATCAGGGTCTTTTCAAACGAGTCAGTTCTTCGCATCAGATGGCCAAAGTATTAAGAGTTTCAGCTTCAGCATCAGTCCTTCCAATGAATATTTAGGACTGATTTCCTTTAGCATGGACTGGTTTGATATCCTTGCAGTCCAAGGGACTCTCAAGAGTTTTCTCTTTTTCTGAAAACCACAGTTCAAAAGCATCGATTCTTCAGCGCTCAGCCTTCTTTATAGTCCAACTCTCACATCCATACACGACTACTGGAAAAACCATATCCTTGACTAGATGGACCTTTTTTGGCAAAGTAATGCCTCTGCTTTTTAAAATGCTGTCTAGGTTGGTCATAACTTTTCTTCCAAGGAGCAAGTGTCTTTTAATTTCATGGCTGCAGTCACCATCTGCAGTGGTTTTGGAGCCCAAGAAAATAAAGTCAGCCACAGTTTCCACTGTTTCCCCATCTATTTGCCATGACGTGATGGGACCAGATGCCATGATCTTAGTTTTCTGAATGTTGAGCTTTAAGCCAACTTTTTCACTCTCTTCTTTCACTTTCATCAAGAAGCTTTTTAGTTCTTCTTCACTTTCAGCCTCAAGGACTCAGCAATTTTTGTCGAGTAGGGATGCTTGCAACACATTTTCTCAGTTTTTGTTTATCTAGAAATATTTTAATTTCTCCTCCATTTTTAAAAGAGGACATAAGTGGATATAGAATTCTTCCTTGACAGCTTTTTCTGTCAGTACTTTAAAAATGTCATATCACTATATTCTGGCTTTTATCATTTGTGAAAAGAAGCCAGTTGTTAATTTCACTGTGAAGTCTTGGTATATCATAAGTCACTTTTCTTTTGCTACTTGTGAGATTTTCCTTTTGCCTTTGTCTTTCTTCAATTTGACTATAAAGTGTCTTGGTGTGGATCACTTTAATTTATCCTACTAAGAGTTTGCTGATCTTCGTGAATGTGTATGCTAATATTTTTCATCAAATTTGGGAAGTTTTCAGCCACTATTTGTCAAATATTTTTGTCTTTTTCCCCTTTCTCCTAATCTTCTGGAACTCTCACTATAGTTATGTTTTATGATATCATATCTCTGAAGTTCTGTTCACTTTTTTTTTTCATTCATTTTCTTCCTACTTCCAGACTAGACAATCTTTATTGAACCCAGGTCTCTCACATTGCAGGCAGATTCTTTACAGACTGAGCCACCAGGGAAGCCCAAATTCTACTGACAAATTCTCAAATTCACTGATTCTTCTATAAGCCCAAATCTCTTGAGTACATCTAGTGAATTTTTTATTTCTGATATTTTATTTTTCTTCTCTAGAATTTCTATTCAATTATTTTTATATAATTATATCCCTTAATTGACATCCTCTATTTGATTAGATATGATTATCACCCTTTCCTTTATTTCTTTATATGTTGTCCTTTGTATGTTGTCCACTAGACCATTCAGGTATGATCTAAATCAAATCCCTTATGGTTATACAGCGGAAGTGACAAATAGATTCAAGGGATTAGATCTAATAAACAGAGTTCCTGAAGTACTATGGACGGAGGTTTGCAACATTGTACAGGAGGCAATGATCAAAATCATCCCCAAGAAAATGAAATGCAAAAAGGCAAAATGCTTATCTAAGAAAAGTGAGAGTGAAGTCACTCAGTCGTATCCGACTCTTGGCGAAATGGTGGACTGTAGCCTACCAGGCTCCTCTCTCCCTGGGATTCTCCAGGCAAGAATACTGGAGTGGGTTGCCATTTCCTTCTCCAGGGAATGTAACCGACCCAGGGATTGAACCTGGGTCTCTTGCATTGTAGGCAGATGCTTTAACCTCTGAGCCACCAGGCAAGCCCAGGGTTGTCTGAAGAAGCCTTACAAATAGCTGAGAAAAGAAGAGAAGTGAAAGGCAAAGGAAAAAAGGGAAGCTATATATAGGAATGCAAGGGATTTCTGTGTGTTAATTTTATATCCTGCAACATTACTACATTCATTGATTAACTCTAGTAATTTTCTGGTAGAGTCTTTAGGGTTTTCTATGTAGAAGATCATGTCATCTGCAAACAGTGAGAGTTTCACTTCTTCTTTTCCTATCTGGATTCCTTTTACTTCTTTTTCTGCTCTGATTGCTGTGGCCAAAACTTTCAACACTATGTTGAATAGTAGTGGTGAGAGTGGGCACCCTTGTCTTGTTCCTGATTTCAGGGGAAATGCTTTCAGTTTTTCACCATTGAGGGTGATGCTTGCTGTGGGTTTGTCATATATAGCTTTTATTATGTTGAGGTATGTTCCTTCTATTCCTGCTTTTTGGAGAGTTTTAATCATAAACGAGTGTTGAATTTTGTCAAAGGCTTTCTCTGCATCTATTGAGATAATCATATGGTTTCACAGAAATCCCTTGCATTCCTATATACTAACAATGAAAAAACAGAAACAGAAATTAAGGAAACAATACCATTCACCATTGCAACAAAAAGAATAAAATACTTAGGAGTATATCTACCTAAAGAAACAAAGGACCTATACATAGAAAACTATAAAACACTGATGAAAGAAATCAAAGAGGACACAAACAGATGGAGAAACATACCGTGTTCATGGATTGGAAGAATCAATATTGTCAAAATGGCTATTCTACCCAAAGCAATCTATAGATTCAGTGCAATCCCTATCAAGCTACCAATGGTATTTTTCACAGAACTAGAACAAATAATTTCACAATTTGTATGGAAACACAAAAAACCTCGAATAGCCAAAGTAATCTTGAGAAAGAAGAATGGAGCTGGAGGAATCAACCTGCCTGACTTCAGACTCTACTACAAAGCCACAGTCATCAAGACAGTATGGTACTGGCACAAAGACAGAAATATAGATCAATGGAACAGAATAGAAAGCCCAGAGATAAATCCACGAACCTATGGACACCTTATCTTTGACAAAGGAGGCAAGGATATACAATGGAAAAAAGACAACCTCTTTAACAAGTGGTGCTGGGAAAAATGGTCAACCACTTGTAAAAGAATGAAACTAGAACACTTTCTAACACCATACACAAACATAAACTCAAAATGGATTAAAGATCTAAATGTAAGACCAGAAACTATAAAACTCCTAGAGGAGAACATAGGCAAAACACTCTCCGACATAAATCACAGCAAGATCCTCTATGACTCACCTCCCAGAATATTGGAAATAAAAGCAAAACTAAACAAATGGGACCTAATGAAACTTAAAAGCTTTTGCACTACAAAGGAAACTATAAGTAAGGTGAAAAGACAGCCCTCAGATTGGGAGAAAATAATAGCAAATGAAGAAACAGACAAAGGATTAATCTCAAAAATATACAAGCAACTCCTGCAGCTCAATTCCAGAAAAATAAATGACCCAATCAAAAAATGGGCCAAAGAACTAAACAGACATTTCTCCAAAGAAGACATACAGATGGCTAACAAACACATGAAAAGATGCTCAACATCACTCATTATTAGAGAAATGCAAATCAAAGCCACAATGAGGTACCATTACACGCCAGTCAGGATGGCTGCTATCCAAAAGTCTACAAGCAATAAATGCTGGAGAGGGTGTGGAGAAAAGGGAACCCTCTTACACTGTTGGTGGGAATGCAAACTAGTACAGCCGCTATGGAGAACACTGTGGAGATTTCTTAAAAAACTGGAAATAGAACTGCCATATGACCCAGCAATCCCACTTCTGGGCATACACACTGAGGAAACCAGATCTGAAAGAGACACGTGCACCCCAATGTTCATCACAGCACTGTTTATAATAGCCAGGACATGGAAGCAACCTAGATGCCCATCAGCAGATGAATGGATAAGGAAGCTGTGGTACATATACACCATGGAATATTACTCAGCCATTAAAAAGAATTCATTTGAACCAGTCCTAATGAGATGGATGAAGCTGGAGCCCATTATACAGAGTGAAGTAAGCCAGAAAGATAAAGACCATTACAGCATACTAACACATATATATGGAATTTAGAAAGATGGTAACGATAACCCTATATGCAAAACAGAAAAAGAGACACAGAAATACAGAACAGACTTTTGAACTCTGTGGGAGAATGTGAGGGTGGGATATTTCAAAAGAACAGCATGTATGCTATCTATGGTGAAACAGATCACCAGCCCAGGTGAGATGCATGAGACAAGTGCTCCAGCCTGGTGCACTGGGAAGACCCAGAGGAATCGGGTGGAGAGGGAGGTGGGAGCGGGGATCAGGATGGGGAATACGTGTAAATCCATGGCTGATTCATATCAATGTATGACAAAACCCACTGAAATGTTGTGAAGTAATTAGCCTCCAACTAATAAAAAAAATAAAAATAAAAATTAAAAAAAAGGGAAGCTATATACATCTGAATGCAGAATTCCAAAGACTAGCAAAGAGAGATAAGAAAGATTTCCTAAGTGATCAATGCAAAGAAATAGAGGAAAACAATAGAATGGGAAAGACTAGAGATCTCTTCAAGAAAATTAGAGATACCAAGGGAACATTTCATGCAAAGATGGCCACCATAAAGGACAGAAATGGTATGGACCTAACAGAAACAGAAGATGTTAAGAAAAACTGGCAAGAATACACAGAACTATACACAAAAGATCTTAAAGACCCAGATAACCATGATGCTGTGATCACTCATCTAGAGTCAGACAGTCTGGAGTGTGAAGTCAAGTGGGCCTTAGGAAGCATCACTATGAACAAAGCTAGTGGTAGTGATGGAATTCCAGCTGAGCTATTTCAAATCTTAAAAGATGATGCTGTTAAAGTGATGCACTGAATATGCCAACAAATTTGGAAATCTCATCAGTGGCCACAGGACTGGAAAATATCTGTTTTTATTCCAATCCCAAAGAAAGAAAATGCTAAGCAATGTTCAAACTACTGCTCAATTGCACTCATCTCATATGCTAGCAAAGTAATGCTCAAAATTCTCCAAACTAGGCTTCAACAGCATGTGAACTGATAACTTCCAGATATTCAACCTGGATTTAGAAAAGGCAGAGGAACCAGAGATCAAATTGCCAACATTTGTTGGATGATAGAAAAAGCAAGAGAACTCCAGAACAAAACATCTACTTCTGTTTCATTGACTTCGCTAAGGCCGTTGACCATGTGAATGACAACAAATTGTGGAAAATTCTTCAAGAGATCGGAATACCAGACGACCTTACCTGCCTCCTGAGAACTCTATATTCAGGCCAAGAAGAAACAGTTGGATCCGAATATGGAACAATGGACTGGTGCCAAATTGGGAAATGAGTACTTCATTTCATTGTCACCTTGCTTATGTAGCTTTTGTGCAGAGTACATCATATGAAATGCCAGACTGGGTGAATCACAAGCTGGAATCAAGATTGCAGGAAGAAATATCAATAACCTCAGGTATGTAGATGACACCATCTTTATGGCAGAAAGTGAAGATGAACTAAAGAGCCTCTTGATGAAAGTGAAAGAGGAGAGTGAAAAAAACTGGCTTAAAACTCAACATTAAAAAAACTAAGATCATGGCATCCAGTCCCATCACTTCATGGCAAATAGCTGGGGCAACAATGGAAACAGTGACAGACTTTATTTTCTTGGTCTCTAAAGTCACTGCAGATGGTGACTGCAGTTATGAAATTAAAAGATGCTTGCTCCTTGGAAGAAAAGCTATGACAAATTTAGATGGCATATTAAAAACCAGAGACATTTCTTTACCAACAGAGATCTGTTTAGTCAAAGCTATGATTTTTCCAGTAGTCATGTATGGGTGTGAGAGTTGGACCATAAAAAAAGGCTGAGCACCAAAGAATCTATGATTTTGAACTGTGGTGTTGGAGAAGACTCTTGAGAGTCCCTTGGGCTGCAAGGAGATCAAACCAGTCAATCCTAAAGGAAATAAGTCTTGAATATTCATTGAAAGGACTGATGCTGAAGCTGAAGCTCCAGGACTTTGGCCACCTGGTAGAAAGAATTGATTAATTGGAAAAGACCTTGTTTCTGGGAAAGAAGAAGGAGATGCTGAAGGCAGGAGGAAAAGGTGATGACAGAAGTTGAGATGGTTGGATGGCATCACCAATTTGATGGACATGAGTTTAAGCAAGCCCGGGAGTTGGTGATGGTCAGGGAGGCCTGGCATGCTGCAGTCCATGAGATCTCAGAGTCTGACATGACTGAGCAACTGAACTGACTGACTGATGTTTTGTTTTAGTCTTTTTAACGTGTTTATAATAATCAAATTATTATGTTGCTGGGAAAGATTGAAGGCGGGAGGAGAAGGGGACAACAGAGGATGAGATGGTTGGATGGCATCACTGATTCGATGGACATGAGCTTGAATAAGCTCCGGGTGATGGACAGGATGGACAGGAAGGCCTGGTGTGCTGCAGTCCATGGGGGTCACAAAGAGTCAGACACGACTGAGCGACTGAACTGAACTGAATAGAAAATAACCAAGTTAAAGTCTTTGACTACTAATTCAAAAATCTGGGCCTCTCGGGGAGATTTTCTGTTGGCTCCACCAACCCCCTCTCATGAAGGATCCTTTACTATTGTTTTTCATGCCTTGTTAAATTGTTGTTGCAAACTAGACGTTTAAAAAAAATATTATTATTATTTTTTTTTTAGTTTTTATCTTTATATTTGAGTACAGTCAAGTAAAGATGTTGTGGTTAATTCAGAGGTACAGCAAACAGATTCAGTTATACATTTATACATGTATCTATTCATTTTCTCTTTTTTTTCCCATTTAGGTTGTTACACAATATTGAGCAGAATTCTCAGTGGTATTCAATAGGTCTTTTTTGGTTATCAATTTAAATATAGTAGTTTATATATGTTAATCCCAATTCCCCTAACTATCCCTTTCAGGTAATATGGAAACACAGATATCAAATTGCCCCATCTTACAAGGTACGTGGTTTTTTGTTGTTGTTGTTGTTTGTTTGTTGTTGTTATTTATTTGTTTGGTGACTTTCTAGGACTACTATTGTGTATTCCACTATCTCTACAATGAAACCTCTAAGTTTTCTGTTAGTTTTTTTTTTTTTTTTTTTTTTTTTAGTGCTTGTTTATATTTTAAGCCTGGCTTCCTAAGAGTCATGCCGGGTTATTATAATTTAGTGGTCAACCAGTGATTGGTTAGAAGGTTTTATTAACTAGCATGCTTGTATAGCTTTCACTTTTGCCAAAAAGATTTGTATGAGAAAGACCTCTTTCCAATTTAGACAAATAACATGATAGTCTCCCACAGCTTCCATCTCCTTACACAGGGTCTCAGGATGAGCCTTCCCTTTTCCTGTGTCATTCCTGGGCATGGACTTTGTCTGGCATGTGTGCACAGCCTTATGAGAACCTTGAGTTTCAGAGATTTTCAAAGTTTCTTTTATTTGTTTATTTGTTTTTACAGATATAGACAGGCTCCTGTTTGCCCTAATTGAATTCACAGACCTAGTCACCTAAGAGGTATCCTAGCATTTTTCCCAGATGATCATTAGAATTGTTTAAATTAATCTTTTGGAGTAAGCATTTTCCCACACTTCCACTGTGTTCTGGGGATGATGCTTTAACACAATATAACAACCATCTTTTTTGTTTGCAATAAGGACAGTTTTTGGCTACCATGCCTCTGAGCTAGGAAGAAGGAGAAATATACATAGTCCCAAATTAGAACACTATAGGTTCTATTGTCTTAACGATTTTTGATAGGGTCTCTTATATACATGATTTTTACCTCGTTCTTTGGCTTTTGTTACTAGCTAGAATTCTGAAATTCATGACTTTAGTATTTTGTTCATCCAGAGTTAGTTGCTCAGTCATGCCTGACTCTTTGTAACCTGACGGATTGTAGCCCACCAGGCTCTTCCATCCATGGAATTTCCCAGCCAAGAATACTGAACTGGGTTGCCATTTCTATCTCCAGGTAATCTTCCAGACCCAGGGATCAAACTTGGGTCTCTCACATTGCAGACATACTCCTTACTGTCTGAGCCAGTAGGGAAGCCCTTTTTGTTGATGCTTTCATTGTTTTATAGGGAGAGCAAGTTCTTTGCAGTCCTTGCTCTGCTATTCCATTTTTATTGCTTTATAAGTGCTATTTTTATATAAAGGAAACTATCCCTTCTTTTGTCTGTCATATACTACAATTTTTCTCATTTTTGTTATAATTTTGTTATCATATTTTTATAAATACCACCAAGAATTTTCTTTTTAAATGTTTTTATAGTCAAATATAAAAGTATTTTAACTATCTTAGTATTACTTTTATTATTTGTACATATAAAACTATGATTCATGTAGCTCTTTCAAACATCTGGTCAGTTAATCCACTTTTTTAAAAAATTGATCATCCCCTTCCCCTCCCTTTATTTGAAAAGTCATATTTTCCTTGCTATATTTGCATATGAACAAATATAGCTGCATATGAACTAACTGAGTTGACCTTTAAGCAACATGGATTTGAATTGCCCAGGTACAATTACATCCTCACCCCCCCCCCTTTTTTTTTTTCAATAAAGGGGTATTATAGCACTACCTTCTATGCAGAGTACACCATGCAAAATGGTGGGCTGGATGAATCACAAGCCGGAATCAAGATTGCCAGGAGAAATACCAGCAACCTTAGATATGCGGATGATACCACTATAATGGCAGAAAGCTAAGAGGAACTAAAGAGCCTCTAGATGAGGGTGAAAGTGGAGAGTGAAAAAGCTGGCTTAAAACTCAGCATTGAAAAACTGAAAATCATGGCATCTGGTCCCATCACTTCATGGCAAATAGATGGAAAAAAGTGGAAACAGTGACAGATTTTATTTTCGTGTGTTCCAAAATCACTGTGGATGGTGACTGCAGCTATGCAATTAAAGATGCTTACTCTTTGGAAGATAAGTTATGACAAACCTAGACAGTATATTAAAAAGCAGAGACATCACTTTGCTGACAAATGTCCATATAGTAAAAGTTATGGTTTTTCCAAGAATCATGTACAAATGTGACAGTTGGACCATAATGGAGACTGAGTGACAAAGAATTGATGCTTTGAAATTGAAGTGCTGGAGAAGACTCTTGAGAGTCCCTTTGACAGCAAGGAGATCAAGCCAGTCAATCCTAAAGTAAATCAACCCTGAATGTTCATTGGAAGGACTGATGCTGAAGCTGAAGCTCCAATATTTTTGCCAACTTATGTGAAGAGCTGACTCATTGGAAAAGACCCTGATGCTGGGAAAGATTGAGGGCAGGAGAAGAAGGGGTGACAGTAGATGAGATGGTTGGATGGCATCGCTGACTCAGTGGACATGAGTTTAAACAAATTCTGGGAGATAGTGAAGGACAGCAAAGCCTGGTATGCTGCAGTCCACCAGGTTACAAAGAGTCAGACACAACTTAGCCTGAACAACAGCAACAGCAGTACGACCCTATCCATAGTTGGTTGAATTCTTAGGCATAGAATGGCGGATCCAGAGGGCTGACTATAAAGTGATGTGCCAACTTTTAACTGGCCTTGTGACAGTTTAGCACCCTGGCCTCCATGCTGTTAAGGATCATTTGTATTTATTTTTCTTCCAATAATCTGACATTTTCTCTACCAGTCATATGCTTTTTAAACTATTGTACCTTAAAATAACTTTTAGTATCTGGTAGGAATAGTTTGTCATTTGTAACATTTTTTCATATTTTTTAAAAGCTATTCTAGCATTTTTCCCCAGATGAACAGTAGAAACATTTTGACAAGTTTTTAAAAATCCTGTTAATATTTTGATGGAGTCCATAGTTAATTTATAGATAAGCTTTGGGAAAATCAACATCATCCAAAAGTAGGTGTCCTACTCAAGAAAAAAGACACTGCTTTCCAAATTATATATATATATATATTTATGCTCCCAACTAGTATCAACTTTGTTTTATACAAATCTTTTCACATTCTTTAATTTATTTAGCTGTACTTTTCCCTTTTTGCGAATGGAGTTTTCTATCTCCTTGTCTTTTTTCACACTGTTAATTTTGCAATCATTCTTTTTCTTCTTTAATGTTAATGGGTGTCCTGTTCCTTCAAAGTTTAAATGAAATATTGGAGAATTCTCACCATATAATAGTAGTACTCTAATGGCTTCTTCCCCACATACACATTTTTTTTTTCTGGTATATTTGAAAAGATGATTTTTTTTTTTTTTTTCATACTGGCTCTTGAGTAAGGTCTACTGTGCTTCACACTGTCTCTTGCCTCTCCTGAAGACTCTGCTCATTTTAATGCTTCTCACGTTTGAAATTCTGAGATTGTAACCCTTTTTGTTTTTTCTTTATAACACTAAATCAATGCTGCTAATTATACAGATTTTATTGAAGATTGTGGTGAACTGTAGGCACTTAGAGTTCAGACATAAAATGACTTCCATTCTAATTTCAAATAGACTTCCTATAAATTCTGTAGATCAGAAAAGCTGAGTTTAAAAACTGGTTTCATCAGTTGTTATCTGTGGAGTGTTAAATAGTCATGGTCACTGTCCTCAATGGGGTTACTGTTATCATTACACATGATGTTGGATTTTGGTTTAATATGTTATCAAAGATGTGTGTGTGTTTGTGTGTGTGTGTGTGTGTGTTGTCACTTAGTTCTTCTGCTTTGATGCTGATAGAATTCCTTCTTGGTCCTTGAATCTTGAAGTTCATAGCTTCTCAATTTGTGTTACTCTTGAATTTTTCAGCTAATTTTTGTTATTTAACTCATATTCCTTTGATCTATAATTTCAGTTCTTTATTCCAGGAAAATATTCTTTTATTATACTTTTGAGCATTTTACTTCTCAATTTGTTCCATTTTCTTCTTCAGGAATATCATTTATGCAAATTGGATCCCTATTTTCTCTCTTGTAATAATATCATCTCATGACTTTTTGTCCTTTTCTACTTTCTTTTATAAGATTTTTCCAAGCCATATTCCATGCATTCATTCTTTTCAAACAAAAATTTATTCTAATTTTGAGTATTTCTAATATGTTTTTATTTCCAAACTCATGTATATATATATAGACATGATTTAACATATAAATCATATATTTTACATATAAAATCATGTATATATATATATATACACTTAACTCTATTTTGATTTTTCCATTGGACTATAGCTGATTCACACAATTGTGTTAGCTTCAGGTGTACAGCAAAGTGAATCAGTTATGCATATACATGTGTCCACCCTTTTTTAGACTCTTCCCATATGGGCCATTACAGAGAATTGAGCAGAGTTCTCTGTGCTATACAGTAGACCCTTATTAGTTGTCTATTTTATGTCTAGTAGTGTATATATGTCAATAACAATCTCCCAGCTTATCCCCTCCCCCTTTTCCCTTTGGTATCCATAAGTTTGCTTTTTATGTCTGTGACTACTTCTGTTTTGTAAATAAATTCATTTGTACCGTTTTTTAGATTTCACATGTAAGGGGTGATATCATATTTGGCTTTCTCTGACTTATGTCACTTAGTATGATGATCTCTAGGTCCATCCTTGTTGGTGCAAATGGCATTATTTCATCCTTTTTATAGTTGAGTACTATTCTGTTGTATATATCTACTGCATTTTTATCCATTCCTCTGTTGATGAAAAGTTGGGTTACTTTCATGTACTGACTACAATAAACATTGGGGTGCATGTATCTTTTTGAATTTTGAGAATTTCACCTAATCCCACTAATAAAGATCAATATGCAGAGTACATCACAAGAAACGCTGAGCTGGAGGAAGCACAAGCTGGAATCAAGGTTGCTGGGAGAAATATCAATAACCTCAGATATGCAGATGACACTACCCTTTATGGCAGAAAGTGAAGGAGAACCAAAGAGCCTCTTGATGAAAGTGAAAGAAGACAGTGAAAAAGTTGGCTTAAAGCTCAACATTCAGAAAACTAAGATCATGGTATCCAGTCCCATCACTTCATGGCAAATAGATGGGGAAACAGTGGAAAACAGTGGCTGACTTTATTTTTCTGGGCTCCAAAATCACTGCAGATAGTAATTGCAGCCATGAAATTAACAGACGCTTGCTCCTTGGAAGGAAAGTTATGACCAACCTAGACAGCATATTGAAAAGCAGAGACATTACTTTGCCAACAAAGTTCCATCTAATCAAGGCTATGGTTTTTCTAGCGGTCATATATGGATGTGAGAGTTGGACTATAAAGAAAGTTGAGAGCTGAAGAATTGATGCTTTTGAACTGTGGTGTTGGAGAAGACTCTTGAGAGTCCCTTGGACTGCAAGGAGATCCAACCAGTCCATCCTAAAGGAGATCAGTCCTGGGTGTTCACTGGAAGGACTGATGCTGAAGCTGAAACTCCAATACTTTGGCCACCTGATGCGAAGAGCTGACTCATTTGAAAAGACCCTGATGCTGGGAAAGATTGAGGGCAGGAGGAGAACGGGATGACAGAGTATGAGATAGTTGGATGGCATCATCGATTCGATGGACATGAGTTTGAGTAGACTCCAAGAGTTGGTGATGGACAGGGAGTCCTGGTGTGTTGCAACTCATGGGGTCGTAAAGAGTCGGACATGACTGAGCTACTGAACTGCACTGAACCGAACTGATAAAATGAACTGGGGAAGTCAGTGACACTTTAAGTATGGTGCCTTAAAATACTCCATTAAATTTTCTATATCCTTCAATTTCAGTGAAAAAGTCTCCTGAGCATGGCAAGTTCACATTTTGAGATGAATATTTTACCCTGTTAAGAAGACTGTATGACACATTAAATATTTTGTTCACCTGATTTTGTTTGTTTTATTAGATTTTTATATATCTCTATTCAGTTGATTCTTGTCAGCAACTTCAGTGTTACCTACTGTGCAGTTCTGTCTTCCTTGACATTCTGCCCCTTATGTTTCCTGAGAGGATGTGTGGTGAATGAATTTGGCAAATATGGACAAATCTTTCCATGAGTAGCCTTCAACTATATTCTTTTCCTGGAAATGAATTGCTCTAAAAATGCCTTCTTTGACTCTTGTACACATCTCCCTTGAAACATACATACCCATTTCTCATCAGTCTGGAGAAAATATTACTGGAATCTTTCAAGACTCTAACTTATTGCAGGAAAATATGGCACACTGAATGAGATCTGGAGTAGTATGTGTTATTTCACAACATGTCTAAATGTGCAATTTTTACTCTGTTTGGCAGATTTTCTTATTTTTGTGGAAAGTGGAATTTTCTCTTTAAAAAAAAAATGTTCTTACTTCTATGGAACCAGTTTCAGGGAGTGGTATGGAACATACACTTTATTCTGCTTTCTTTTACCAGCAGTCTTAAAAATAAGACATTTAAATATAATATTCAGGAATACAATCATTCTTCCATTGCCTACATTTCCAAGCAAATATTGAGGTATATTTTTAATGCGTTTTAAGAGAAATGTTTAGAGTCTTCCATTTGATTTGAGAGAATGAATTTCTCAAAGGTGAATTCTTCATGGACAGGATCTTTTCTTTTGTTGTTAAAAACACAGTGCTTGTGAGCTGAAATATATCTTATCTTGTAACATGGCTGTGATGAGAAGCCTAAAGTTATTATAACACATAAACACAGCATGCCTTTGGTTCTTGGAGTTTCAGATGTATCTAAAAGCAAACCCCAATATTTTCAGAGAGCAATTCTACCTTGTAATTTGGTGAATTTGCCATTGTGGGAGTTAAATATTGTAGGTTTGACTTGTGATAGGTCTTCATTTCTTGACTTCTGTGCAGTGTGGCCTCTGCTAAATCTCACTTTGCTTTTCCTGGGGGAAGCCAGGCCTTAACTCCCTCACAACCTGCTGCTCGTCTGTCAGCTAGTCCTCTTCACTCAATATTCATCCATGACATTGTTTAGGAAGGGCCAGCAGTCCAAGTCTTTATCTGTTTGACCCAAGCCAGGGAGTTGTCAGATCAGAGAACGCAGCCACAGCCTCTTGTCACTGCTCTGGTCATAAGCTTATAGTTCAGGCTTCTCTTCGTAAAGGATCATCAACATCAACATGTTGTTTCCAGGGTCATAAATTTGCAATGTGATGAGACACAACCAGATGTTGCCAAACGTGAACTGACTCATAAAGCAGCCTCTCGTCTCCTCTGTCTTGCTTCCCAACTCATGGAAGCTGGTGGTCCATTTAGTTCTTCATCCTCAGCCGATGGACTTCTTTGTCCAAACTGAAGTCAATCACTTTCCAGAGCAATTATATCTTTCAACGTGAATAATGAAGTAGTTGCTATCACCAACTCTACAGATATTTTCTGTTACCTAATGCTCCTGTGTGGAGTTTATTGCCATTCTTTGGGAACAATCCTGCTGTGTTGTGTGATGATATCATTCCCTGTATACAGTGATCAGAGAAAAGAGCAAGTCTATCTATGGTCCTTACTCACACCCCTAGATGTACGGTCTGATTTTACATATGATTTCTACTCTTTCAAACTTATTAAGACATATTTAACACTTTTAGGAAATAATGAATTGCAATATATGTTCCAGAGTGTAGTTCTAGAAATAGCAAAGCTGAAAGACACTTTGGGCTTTTGCATATACTCCTCATTTTAAGTTGAAGCAATGACCATGAAAGTTAAGCAAATTATAAAGATTATGCAATCTGATATTCAAACCCAAGGCTCCAGCCTTCTGTTTGGGTACATTGTTGTGCTTCTTCAGGAAACTAATAATATAATGTGTGTGCATGTGTTCAGTCACTAATATAATATAAATATGTAATTATAATCTCAACCCTTTAGATTTGAAGCCAGGCTAAATTTAAAGCAAAAATCAATGGAAATAAAAACAGATTTTAAAAATCAGATATCATAATCCTTCATGATAGATAATTCCTATTCTGAATTTCATTCTCTATTAAATAACTTGGGTGATGAAACAATGCATCACTGTATCATAGTACTGTTGGTAAGGAGTATTGACTAAAGGTACTCAAGGGTTCTTTGAATTGTATTGTGAAAAATTACCACAACTTAATATTATGTCTAAAATTTTTCTTTCCACTGTCTGTTCTTGACTTGGCTTGTTTTGTTAACTGATAATTTGGAGAAATTAACTCTTATGACCTGCAGAGCCAGCAACACATGAGAAATACAGCTAACGTAAGAATCAAGCATGTTTAAGTGTATTAAGGTTTCTTTAAGCCACTTCAGTTTTTCAGGGGCAAAATGTCACCAAATGTTTATGTATGCTGCTTTTGTTGTTTTATTATATATTGTTTGTATTGTTCTTAATTTAAGTGGCTTTAATGTTCTCAAATATGTATTCTCCAGATAAAGCCTTGATTTTTTTTTTTAAGTTACCACTTTTTTTCTAGTTTGAAATCTAAAAATTCTCTTTATTCTGTTGTTTTCATTCTTCTTAACTAATACCTGAGGAAACTAAAGTCAAATTTTGTATTCCAGGAATTATTCTTATTAATTTAGCATAAAGTAAAAACACTGTCTTTTCTGTAGGTTTATTTTAATTACTACCCATGTGTGTGTGCTAAGTCACTTTAGTTGCGGCCAACTCTTTGAGACCCTATGGACTGTAGCCAGCCAGGTTCATCTGTTTTTGGGATTCTCCAAGTAAGAATACTGGATAGGGTTGTCATACCCTTCTGTGGGGGATCTTCCTGACCCAGAGATCGAACCCATGTCTCTTATGTCTCCTGCATTGGCAGGCAGGTTCTTTACCACTAGCACCACCTGGGAAGCCCTTAATTACTATAAACAGCCTTGAAGATATTTAGGAGACTGGCTTTCAGTGCTTCAGATTTAACTAATTTTGAAGAATTTAGGGGACTACACCTCTTCTGAGCAATTTGAATTTAATTTATTGAGAATTTGGGCCCAGGCATTGGTAGTTTTCAGAAGCATACAGGTGAGTTTAATGTGCAGCCAGGGATGAGGATCATGAATGTGGTACAACTCTTCATTGATAAAACACAATAGTAAAGAAATTCAAGTTCATTGAGGTTCTGTGACTTCCCAAAGCAGTGACTAAGCTAGGTCTAGAACCTAGCTTTCCTGTCATTTATTCAATGTTCTCACCCTCACCAAAAACATTTGCAGAACAAGCCTATAACATTTCCCAATGACCTCTCAGTGCCATGCACAATATCAAGTACATGGAAAGTACTCAGTTAAACACTTGTTAAATGTAGAGTGAATAAATAATTGAATGAATGTCAGAAGGTTCCCTGTGTCTTATTTTGTAACTTCACTAAAATAGTAATGCTTATTGCTGAGCATTCAGACAAGTATAGAGCGTTGGACTAGGTAGAAGCCCAATATACTCTCAGAGATGTTAGGAATGTTATCACATTTTGAGGTCATGAAAGAATTTCCAATTGGCTTAAGAGGTAGAAAGAGATAAACTTACAGGGAAGGAAAGTCTACTCCATTGAGGGTGATGCTCAAAGGAGAAGAGTCTTGAGAACACTTTAGATCTCAAAAGAGATGCTATCGCAGTTTCCACAACCAAACACACAAATGCAGAGAAATTTATCAATCTGAACATTAAGAATTCAAGAAGGAAGGCACTCAAGGCTCTCAGGGACCAAGGCCTGACTATTGTGACTGCTAATCCAAGTGAGTTTGGGTTAAAAGGGGTTAACAGCCCTCTGCTGTAACACATGATTGGTCTTTATGAGGTTGAAGCTCTTGTCTGTTTGAGGCCTACAGATGATGCTAAAGAGCCAATAATGACAGCAATTCAAAGCAATCTAATTATGCAAACGGGAGGCTAAACAATTTCATCATCCTTAAATTAGATTGTCCTAATGAGATAAAGACACCAATTAATCCTGAATTAATTTCAATAGCCTATTTCAGGCAAACACTTTAATATGCAAATGTAAATGAGAAACAAAGCCTACTGTAGAATGCCAGAGTTCAGAACCTCTCTCTTCGCAGCTGCAGCGGGTGTAAATAGTGCCTAATGAGTTTGCATGGAAAGATACAACCAGTTGAAAATTTTAGACTTCATAAAGCACAGCCGGTGCCTCAGGTATACTGGATGTGGTCTGGAGCCAGATATGAAAGGAGGGGGAGTTTTGCTGGGGAATAATGTAGTACTGAAGGTGTACACAGCTGAATCATAAACACCTTTCTCTATACAAAAGCTGTGCAGTCCTTCCAACTCACCATTTAACTGTGTGTATGTGTGTATGTGTATCTGTGTGAGCGCAACTCTGTGTTTGTGTGTGTGTGTGTGTGTGTGTGTGTGTGCATGTGTGCATGCTTTGAGAGGGAGGTAAGGCATGGAAACAGTGAAGTAAGAGGAGCAATATGGAGACATTTTAATGAGTTGATATTTGGAGCGCCAAGTTGTCATAACACACACCTGGATAGAA
This sequence comes from Dama dama, assembly GCF_033118175.1. Lineage (NCBI taxonomy): Eukaryota > Metazoa > Chordata > Mammalia > Artiodactyla > Cervidae > Dama > Dama dama. The sequence goes on along the minus strand of NC_083700.1, from coordinate 6,770,045 downwards.
GTCTCTTCTGGACATAAAATTGATTTTAGTTAGTGACCACTTAATCATCTTAAATTAGCCATTCCCAACCCATTTAATATTTCTAAATAATTAATTTCCTAAATAAGACATGGGAACAGATTCAAAGTCTTAGGTGCCTATGCTGAATCCAAAGATCTGTGATTTTAACGATATTTGGCGGGGGGCTCTTCAATGAGCTAATTCCTTTTATAACTACCAAAATAACCCCACAGGTAATAACCTCGGTAATAATTTCTTCTGTCTAGAAAAGAAAATGCTAGCTGATATTGGGAGTAAATCCAAACTGAAATATAGGAAGAAAATATACTCTTCAAGCCTGTCCATAGTAACTGAAACTGCCTGAATTTAGTTTAAAGTGACCAGAAACAATGACTAGTTTCCTTCTTCTTCATGACACTAGAACCTTTGGGGTAAAAAATAATGCCCAGGGTTGCCATGTAAAATCCATATTGACCATGCAATATTTAGGACATATATAAGCTTAAAAAAGTGTTAATTGTTTGTCTGAGATTTAAATATAGCTATATTTTATTTGCTAAATTGAGCAACCTGAATAATGCCATGTGCATAATACGTGTTCAATAAATATTCGTTGAATAGAATCAAATTAACCTGTGAAATGTGGAATACAATTTGCATTGTAAGCAGAGATTTGGAATATCATTTGCAATATATTGGGGTGTGAGTCTCCAATTTCAGGAAATGGATCATTCCTCAGTAAAGATCCTCTGTAGAAGATGAGCCCTCAGTTTACAAAGCATGACCATCCCCATCAGAAATTCCCATCTCACTCAATCTTGACCAGGCAGATATTGACCCTTAAGGACTGAGAATTGGGCCTGAGGAATCAGAATTATAGTTTTCCAGTACCTTGATCTCTTATGAGATATTTAAAGAGGGAGAATACTAATTTTGCCACATAGAGGAATTTTCCTTAGTGGTTAAAAGTCCTAGAGTCAGAATGACCTATTTTCAAAACTCTCTTCTAAGAGTTAAGAGTTTGGAAAAGTTACTTAACATCTCTGGGCCTTAATCTCTTCATCTGTAAAATAGGATTATCTCATAAGGTTTTAGTTGGCATTAAATTAGCTATTATGTAAATGATGTGCATGCTCAGTCATTCAGTCATGTCCAACCCTTTGTGAGCCCGCAGACTGTTGCTCGTCAGGCTCCTCTGTCCAGGGGATTTTTTTCAGCAAAAATTCTGGAGTGGGTTGTCATTTTCTCCTCCAGGGAACCTTCCTGACCCAGGGATTGAACCCACATCTCTTGCATTGGCAGGTAGATTCTTTACCACTGAATCACCAGCTCCCTCCATGTAAATGAAGCATAGAGTAAATGCTCAATGTGTTAGCTAGTCACAATACTATTTTGTGATGATCAGAGAAAGATAAGCTACAAATATAAAAGAAATAAACAGACTTGTACCACAGCTTCCTTATCCATTCATCTGCTGATGGGCATCTAGGTTGCTTCCATGTCCTGGCTATTATAAACAGTGCTGCGATGAACATTGGGGTGCACGTGTCTCTTTCAGATCTGGTTTCCTCAGTGTGTATGCCCAGAAGTGGGATTGCTGAGTCATATGGCAGTTCTATTTCCAGTTTTTTAAGAAATCTCCACACTGTTTTCCATAGCGGCTGTACTAGTTTGCATTCCCACCAACAGTGTAAGAGGGTTCCCTTTTCTCCACACCCTCTCCAGCATTTATTGCTTGTAGACTTTTGGATAGCAGCCATCCTGACTGGCGTGTAATGGTACCTCATTGTGGTTTTGATTTGCATTTCTCTAATAATGAGTGACTTGTATATGAAACGGAAATGAGAAACCTCAAAAAATATCCAATTTCTACCTGGCTTCCCCATTTCCAGGTACATTCTGGGCTTTGAGTTTCAATAGCCATCTATGGTCCCTAATTCACACCCAGATCCCATCTCTTTTCTTCTTAGGTTTGATTGCTTCTAACTAAAGCAAAGATATTTCAAGTTTTTTCAGCCTCAGTGGAAGTTTAGGCTGAATGTCAAGCAAGGAGATGCCTCATAGAAGCCAACTTCCAAGTCTTCTAAATCTATATGACTAAAAGGATCATCAAAAGTACCCTTACCCCCCATATTTATCTGAACTGCTGAGCCATTTGTCTCCTTATTACTTCTTTCAAATTCCTCAGATATAAAATTTGAAAATCATATTATCTTTTAAAATTTCTGAGTCATCTTTTTTTTTTTCATATTTTATCATAAAATTAAAACATGTGGTCTGACAGCATAATTACAGGGGACAACAGACAATCTATTTGATAGTAGAGCTGTCCTGAAAAGTCTGAGACATATAGTTCCTTACTTCTACATCCTTTGCTATGCCGTTTACTTCTGCTTAACTCTAAACTACAATCTGGTTTTCAAGTGAAACAGGTAGCATTCCCCTGCCACATCCCAATCTTTTGGGAATCAAAGTATAGGGCCTCTGAAGAAATTATCTTCATAGTCTTTACTCCATTCTATTTTATTGATCCATTAAAGGGAAAAGAATTATAGATAACCTGATATGCAGATATTTCTTTTGTAGATTTTACATAGGCCTGGTGGGGGCTAAGTGTCTTTCCCACAGTGACTTCAGTACCTTCTATTTTACTGGTCTTTGTGGAAAGTTGAGTTGACAAGCCCATCTTTACATCCTATTACATCCAACAAAACAGGTTTAGCTTACTACTGAGAGCTACCATTCACCTAATCATGAAGCTAGGTATTTAGGGTTCAAAACTAAAATTTTAAAGTTAACAAGAGTTCCAGGAGGTAGTGGAAAAAAACCTTATTTATAATTTCTTGCAGAACAGTGTGATGTGTATAATAAGGCAGGTATATAGAAGGGCAATGTCAACATGATAGAGGAGATAAGACACTATGCTTAGGAGGGATATGGAAGGTTTCTTTAGGGAAAAGTTGTAGTTTATAAGGCTAGTCAAATATGTTGACTTGAGGTATAAAAATGAAAGTTATATATGGTTAGAAATTGAATCAGAAGACAAATGTAGTCAATGAATAGGCAAAGCTGATTATTATTTGCTATTTCTGATCTTATACATAAACCCATAGAAAATAAACAACTGGAGTAAAATACAGTAGTATAGTACCACTGGTCTTCTTCCTCCTCCTTTCTTCCCCCCACCCCTCACCCTCTTCTTCCTCTCCTTCTTCCCCCTCCTCTTCGTTCACCTCATTTTCCTCCTCTTCTCCTCCGTTCTCTTCCTCCTCTTCCTCTTCTTTCTTTGTCCCCCTTCTCCTGGTTCTTCTCCTTCCTTTCCCATCTTTCTTTCTTCTCAGTGATCCAATAGGGAAACTACCTTAGTGTTGCATTTGATGAATCTAAAATCATGATGAGGAAAAGAGGTTGAAATGGCATGTACCAATGAAGATTCCATATATTTATAAAGGCATTTGCTGCTCTAGAAAATAGAGTAAGTGTGTGAACAGTACACTACTTCATCTGTTGTGGGTTATAACCCTAAGGATAATATTGCTGCTAAGGTTGCACCCTAACTGCCCTCATTTAAACAAGGTAATTTATTTGTGTGTGCTCAGTCACTCAGTTGTATCTGACTCTTTTCCTCCTTTTGGATTGACTTTACAAACATCCAGACTGCTGCTCACCAGGCTCTTCTGTCCATGGGACTTCTCAGGAATGGAAGTCCTGGACTTCCTGGAATGGATTGCCATTTCCTTTTCCAGGTGATCTTCCCAGCCCAGGAATCAAACCCTCATCTCCTGTGTCTTCTTCATTGCAGGCGAATTCTTTACCTATTGAGCCACTGGGGAAGCCCCAAAAGTTATGTATATTTCTTTGTGCAAAATACTAGGACAAACTTAAGCTGATGATAAAATTAAAAATAAAATAGAATTTTTACAATATAACAAGAAAGTTGTAGTAGTTGTTTCTCTAGGAAGAGACAAAGCCCCAGATTTTTTTTTTTTTTTTTTTTACTGTTAAAAAAGGATCAAACTATAATCTATTTCCTTTTGTATGCACAATTCACTGGCCCTGACTCTACTGCACATTGAATAGACTCTATAGAGCTTTAATGGAATGCCAGTTATATTTTAAGCATGGATGTAAGATGTTATTTATAGACTGCTGCTGTGAGATAAAGTGGGATAGAGTTTTGATAACAGATCCACACATCTTGGCCAGCAGACCAGATAGACCTAATAAAATACTAGAGTTTATTGGTGTTGCAGCTCTATGATGTGAAACAGTCTGAGATTGTCTGTCCTCTGGCATTGAAGTTGAATTCAAAGTAGTGGAGGGGAATGACTAGTGAAGCCAACTGTTTTAGTGGTGAGGGTGGCTCTGGGCCCTCAATTTGACAGTGTCACAAATTCATTACATCCTGGTGTTAATTTTGAAGATAAGGAGAGCTTCTTGACAAATGTTCTGTCTTAATGGGAGCAATTTGTGTCTTTGATTCCTCTCTGAACTGGTATTGTGTTGGTCTTGGCAGGACATTAGAGAACGGGGTATGGGTGAAACAGGGTTTCCCTGGTAGCTCAGCAGAAAAGAATCAGCAGCAAAAGAATCTTCTTTTTGATGTAATTTCAAACTTTGAAAAACAAATAGCAAAGTCACAAGATTAGTACAAGGAATGTCTGTATGCCCAGTAAAGAGATTTACCAATTTATTTATGATATGTTTTATCATTATTTATCTATCTAATTATCTGATTTTATTTCCTGAACAATTTAAGAATACACTGGAAACAGTATGCCTCTTTGCCTCCAAATAGTTCGGTGTATACTTCCTAATAACATGGACAATGTGTTAGATAATCATAGAATGATTATCAAGATCAGGAAACTTAACACGATGTAATATTATTATCTAATCCACTGTCCATATTCAAACTTTATCAGCTGTCATGGCATCTACAGTTTTTTTTGTTTGTTTGTTTGTTTGTTCGTTTTTCAGGATGCAACACAAACTTAAGCATTTATATAGTTGTCTTGTCTCTGCAGTCTTTTTTACTATGGGATGAGCCCTCAGTCTTTCCTGCTGCTATTGATCTTTACATATAAAGAGAACATGCTAAGTATTTTTTAGAATGTCCCTCACTAGTGTTTTTCTGAAGTTTTTCATGGTTTTTTTATTGTTGTTCAAATGCTCAGTCATGTCCGACTCCTTGCGACCCTATGGACTGCAGATGCCAGGCTTCCCTGTCCTTAACTATCTTCCAAAGTTTGCTAAAACTCATGTCCATTGAGTTGGTGACACCATACAACCATCTCATTCCCTGTTGTCACCTTCTCCTCCTGTCCTCAATCTTTCCTATTGTAAAGGTCTTTTCCAATGAGTCGGCTCTTCACATCAGGTGGCCAAAGTATTGGAGCTTCATCTTCAGCATCAGTCCTTCCAATGAATGTTTAGGATTGATTTCCTTTAGGATTGACTGGTTTGATTTCCTTGCTGTCCAGGGTATTCTCAAGAGTCTTCTCTTTTCCTCCATCTATTTGCCATGAAGAAAGCCGAGTGCTGAAGAATTGATGCTTTCTAACTGTGGTGCTGGAGAAAACTCTTGTCATGTCATGTGGGGCTACCCAAGATGGACGGGTCATAGTGGAGAGTTCTGACAAAATGTGGTCCACTGGAGTAGGGAATGGCAAACCACTTCAGCATTCTTGCCTTGAGAACTCCATGAACAGTATGAAAAGGCAAAAAGATATGACACTGAAATGAACTCCCCATATCCATAGATGTCCAATATGCTACTGGAGAAGAGTGGAGAAATAACTCCAGAAAGGATGGAGAGATGGAACCAAAGCAAAAACAACACCCAGTTATGGATGTGACTGGTGATGGAAGTAAAGTCCAATGCTGTAAAGAGCAATACTGCATAGGAACCTGGAATATTAGGTCCATGGATCAAGGTAAATTGGAAGTGTTCAAATAGGAAACGGGAAGAATAAACATTGACATTTTAGGAATCAGTGAACTAAAATGGACTGGAATGGGATAATTTAATTCAGATGACCATTATATCTACTTCTGTGGGCAAGACTCCCTTAGAAGAAATGGAATAGCCCTCATAGTCAACAAAAGAGTTCAAAATGCAGTGCTTGGGTGCAGTCTCAAAAATGACAGAATGATCTCTGTTCCTTTCTGAGGCAAACCATTCAGCACCACAATAATGCAAGTCTATGCCCCAACCACTAATGCTGAAGAAGCTGAAGTTGAATGGTTCTATGATGACCTACAAGGCCTTCTAGAACTAACATCAAAAAAAGATGTCCTTTTCATCATAGGGGGATGGAATGAAAAAGTAGGAAGTCAGGAGATCCCTAGAGTAACAGGTAAGTTTGGCCCTGGAGTACAAAATGAAGCAGGGACAAGGCTAGCAGAGTTTTTCCAAGAGAACTCACTGGTCATAGCAAACACCCTTTTCCAACAACACAAGAGATGATTTTACACATGGGCATCACTAGATGGTCAATACCAAAAGCAAATTGACTATATTCTTTGCAACTGAAGATGAAGAAGCTCTATACAGTCAGCAAAAACAAACCTGGGAGCTGACTGTGGCTCAGATCGTGAACTCCTACTTTCAAAATTCAGACTTAAATTGAAGAAAGTAGGGGAAAGCAGTAGAACATTCAGGTATGACCTAAATCAAATCCCTTATGATTATACAGTGAAAGAGACAAACTGATTCAAAGGATTATATCTGATACACAGAGTGCCTGAAGAACAATGGGTGGAGATTCATGACATTGTACAGGAGGCAGAGATCAAGACCATCCCCAAGAAAGAGAAATGCAATAAAGCAAAATGGTTGTCTGTGGGGGCCTTACAAATAGCTGAGAAAAGAAGAGAAGCTAAGAAATCTCCACACTGTTTTCCATAGCGGCTGTACTAGTTTGCATTCCCACCAACAGTGTAAGAGGGTTCCCTTTTCTCCACACCCTCTCCAGCATTTATTGCTTGTAGACTTTTGGATAGCAGCCATCCTGACTGGCGTGTAATGGTACCTCATTGTGGTTTTGATTTGCATTTCTCTAATAATGAGTGATGTTGAGCATCTTTTCATGTGTTTGTTAGCCATCTGTATGTCTTCTTTGGAGAAATGTCTGTTTAGTTCTTTGGCCCATTTTTTGATTGGGTCATTTATTTTTCTGGAATTGAGCTGCAGGAGTTGCTTGTATATTTTTGAGATTAATCCTTTGTCTGTTTCTTCATTTGCTATTATTTTCTCCCAATCTGAGGGCTGTCTTTTCACCTTACTTATAGTTTCCTTTGTAGTGCAAAAGCTTTTAAGTTTCATTAGGTCCCATTTGTTTAGTTTTGCTTTTATTTCCAATATTCTGGGAGGTGGGTCATAGAGGATCTTGCTGTGATTTATGTCGGAGAGTGTTTTGCCTATGTTCTCCTCTAGGAGTTTTATAGTTTCTGGTCTTACATTTAGATCTTTAATCCATTTTGAGTTTATTTTTGTGTATGGTGTCAGAAAGATTTCTTAAAAAACTGGAAATAGAACTTCCATATGACCCAGCAATCCCACTTCTGGGCATACACACTGAGGAAACCAGATCTGAAAGAGACACATGCACCCCAATGTTCATCGCAGCACTGTTTATAATAGCCAGGACATGGAAGCAACCTAGATGCCCATCAGCAGATGAATGGATAAGGAAGCTGTGGTACATATACACCATGGAATATTACTCAGCAATGAAAAAGAATTCATTTGAACCAGTCCTAATGAGATGGATGAAGCTGGAGCCCATTATACCGAGTGAAGTAAGCCAGAAAGATAAAGAACATTACAGCATACTGACACATGTATATGGAATTTAGAAAGGTGATAACGATAACCCTATATGCAAAACAGAAAAAGAGACACAGAAATACAGAACAGACTTTTGAACTTTGTGGGAGAATGTGAAGGTGGGATATTTCAAAAGAACAGCATGTATACTATCTATGGTGAAACAGATCACCAGCCCAGGTGGGATGCACGAGACAAGTGCTCCGGCCTGGTGCACTGGGAAGACCCAGAGGAATCGGGTGGAGAGGGAGGTGGGAGGGGGGATCGGGATTGGGAATACATGTAAATCCATGGCTGATTCATATCAATGTATGACAAAACCCACTGGGAAAAAAAAAATAATAATAATAAAAATAATAAAAAAAAAAAAAAAAGAAGAGAAGCTAAAGGTAGAAAAAAAAGGAAAGATATACCCATCTGAATGCAGAGTTCCATAGAATAGCACGGAGAGATGAGAAAGCCTTCTTCAGTGATCAATGCAAAGAAATAGAGGAAAACAATAGAATAGGAAAGACTAGAGAGCTCTTCAAGAAAATTAGAGATACCAAGAGAATATTTCATGCAAAGATGGGCACAATAAAGGATAGAAATGGTGTGAGCCTAAGAGAATCAGACGGTATTAAGAAGCGGTGGCAGTAATACAGAGAACTACACAAAAAACATTCTCAATGGCCTAGATAACCATGATGGTGTGATCACTCACCTAAGTCAGACATGATGGAGTGCAAAATCAAGTGGGCCTTAGGAAGCATCACTCTGAACAAAGCTAGTGGAGATGATGGAATTCTAACTGAGCTATTTCAAATCCTAAAAGATGATGCTGTGATAGTGCTGCACTGAATATTCCAGCAAATTTGGAAAATTAAACATTGGCACAGGACTGGAAAAGGTCGGTTTTCATTCCAACCCCAAAGAAGGGCAATGCCAAAGAATGCTCAAAGAACCATATAATCACACTCATCTCACATACTAGCAAAGTAATGCTCAAAATTATCCAAGTGAGGGAGACTTCAACATTATGTGAACTAAAAATTTCCAGATGTTGAAGCTGAGTTTAGAAAAAGCAGATGAGCTAGAGATCAAATTGCCAACATCCGTTGGATCATAGGCTAAGTAAGAGAGTTTCAGAAAAATATCTACTTCTGCTTCATTGACTACTCCAAAGTCTTTGAATGTGTGTGCATCACAACAAACTGTGGAAAATCCTTGAAGAGATGGTAATACCGGACCACCTTACTTGCCTCCTGATAAATCTGTATGCAGAAATCTGTGTGCAGATTCCTGTGTACAACCTTGATGTACTCCTTTCCTAATTTGTAACCAGTCTGTAGTTCCAACTATTGTCAAGAAACAACAGTTAGCACCAGACATAGGACCATGGACTGGTTCCAAATTAGGAAAGGAGTATGCCAAGGCTGTATACTGTCACCCTGCTTATTTAACTTACATGCAAAGTACATGATAGCTCAGTTGGTAAAGAATCCACCTGCAATGTGGGAGACTTGGGCTAGATCCCTGGATTGGGACGATCCTTTGGAGAAAAGAAAGGCTACCCACTCCAGTATTCTGGCCTGGAGAATTTCATGGACTCTATAGTCCATGGGGTGGCAAAGAGTCAGACATGACTAAACAACTTTCATTTCACTTCACATCATGAGAAATGCTGAGCTGGATGAAGCACAACCTGGAATCAAGATTGCCTGGAGAAATATTAATAACTTCAGATACGCAGATGATACCACCTTTATGTGAGAAAGCAGAGAGGAACTGGAGAGCCTCTTGATGAAAATGAAAGAGGAGAGTGAAAAAGCTGGCTTAAAACTCAATATTCATTACAAAAACAAGACCCCTATATATGCTGTCTACAAGAGACACACCTCAAAAAAAGGGACACATACAGACTAAAAGTGAAGGGCTGGAAAAAAATATTTCACGCAAACGGAGACCAAAAGAAAGCAGGAGTCGCAATACTCATATCAGATAAAATAGACTTTCAAATAAAGACTGTGAAAAGAGACAAAGAAGGACACTACATAATGATCAAAGGATCAATCCAAGAAGAAGATATAACAATTATAAATATGTATGGACCCAACATAAGAGAACTGCAATATGTAAGGCAAATGCTAACGAGTACGAAAGAGGAAATTAATAGTAACACAATAATAGTGGGATACTTTAATACCCCACTCACAACTATGGATAGATCAACTAAACAGAAAATTAACAAGGATACACAGACTTTAAATGACACAATGGACCAGCTAGACCTAATTGATATTTATAGGACATTTCGCCCCAAAACAATCAACTTCACCTTTTTCTCAAGTGCACATGGAACCTTCTCCAGAATAGATCACATCCTGGGCCATAAATCTAGTCTTGGTAAATTCAAAGAAAATGGAATCATTCCAGTCATCTTTTCTGACAACAGTGCAGTAAGGTTAGATCTCAATTACAGGGAAAAAATTATTAAAAATCCAAACATATGGAGGCTAAATAAAACGCTTCTGAATAAACAACAAATCATAGAAGAAATCAAAAAAGAAATCAAAATATGCATAGAAATGAATGAAAATGAAAACACAACAACCTAAAACCTATGGGACACTGTAAAAGCAGTGCTAAGGGGAAGGTTCATAGCATTACAGGCTCACCTCAAGAAACAAGAAAAAGGTCAAATAAATAACCTAACTCTACACTTAAAGCAACTAGAGAAGGAAGAAATGAAGAACCCCAGGGTTAGTGGAAGGAAAGAAATCTTAAAAATTAGGGCAGAAATAAATGCAAAGGAAACTAAAGAAACCATAGCAAAAATCAACAAAGCTAAAAGCTGGTTTTTTAAAAAAAATAAATAAACAAAATTGACAAACCATTAGCAAGACTCATTAAGAAACAAAAGGAGAAGAACCAAATTAACAAAATTAGAAATGAAAATGGAGAGATCACAACAGACAACACTGAAATACAAAGGATCATAAGAGACTAATACCAGCAGCTCTATGCCAATAAAATGGACAACTTGGAAGAAATGGACAAATTCTTAGAAAAGTATAACTTTCCAAAACTGAACCAGAAACAAATAGAAGATCTTAACAGACCCATCACAAGCAAGGAAATCGAATCTGTAATCAGAAATCTTCCAGCAAATAAAAGCCCAGGACCAGATGGCTTCACAGCTGAATTCTACCCAAAATTTAGAGAAGAGCTAACACCTATCTTACTCAAACTCTTCCAGAAAATTGCAGAGGAAGGTAAACTTCCAAACTCATTCTATGAGGCCACCATCACCCTCATTCCAAAACCAGACAAAGATGCCACAAAAAAGAAAACTACAGGCCAATATCACTGATGAACATAGATGCGAAAATCATTAACAAAATTCTAGCAAACAGAATCCAACAACATATGAAAAAAATCATACACCATGACCAAGCAGGCTTTATCCCAGGAATGCAAGGATTCTTTAATATCCACAAATCAATCAATGTAATACACCACATTAACAAATTGAAAGACAAAAACCATATGATTATCTCAATAGATGCAGAGAAAGCCTTTGACAAAATTCAACATCCATTTATGATTAAAACTCTCCAGAAAGCAGGAATAGAAGGAACATACCTCAACATAATAAAAGCTATCTATGACAAACCCACAGCAAGTATCACCCTCAATGGTGAAAAATTGAAAGCATTTCCCCTGAAATCAGGAACAAGACAAGGGTGCCCACTCTCACCACTACTATTCAACATAGTGTTGGAAGTTTTGGCCACAGCAATCAGAGCAGAAAAAGAAGTAAAAGGAATCCAGATAGGAAAAGAAGAAGTGAAACTCTTGCTGTTTGCAGACGACACGATCTTCTACATAGAAAACCCTAAAGACTCTACCAGAAAATTACTAGAGCTAATCCACAAATATAGTAAAGTTGCAGGATACAAAATTTACACACAGAAATCCCTTGCATTCCTATACACTAACAATGAGAAAACAGAAAGAGAAATTAAGGAAACAATAACATTCACCATTGCAACAAAAAGAATAAAATACTTAAGAGTATATCTACCTAAAGAAACAAAAGACCTATACATGAAAGAAATCAAAGAGGACACAAACAGATGGAGAAATATACCGTGTTCATTGATTGGAAGGATCAATATTGTCAAAATGGCTATACTACCCAAAGCAATCTATAGATTTAATGCAATTCCTATCAAGCTACCAATGGTATTCTTCACAGAACTAGAACAAATAATTTCACAATTTGTATGGAAATACAAAAAACCTCGAATAGCCAAAGTAATCTTGAGAAAGAAAAATGGAACTGGAGAAATCAACCTGTCTGACTTCAGACTCTACTACAAAGCCACAGTCATCAAGACAGAATGGTACTGGCACAAAGACAGAAATATAGATCAATGGAAGAAAATAGAAAGCCCGGAGATAAATCCATGAACCTATGGACACCTTATGTTTGACAAAGGAGGCAAGGATATAAAATGGAAAAAAGACAACCACTTTAACAAGTGGTGCTGGGAAAACTGGTCAACCACTTGTAAAAGAATGAAACTAGAACACTTTCTAACACCATACACAAAAATAAACTCAAAATGGATTAAAGATCTAAATGTAAGACCAGAAACTATAAAACTCCTAGAGGAGAACATAGGCAAAACACTTTCCGACATAAATCACAGCAAGATCCTCTATGACCCACCTCCCAGAATATTGGAACTAAAAGCAAAAATAAACATATGGGACCTAATGAAACTTAAAAGCTTTTGCACAACAAAGGAAACTATAAGCAAGATGAAAAACAGCCCTCAGATTGGGAGAAAATAATAGCAAATGAAGAAACAGACAAAGGATTAATCTCAAAAATATACAAGCAACTCCTGCAGCTCAATTCCAGAAAAATAAATGACCCAATCAAAAAATGGGCCAAAGAACTAAACAGACATTTCTCCAAAGAAGACATACAGGTGGCTAACAAACACATGAAACGATGCTCAACATCACTCATTATCAGAGAAATGCAAATCAAAACCACAATGAGGTACCATTACACGCCAGTCAGGATGGCTGCTATCCAAAAGTCTACAAGCAATAAATGCTGGAGAGGGTGTGGAGAAAAGGGAACCCTCTTACACTGTTGGTGGGAATGCAAACTAGTACAGCCGCTATGGAGAACAGTGTGGAGATTTCTTTAAAAACTGGAAATAGAACTGCCATATGACCCAGCAATCCCATTTCTGGGCATACACACCAAGGAAACCAGATCTGAAAGAGACACATGCACCCCAATGTTCATCGCAGCACTGTTTATAATAGCCAGGACATGGAAGCAACCTAGATGCCCATCAGCAGATGAATGGATAAGGAAGCTGTGGTGCATATACACCATGGAATATTACTCAGCCATTAAAAAGAATTCATTTGAATCATTTCTAATGAGATGGATGAAACTGGAGCCCATTATACAGAGTGAAGTAAGCCAGAAAGATAAAGACCATTACAGCATACTAACACATATATATGGAATTAAGAAAGAGGGTAATGATAACCCTATATGCAAAACAGAAAAAGAGACACAGAAATACAGAACAGACTTTTGGACTCTGTGGGAGAAGGCGAGGGTGAAATGTTTCAAGAGAATAGCATTGAAACATGTATATTATCTATGGTGAAACAGATCACCAGCCCAGGTGGGATGCATGAGACAAGTGCTCAGGCCTGGTGCACTCGGAAGACCCAGAGGGATCTGGTAGAGAGGGAGGTGGGAGTGGGGATCGGGGTGGGGAATACATGAAAATCCATGGCTGATTCATGTCAATGTATGACAAAAACCACTACCATATTGTAAAGTAATTAGCCTCCAACTAATAAAAATAAATGAAAAAAAAAAAAAAAAAACTCAATATTCGAAAAATGAAGATCATGGCATCCAGTCTCATTACTTCATGGCAAATAGATGGGGAAACAATGGAAACAGTGACAGACTTTTCTTTCTTGGGCTCTGCAAGATGGTAACTGCAGCCATGAAATTAAAAGTCACTTGCTCCTTAGAAGAAAAACTATGACTAAACTAGACAGCATATTAAAAAACACAGGCATTACTTTGCCAACAAAGTCCATTTAGCCAATGGTGTGATTTGTCCAGTAGTCATGTATGGGTGTGAGAGTTGGGCCATAAAGAAAGCTGAGCACTGAAGAGTTGATGCTTTTGAACAGTGGTGTTGGAGAAGACACTTCAGAATCCTGTAGACTGCAAGGAGATCAAATGACTCAATCCCAAAGGAAAGCTGTCCTGAATATTCATTGGAAGGACTGATCCTAAAGCTGAAGCTCCAAATCTTTGGCTCCCTGATGTGAAGAACTGACTGACTGGAAAAGACCCTTATGCTGGGAAAGATCGGAAGTTGGAGAAGGGGATGACAGAGGCTGAGATAGTTGGATGGCATCACTGAATTGATGGATATGAGTATGAACAAGCTCCTGATGAGTTTGAGTCAGCTCCTGGGAGATGCTGATGAATGGGGAGGTCTGATGTGCTGCAGCCCATGGGATGACAAAGAGTTGGACATGACTGAATAACTAAATTTAACTGAATTTCATAATTGTTCACTGTCATTCTACTCTAGTAAAAACCTTTTTTTCCCCCCTCTCTCTCGTTCTTTCTTCCTCACTCCCTTCTTCCCTTCTTCCCTCCCTTCCTTCCTTCATCCTTTACACCTTCCCTTCCTCCTTCCCATCTTCCCTTCCTTTTTGTCATGACCTATGCTTCCTCCAAATAACCCTTAAAACTAACAGTATCTGATGTTCAATTCAGGATCCTGATCATGTGCCACATACCTACCGTGGATGACTTCATCTACTCTCATAGCTTGAACTACTACCTGTATTATTACTTTACAAATGTACATCTATAACCTAGATCTCCCTGTTAAGCTTCAAAACTCTACAAGCTGCCAGACACTTCCATTTGCATGTTCCACAGACATCTTGATTTGCACAAGTACAAAACTTAATTTCTTGTCTTTTTCCAAACACCTGTTTCTTCTCTTTTATGTTTTTCATTAGTGAAAATATCACCACACATCTAATCATAGAAATAAAAAAAAACCTGGTATTCATCACAGACTTCTCTCTCCCTCCCAATCATTCGACTCCCAAATGTAATTATTCACCAGCACCTATAATTCTACTAGGTAAATGTCTCTCAAATCCATCATTATTTATCCTTTTAAAATATCAGGACCTGAAGATCAGACTCTCAATATAATTTTCCTGAATTGTTACTGTATTCTAATGGCTCCCTTCATTTCCAATTTTGCTTGCTTAGGACCCATTCTCTACCTTTCTACCAAAATGATCTTTCTAGAATATTTGTCTATTCATAACACTCCCTTGCTCCCATAGTTTTCAGAACACTGTTCAAATTCATTAGCACAGCAACCAAGCAGAGTTTCTTCAAAGTTTAGTTCAAGCCTTTATCTATATAATTTACTAATATATGTGTGTGTATATAATATGAAATCCCCTATAAAATTTTGATAAATGACTTCTTTCTAGTCATTCAGAACTTTCTGATTATGAGTTTCATGCATCAGGAGCTTTGCACATGCTAAATACTTCCTCATCTAGGAAGTGTTTCTATTCTTACTGATTCCCTACTTATTTAGATGACACAGCTCTACTTCTCTGGCATCACGTATCACCCAAGGTAGACTTTGATGTGTACCTCATTACAGAGAATTATATTTATTAACTTAATTTTCTCTCTACACCATGAGATTGAAACTCCTTAATAGTAAGACTGTTGTCTTCTCTATGCTGCTGCTAAGTCACTTCAGTTGTGTCCGACTCTGTGTGACCCCATAGATGGCAGCCCACTAGGCTCCTTCTTCCCTGGAATTCTCCAGGCAAGAACATTGGAGTGGGTTGCCATTTCCTTCTCTAATGCATGAAAGTGAAAAGTGAAAGTGAAGTCTCTCAGTCATGTTTGACTCTTTGTGACCCCATGGACTACCGCCTACCAGGCTCTGCCATCCATGGGATTTTCCAGGCAAGAGTACTGGAGTGGGCTGCCATTGCCTTCTCCGTGTCTTCTCTACATTTGCATCCCAATGCCTAGCATGATACCTAGCCAAAAGTGGGTGGGGAATAAATTCTGAACAATGAAAGAATATGCAAATATAAATAAATTCTAACTAGATGAAGCTAAAGTATATTGGATCTGCAGATAGAGTTGATGAATAATAGTGTTCACAGTATGTGATAAACAGGATGCCCCAGAGGAATAAACAGGGTTGTGCCTAGGATCCTACCAGTTGGCTTAGTTAAAATAAGCATTAGAAAATGTTGAAAAAGCTAAAACATGACATCCAGTGGAACTAAAGAGCCTAGGAAAGACTGGATTTTAGAATATCTGGATAAAATCCTATGTTGGTTATTTAATAATTATATTAATATAAGAACAGGAATAATGACCTAATGACAAATGCAAAACCAGAAGAATAGTCTTAGTAGGGAAGGAGAGCTGGACAAATAGCTCCATCATTAATCAAAGAATTTTACCTAATCTAAAATATGAGGAGCCTCTCCAAAGCAAGAACAGATATACATTTTTCCTTTTTACAGTTGTGATACAACTAATACTGCAGAAGGTGACTGAAGCCATGAAATTAAAAGACACTTGCTCCTTGGAAGAAGAGCTATGACAAACATAGATAGCATATTAAAAAGCAGAGATGTCACTTTCCAACAAAGGTCCTTATGGTTAAAGTTATGGTTCTTCCAGTAGTCATGTACAGATGTGAGAGTTGGACCATAAAGAAGACTGAGCACTGAATTGATGCTTTTGAACTGTGGTGTTGAAGAAGACACTCAAGAGTCCCTTGGACAGCAAGAAGATCAAAGCAGTCAATTCTAAAGAAAATTGGTCCTGAATATACATTGGAAGGACTAATGCTGAAGCTGAAGCTCCAATACTTTGGCCACCTGATGCAAAGAGCCAAATCATTGGAAAAGACCCTGATGCTATGAAAGATTGAGGGCAGGAGGAGAAGGGAGCAACAGAGAATGAGAAAGTTGGATGGCATTACCTACTCAATAGACATGAGTTTGAGCAAACTTTATAAGATAGTGAAAGAAAGGGAAGCCTGGCATGCTACAGTTAATGGGGTTGCAAGGAGTGGACTTGACTTAGTGACTGAACAAGAACAACAACTAACATAAAGAGAAATCAAGGATGGTAGCAAATCTAGTGATGATTAGTAAAAATGTGCCTTGTGGTAAAGGGTAAGTTGACTCTGACATTCTAACAGGATATCAAGAAAACGTCTGGAAATTAGAATTAACTTTCAGAGAAGCAGCTTGGACTGGTGGTGCAGGTTTGATATTTGTTCCCACCAGAGTAGCAGTAATACCTGTCCAATCACTCCTTCATTTCTAAGACTGTTCTTGCAGATTTGCTTTGCCTTCAGTTTTTCATATATATATATATATATACACATATATATATGTATATATATATATATGTATATACACACACATACACACATATTTTGAATAATGAACCAATATTCTTGTTCTAGTATTCTAAAATTTTGCTGTTACATTGTTTTATAGATCGATTTGAACTTAATATTTTAACCATCCCAACTCTGCATAAAAGTAAGATAAAGCTAAACCTAGGAAGATATCATAACACAAGTGATACAAACAGGCACTTACTCAAGGGCAAAAACAAAATCATGACATGAAACTTTACAAAAAGAAAGGAGGAAACTATAGACTAAGTCTTAGAAAATTTCAATTTCATTAGGGAAAGGACAAAGAGAAAATAATGAAAGGAAGTCTCAGAATATCAAGAAGAAGACATGGACCGTACATTTTCATGAAATATGAAAACACAAGAGGGCCTCTGATAAAAGGGGCATTTTCAGTTTCAGTAGTAAAGGAAATATAAATATTATAAAAATTGAAGAAAGGTCACAGATTTTTGTACCCAGAAGATTAGCATTGACCTTCAAAACAGCATCTTGTTCTTCTCAATTTGGTGATTGAGTTTGATTGCTGGCCTCTTCAGGTGGTAATAAAAGATTTGTATGTGACCCAAAGTATCACCAAGATCAATTGGAAAAAAGTGTTGTCATAGAATATTACCACAAAAGGTCAATTTCTCAATGCCCTTATACATTTTATTGTCAAGATGAAATACAGTAACTGTTCCTTAATGGGCATTTGGTTTGAGCTTCCATTTCTAAATGCATTAATCCTGACTTTTATCTTCTTTGTGAAAATAACCCCTTTTTAATTAAAGCAGATATTTGATTTTGATAAACTGCTTATGCAAATATATTTATTGTAATATAACAGTTGTATAGATAGATATCAATGTTCTGAGTGCAACAGATTTTAGCATTGTTTTTATGAACTGAATGTAAGTAAATATTTTGTCCAAATAAACATGGAGCTTTTCTACTTGACTTCGAGGGGCACTACACACATGTGCACATATACACATACACATTAGGACTTTTAATTCAGCATGTATCATGAACCATTGTTTTATAAACTTTAAGGTTTTTCTGAAACCCAGCTATTGTCACTCTATGTGATAGATGCCAAGATTTGATCACAAGCATTAGAATCCCACAACCAAACTGAATTGAATGAATTGATGGTCCCAAATTCATTTTAAAAATGATACATACTCCAATTTTGTAAAGATGGCCCATGGGAAACAGGAAGTGACCCAGAGATGTTATCTTCCCCATTCCAGTCCAGACATCTCTGAAGTAGGTTTGTAACTCTCTTTCTGAAACCCAGTCATACTCAAAATGCTGAAAAGAATGAATTTTCCCCTTTGAAAATGTCACAGGGCATCCAGGAAATCTCTTTTAGCTTTATCTTGGCAAACAAATGTCCACTGATCAATATAAATGAGGAACAGGCACATCAACATCAATTGGAAATGACTTTTGTGAAGTATGATTTGATTCATGGCACGGAGTGGCCTTTACCAAGTTCTGTGCTATTATCAGCTTGAAAGAAGAAGACATCATAAAAGGGGCCTCCGGATGACTGTCATTTTCAAGTGGGGTGTTCTTAAGTTATAGACTTCTGCCACCTCTGAGATAAATGACTGGCTGCCCTTGACTGACCCTGTCTTTAAAGAAGGGAAGGCTGTCTTTACAGACACAGGAATGTATCCAGGAAAACTTTGAAAGGCACAGTATTTAGAGACAATTTTATTTCTTTATCAACTGATAGTTCTCTATTTCACTTCTCAGGTTTTTATCACTTGCTGGTATATGTGTCGAAATGAGATCATGAGGTCTCAGCACTCTTTTTCCTTGGCTTCTTAAAGACTCGCTCCATTGAAAGTGCAAGCTTGTATTTAGTGGAGGTAGCAAACATTATGATGTCACACCCCAAGGGCAACGCCTAACTTTGTGCTTGCTGAGCAGTCTGCAATAATTATTTAACAAAAATATCCTGTTTTCTTAATAGTATTTTTCATAGTAGGAGAGTAAAATAACCACTTTGTGGTCTGTAGTTACTGATGAGATTATATAGAATATTTTATCATACAGTGACAAATATTTCATGGAAATCTAATCCATAAAGTTGGAATAGTACCTACCAGTTTGTTGTAATTGTTATGGGGCCAAAATAACTTTCTATTTAGTTTTGAGAGGGAGAACAGGAGAGGAGCTGACATCTGGACCCTGAAGCCAGAGCAACTGGGTTCAACTCCCAGGTCCAACCCTTAATAGCTCTGTGATCTTGTGCAGACTCTAGCTCCCCATTCCTAAGTAGCTTCGTGCAGAGTAAGGATAATGCAAGACTTATTCCTGTTGTTATTGTGAAAATAAAATGCAAAGTGTTTAAGTGCTCAACACCTATTAGCTGCTGCTATTCATATTTTTTCTTTCCCTTCTCTGCTTCCTCTGTCTCCTCCTCCTCTGTATTATTACAATTACAGAAATTTGACAGCTTTTATTTTTAAATAGGACATTCCTAAAAAAGTAATCAGGCTAAATTCCAAATGGTGAAAATTTATGCAGGTCCTGAAGGCACTTTTACAAGAGTTTTATGAACCTGTGATCAGAGCAACTACTGAAGAAACAACTTCTAAATCCTACAAATATCACAGAAGATTTCTGCTCCATCATCAGCCTCCATTGAGCTTTAATAAGCCCAGTCTTTAGAATAAATGATGTGCAATTAACATATCTTTTATTCTTTACTGTTTTAAAACATAACTTCTTGTTAATGGCATGGTGTAGGAAACTTTTTTAAAAATTTCTTTTGATTACAGCCCATAGTAAGGAATATATTTCACACCCTGATTCAGTACACACATATGTTTGTATAGAGGCACTGCTACTCTTTATGACATCTTTGTGAAAATTATTCAAAGGTGCTCCCTCTGGGTGGGCAAATTAGAAACAGATGCTATCTCTTGCAGACATAGACACTGGGGCACATGGCTTGATCTATGTGAAGATGGCTGCATGTATCCCCTGTGACCCCAGAGCTGGGTGTCTCTGTGAAGCACCCTAAACGTACAACTTTACTAGTGAAACTGTTTTATGTCTGCATGTATCTCAAACAACTGTTTCACAAAAAAAGAAAAAAGAAAGAAAATTCCTTTACTTTGAGAAATGCATTCTAAGACTTTCTACCTTTTAAAATTTAAGACACAAGCCTGAACTAGTTTGAAATTCATTACATGTCATTATTTGGAATTAAAAAAATATTGCAATAGGCATGTGAAGAAGTGGGATCCAACCAGGAAGACTGTTGTGATTCCTCTTCTCCCATTTATGAGCTGTGTCCTTGGGCAAGTTTCTTCACCTTCCTCAGTCTTAGTTTCCTTCTCCATCAAAATGAATAGATGTTGTTGTTCAGTCCCTCAGTTGTGCTCGACTTTTTGTGACCGCATAGACTGCAGCACCCCAGGCTTCTCTGTCCTTCACCATCTACCAGAGTTTGCTCAAACTCATGTCCACTGAGTCAATGATGCCATTCAACTATCTCGTCGTCTGTCATCCCCTTCTCCAGCCTTCAGTGTTTCCTAAAATCAGGGTCTTTTCCAATGAGTCAGTTCTTCACATTAGGTGGCCAAATTATTGGAGGTTCAGCTTCATCATCAGTCCTTCCAATGTACATTCAGAGTTGGTTTCCTTTAGGATTTACTGGTTTGATCTCTCTGGGACTCTCAAGAGTCTTCTCCAGCACCACCAGTTCAAAAACATCAATTCTTCGGTGCTCAGGAATCTTTATGGTCATACTCTCACATCTGTACATGACTACCAGAAAACCCTTAGCTTTGACAATATGGACCTTTGTTGGCAAGCTGACGTCTCTGCCTTTTAATATGCTGTCTAGATTTTTCACAGCTTTTCTTCCGAGGAGCAAGCATATTTTAATTCATGGCTATAGTCACTGTCTGTGGTGATTTTGGAGCCCAAGAAATAAAGTCTGTCACTATTTCCATTGTTTCCCCATCTATTTGCCCTGAAGTGATGGGACCACATGCCATGATCTTAGTTTTTTGAATGTTAAGTTTTAAACCAGCTTTTTCACCCCCCTCTTTCACTTTTATCAAGAGGCTCTTTAGTTCCTCTTTGCTTTCTGCCATAAGGGTGGTGTCATCTGCATATCTGAGGTTATTGATATTTCTCCTGGCAGTCTTGATTCCAGCTTGTGCTTCCTCCAGCCCAGCATTTCTCATGATGTACTCTGCATATAAGTTAAATAAGCAGGGTGACAACATACAGACTTGATGTACTCCCTTTCCTATTTGGAACCAGTCTCTTCCATGTCCAGTTCTATTGCTTCCTGACCTGCATACAGGTTTATCAAGAGGCAGATCAGGTGGTTTGGTATTCCTATCTCTTTTAGAATTTTCCACGGTTTATTCCGATCCACATAGACTATGTTTTGGCATAGTCAATAAAGGAGAAATAGATGTTTTTCTGGAACTCTTGTATTTTTGATGATCCAGTGGATGTTGGCAATTTGATCTCTGGTTCCTCTGCCTTTTCTAAAACCAGCTTGAACATCTGGAAATTCACAGTTCATGTATTGCCGAAGCCTGGCTTAGAGAATTTTAAGCATCACTTTATTAGCGTGTGAGATGAGTGCAATGGTGCAGTAGTTTGAGCATTCTTTGGCATTGCCTTTCTTTGGGATTGGAAAGAAAATTGACCTTTTCCAGTCCTGTGGCCACTGCTGAGTTTTCCAAATTTGCTGGCGTGTTGAGTGTAGTACTTTCACAGCATCATCTTTCAGGATTTGAAATAGCTCAACTGGAATTCCATCACCTCCACTACCATTGTTTGTAGCGATGCTTCCTAAGGCCCACTTGACTTCACATTCCAGGATATCTGGCTCTAGGTGAGTGATCACACCATCGTGATTATCTGGGTCGTGAAGATCTTTTTTGTACAGTTCTTCTATGTATTCTTGCCACCTCTTCTTAATATCTTCTGCTTCTGTTAGGTCCCTACCATTTCTGTCCTTTATTTAGCCCATCTTTGCATGAAATGTTCCCTTCATATCTCTAATTTTGTTGAAGAGATCTCTAGTGTTTCCCATTCTATTGTTTTCCTCTGTTTCTTCTTTGAGGAAGACTTTCTTATCTCTCTTTGCTATTCTTTGGAACTCTGCATTCAAATGGATATAATTTCCCTTTTATCCTTTGCTTCTTGCTTTGCTTCTTTTCACAGCTATTTGTAAGGCCTCCTCAGACAACCATTTTGCTTTTTCGCATTTCTTTTTCTTGGAGATGATCTTGATTCCTGTCTCCTGTACAATGTCATGAACCTCTGTTCATAATTCATCAGGCACTCTGTCTATCAGATCTAGTCCCTTAAATATATTTCTCACTTCCACTGTATAGTCATAAGGGATTTGATGTAGGTCATACCTGAATGGTCTAGTGGTTTTCTCCACTTTCTTCAATTGAAGTCTGAATTTGGCAATAAGGAGTTCATGATCTGAGCCACAGTCAGTTCCCGGTCTTGTTTTAGCTGACTGTATAGAGCTTCTCCGTCTTTGGCTGCAAAGAATATAAAAATTTTTTGTACAGTTTTCTGTGTATTTTTGCCAACTCTTCTTAATATCTTCTGCTTCTATTAGGTCCATATCATTTCTGTCCTTTATTATACCCATCCTTGCATGAAATGTTCTCTTCAGTTGAGTTCAGTCACTCAGCCATGTCCAATTCTTTGTGACCCCATGGACTGCAGCATCCCAGGCCTCCCTGTCCATCACCAACTCCTGGAGTTTCCTCAAACTCATCTCAGTTGAGTCAGTGATGCCATCCAACCATCTCATCCTCGTTCGTCCCCTTCTTCTCCTGCCCTCAATCTTTTCCAGTGTCAGGGTCCTTTCCAATGAGTCAGTTCTTCACATCAGGTGGCCAAGTATTGTAGTTTCAGCTTCAACCTCAGTCTTTCCATTGAACACTCAGAACTGATCTCCTTTAGCATGCTCTGATTGGATCTCCTTGCAGTCCAAGAGACTCTGAAGAATCTTCTCCAACAAGTCTTCAACTTTTCCAACAGTTCAAAAGCATCCATTCTTCAGCACTCATCTTTCTTTACAGTCCATCTCTCACATCCATATATGACTACTGGAAAAATCATAGCCTTGACTAGACCGACCTTTGTTGGCAAATTAATGTCTCTGCTTTTTAATATGCTATCTAGATTGGCCATAACTTTCCTTCCAAGGAGTAAGCGTCTTTTAATTTCATGGTTGCAGTCACCATCTGCAGTGATTTTGGAGCCCCAAATAATAAATAGTTGGAGACAGTTTCTCCAACTATTTGTTGTGAAATGATGGACCAGAATCCATGATCTTAGTTTTCTGAATGTTGAGCTTTAAGCCAAATTTTTCACTCTCCTAATCAAGAGGATCTTTATTTCTTCTTCACTTTCTGCCATAAGTGTGGTGTCATCTGCATATCTGAGGTTATTGATATTTCTCCTGGCAATCTTGATTCCAGCTTGTGCTTCCTCCAGCCCAGTGTTTTTCATGATGTACTCTACATATAAGTTAAATAAGCAGGGTGACAATATACAGCCTTGACATACTCCTTTTCCTATTTGGAACCAGTCTATCATTCCATGTCCAGTTCTCTTAGTGTCTCTAAGTTTCTTGAACAGATCTCTGGTTTTCTCCACTCTATTGTTTTCTTCTATTTCTTTGCACTGTTCACTTAGGAAGACTTTCTTATCTCTCCTTGCTCTTCTTTGGAACTCTGCATTCAGATGGGTATATCATTCCTTTTTTTATCCTTTGCCTTTAGCTTCTCTTCTTTTCTCAGCTATTTGTAAGGCCTCCTTAGGCAACCATTTGGCCTTTTTCAGTTTCCCACCCCCACCCCCTTGGGCATTATTTTGATCACTTCCTTCTATACAATGTTGTGAGCCTCCATCCATAGTTCTTCAGTCACTGTTTCTCAGGTCTAATACCTTGAATCTATTTGTCCCTTCCTCTGCAATAAGGGCTTCAGATCAAGAACTCCTTACTGCAAACTTCAGACCTCAGTTGAAGAAAGTAGGGAAAACCACTAGGCCATTCTGGTATGATCTAAATTCAACCCTTTATGATTATACAGTGGAAGTGACAAATGAATAGACGAATATAGACTTTGTATGTCTGATATGAGAATAGATGAGTTAATGTAAGTAAAGCATTTATAATGTGGCCTGAGACAAACCAGCTATGTTAGCTGTTATTAGTATTACTGATTGACAATTACATGTCCACTGAGCATCCTCTTCAAAGCCCAGTTCTTCCTATACCACTACCACACTGAAAAATAAAAAGGCAAGCAGGATATGGGGATGTGTGAAGTAGATGGCAGCAGTAGTTCCCTGGTCTCATTCTGAAAGTTTGAAAGAGGCTACATTATTGCAGGTAGATGCAGCTGTAGGATATATCTTTTTTTCTCATAAGGAAGCTTACAAAATCATAAGACTTTGCACGTGAAAGTTTGCTGTAAATTGTAGAACACTCTACAGACATTGATGCTTACCATTTAGCAAACATTTATTAAGCAGTTGCTTGGGTCAAACATTGGGCACCATGCTGGAGATGAACAAGCTTTATTCTGGAGAAATCCTGGAAGAGTCAGACTTTAAAATAATTAGAGAAATAAAATGGCTGAAATTTAAAGGTCCAAATGCAACTATATAGAGACTAGAGAAAGAAAAGAAAGCTAAAATAACTGATGCTTAAATTAAGTCTAGAGTAGAGTGGGATATTTCAGTCAGATGACAGTGGGACTTTAGCTACATTTACACTCATTACCCATTGCTATTATGATTACAAGCAGTGCTGAAGTGAAACAACTCATGGACTCTTTGGATTTAAGTAGAATTTGATATGGCCGGAAATTAGATTTGTGAAGGATTATGGATTGGGAGGGTTAGTAAGAAAAGATAATTAAAGACTGGATCTCAAAGCACATAAATTAATTTGTTATGTTATCTCAAGTTTGGTTTGCCACTCTCTGTGGTATTATTTTCCTTAACTTTCATCATTCTATTTCAGCCTCTATCCTAATTTCTTGTGATGAAGAGGCAAATCAGTATTGCACAACCAGTCAGTGAACGGATTGGGTTAAAATTTAGTTTGTTTGAAAGGAGTTTGAGGGTTTAGGAGCTGAAATAAATGGATAATAAAGGGTGGTATAAAGTAGACACAATTATGGTACATTGGCTATTCATTTAACTTTTGTGTGAAATTAAGTAGTATTTTTATTCAATTAATTACTTTCAGTTATTTTTAAGTAATGTTGTTGTTGCTCTTCAGTCACTAAGTTGTGTTTGACTCTTTGCAACCCCTTCAATTCAGTTCAGTCTATCAACCGTGTCCGACTCTTTGAGACCCCATGAACTGCAGCACTCCAGGCCTCCCTGTCCATCACCAACTCCCAGAGTTTACCCAAACTCATGCCCATCGAGTCGGTGATGTCATCCAACCATCTCATGCTCTGTCATCCCCTTCTCCTCCTGTCCTCAATCGTTCCCAGCATCAGGGTATTTGCAAATGAGTCAACTCTTCGCATGAGGTGGCCAAAGAATTGGAGTTTCAGCTTCCACATCAGTCCTTCCAATGAACACCCAGGACTGATCTCCTTTAGGATGGACTGGTTGGATCTCCTTGCAGTCCAAGGAACTCTCAAGAGTGTTCTCCAACACTACAGTTCAAAAGCATCAATTTTTCGGTGCTTCGCTTTCTTTATAGTCCAACTCTCACATCCATACATGACCACTGGAAAAACCATAGCCTTGACTAGATAGACCTTTGTTGGCAAAGTAATGTCTCTGCTTTTTAATATACTGTCTAGGTTGGTCATAACTTTCCTTCCAAGGAATAAGCGTCTTTTAATTTCATGGCTGCAGTCACCATCTGCTGTGATTTTGGAGCCCAGAAAAATAAAGTCAGCCACTCTTTCCACTGTTTCCCCATCTATCTGCCATGAAGTGATGAGACCGGATGCAGCATATCTGACCTCCCTGTCCTTCACTCTCTCCCGGAGTTTGACCCAAGTTCATGTCCCCTGAATCACTGATGCTATCCAATCATTTCATCCTCTGCCACCCTCTTCTCCTTTTGCCTTCAATTTTTCCAAGCATCAGGGTCTTTTCCATTAAGGCAACTCTTTGCATCGGGTGGCCAAAATATTGGAGCTTCAGCTTCAACATCAGTCTTTCCAATGAATATTCAGGGTTGATTTCCTTTAGGATTGACTGGTTTTATCTCCTTGCCATTCAAGAGACTCTCAAGAGTCTTCTCCAACACCACATTTTGAAAGCATCAATTCTTTGGCACTTAGCCCCCTTTATGGTCCAACTGTCACATCCATACATGAATACTGGAAAAATCATAATTTTGGCTATACAGACATTTTTCAGTAAAGTGATATCTCTTCTTTTTAATATGCTATCTAGGTTTGTCATAGCTTTTCTTCCAAGAAGTAAGCATCTTTTAATTTTGTGATAACAGTCACTGTCCTTAGTGATTTTGGAGCCCAAGAAGAGAAAATCTGCCACTGCTTCCAGTTTTTCCCCTTGTATTTGCCATGATGTTATGGGACAGGTTACCATGATCTTAGTTTTTTGATTGCTGGGTTTTAAGCCAGCTTTTCAGTCTCCTTCTTCACCTTCATCAAGAGGCTCTTTAGTTCATCTTTGCTTTCTGCCATCAGGGTGGTTCATCTGCATATATGAGGTTGTTATTTCTCATAGCAATCTCGATTCCAGCTTGTAGCTCATCCAACCCATCATTTAGCATGATGTACTCTACATATGCAAGGAGATCCAATCAGTCCATCTTAAAGGAAATCAGTCCTGAATATTCATTGGAAGGACTGATGTTGAAGGTGAAACTCCAATATTTCGGCCACCTGATGTGATGAACTGATTCATTTGAAAAGACCCTGAGGCTGGCAAAATTGAAGGTGTGAGGAGAAGGGGATGACAGAGGATGAGATAGTTGGATGGCATCACTGACTCAATGGAGATGAGTTTGAGTTGGTGATGGACTGGGAGACCTAACATGCTGTGGTCGATGGGGTCGCAAAGAGTCAGACACAACTGAGTCACTGAACTGAACTGAACTGAACTCTACACATGAGTTAAGTAAAGAGGGTGACAATATACAGGCTTATCTCCAACTCCTTTCCCAATTTTGAACCGATCTGTTGTTCCATGTAAGGTTCTAACTGTTGCTTCTTGACCCACAAACAGGTTTTTCAGGAGACAGCTAAGGTGGTTTGGTATTCCAATCTCTGTAAGAATTTTGCAAAGTTTATTGTGATCCACACAGTCAAAGGATTTTGTGTAGTCAATGAAATAGAAGTGGATATTTTTCTGGAATCCCCTTGCTTTCTCTATGATCCAATGAATGTTACCAGTTTTATCTCTGGTTCCTCTGCCTTTTCTAAACCCAACCTGTACCTCCAAAATTTTCAATTCAAGTACTACTGAAGCCTGGCTTGAAGGATTTTGAGCATAACCTTACTAGTATGAGGCTCCATATTAGTAAGTTTGGGGCTTCCCTGGTAGCTCAGCTGTAAAGAATCCACCTGCAATGCCGGAGATTTGGATTTTATCCCTGGGTCAGGAAGATCTCTGGAGAAGGGTATGGCCACCCTCTCCAGTATTCTTGCCTGGGAAATCTCATGAACGGAGGAACCTGGTAGGCTACAGTCCATGAGGCTGCAAAGAGTCAGACACAACTGAGTAACATTTACTAGCATGAGAAGTGAGCACAACTGTCTAGTATTTTGAACATTCTTTAGCACTGCCTTTCTTTAAAATTGGGAAGAATGCTGATTTTTCTTCTGTTCTGTGGCCACTACTGGGTTTTCCAAATTTATTGACATATTGAGTGTAGTACTTTAACAATACCATCGTTTAGGATTTTAAATAGTTTAACTAGAATTCCATCACCACCACTAGTTTTGTTCATAGTAATGTTTCTTAGGGCACATTTCACTTCACAGTCCAGGATACCTGGCGCTATATGAGTGACCACACCATCATCATTATATGGCTCATCAAGACTTTTTATACAGTTCTTCTGTGTATTCTTGCCACCTCTTCTTAATTACTTCTGCCTCTGTTAGGTCCTTACCATTTCTGTCCTTTATCATGCCCATCTTTGCATGAAATGTTCCTTTGATATCTCCAATTCTCTTGGAAAGATCTTTAGTCTTTCCCATACTATTTTTTTTTCTACTTTACATCGTTCCTTGAAGAAGGCCTTCGTATCTCTCTTTGCTAGTCCCTGAAACTGTATTCAATTGAGCATTTCTTTCCCTTTCTCTCTTGCTTTTCACTTCTCTTCTTTCCTCAGCTATTTGTAAAGCCTCCTCAGAGAACCACCTTGCCTTCTTGCATTTCTTTTTCTTGGGGATGGTTTTGGTCACTGCCTTCTGTAAAATGTTAAATGAACCTCTATCCATGACTCTGTCTACCTGATCTAATCCCTTGTATCTATTCCTCGCCTCCACTGTATAATAATAATAAGGGATTTGATTTAGGTCAGACACCTGAATGGCCTAGTGCTTTCCTCCACTCTTTAACTTATGCCTGAATTTTGCCATAAGGAGCTGATGATCTGAGAGCCACAGTCTGCTCCAGGCCTTGTTTTCCTGACTGCATACAGCTTCTCCACCTTCAGCAGCAAAAAAAAAAAAAAAAAGTAATCAATCTAACTTTGGTATTGACCATCTGATGATGTCCATGTGTAGAGTCGTCTCTTATGTGGTTGGATAAGCATGTTTGCCAAGCTTTACCAGCTTGGTAAAGCTCTGTTAGCCTTTGCCTGCTTCATTTTGACCTCTAAGGTGAAACTTGTCTATTATTCCAAGTATCTCTTGACTTCCTACTTTTGCATTCCAATCCTCTATGATGAAAAGACATCCCTCTCTCTCTCTTTTTATTTTTCCTTTTTTGATGTTAGTTCCAGAAGGTCTTGTCACTCTTCATAGAACTGGTCAACATCAGCTGCTTCAATATCAATGGTTTGAGAATAGACTTGGATTACTGTGATGTTGAATGGTTTGCCTTGGAAATGAACCAAGATGTTTCTGTCATTTTTGAGACTATAGCCAAGTACTGCATTTTGGACTCTTTTGTTACTATGAGGGCTACTCCATTTCTTCTAAGGGATTCTTGCCCACAGTAGTAGATATTATGGTTATCTGAATTAAATTCACCCACTTCTGTCCATTTTAGTTCACTGATTCCTAAGATGCTGATGTTTATTCTTGCCATCTCCTGCTTGACCACATCCAATTTGCCTTGATTCATGGACCTAACATTCCAGGTTCTATTGTTCTTTACAGCATCGGACTTTACTTTCACCCCCAGACACATCCACAACTGAGCATGGTTTCTGCTTTGTCGCAGCCACTTAATTCTTTCCAGAGGTATTGGTAATTGCCCTCTGCTCTTCCTTGGTAGCATACCGCACACCTTCCAACCTGAGGGGCTCATCTTTCAGTGGCATATCTTTTTGCCTTTTTATACTGTTCATCAGGTTTTTGTAGCAAGAATACTGGAGTGGTTTGCCATTCATTCTTCTAGGGCACCACATTTTGTCAGAACTCTCCACTATGACACATTTATCTTGAGTGCCCTTGCATGGCACAGCTCATAGCCTCATTGAGTTCTCCACAACAAGGCAGTGGTCTATGTTTAACCAAAACATTTGCTTTTTAGAAAAAAAGCAAGTTCATAGTCTAGAATTGTTCATACCCAGAGTTAAATAACTCAAACAGTAAAGAATATGCCTGTGAGGAAGGAGACCAAGGTTCAGTCTGAGGGTTGGGAAGTTTCTCTGAAGGAGGGACTGGCAATCCACTCCAGTATTCTTGCCTGGAGAATTCCATGGACAGAGAAGCCTGGCAGGCTACAGTCCATGGGGTCACAAAGAGTCAGACAGGACTGAGTGATTAACACATATTACAGAGTAAAATATATAGCACCAAAAAGTACTCCATGAAATCTGATCTATATGGTTAAAAGATTAATACACAGACACAGATACACCTAAGTTATAAAGGAATCAATCCACATTATCTTTTAGTACAGTTATAGTTCCATTTTATAAATCAAGATCACTGATCTCTTGAGAGCATATTCTTGTGGGTAGTATGACACATAGTTCTATATTACCTCTTTCACATGCTTGTTCAGCTGTCCCCAAACACTTATCAAACAGTTCCAACTTTATCCCGCTGATTAGAGGCTCCACGTGTATCATACACAAAAGGGTCCTAGGCATTTGGGTCTATTAGTGACCTCTCTATTTCATTAGTTGTTTGTTGATGTGCTGAGTACTATACTGTTTTAAGTATTAAAACTTTGTAGTATATTTTAGTATCTGATACCTCTCCCTTTTTAGTGTTTTCCCATATATTTTTATGTGCCTATTTTTCCACAAGAACTCTAATATCAGTTTTCTAGAGTCATACAAACAACTTGTAGTGTTTTGTATTGGAATCATTTCAAACTTATAAATTAACCTAAGGGAAACTGACATCTTGCTTAGACATTCCATCAAAGGATAAGGGAAGTTTATCCTTTTTGTGTTCAGAAGTATTTTAAGTTTTCTTAATGCTGGCTTTGAACACTTTTTTTTTTTTTTTGGACAGGAAACAGCATTTACTGGTGAGCGTGATTAAGGAGGGGACAGAGCTGATGCTCATGAGTGCAGGGCTCGCCATTTGTCCAGGGGACCACGATTAGGGATGTATTTGACTCCACAGCCGTCCGGGATGAGTCGCTTTTCTGCCACCATGTTCTCAAATTCATCCGCATTGAACTTGGTAAATCCCCACTTCTTGGAGATTTGTGGATCTTCTGATGGCCAGGGAACTTGAACTTGGCCTGGCGAAGGGCTTCAATCACATGCCCCTTGTTCTGCAGCTTGGTGCAGATGGACATTATGACCTGGCCAGTGTGAACCCTGGCCACTGTGCCCTGGGGCTTTCCAAAGGCACCGCGCATACCTGTCTGGAGTCTAGATTGGGAAACAGCAGGCCAGTCGTGAATGCCCACTAGGAAGAGCTGTCTCCAAGGTCCCTCAGGGCTACCTGTACAGGCAACAGGCTGCATACACTACCAAGGAGGCTGCTGTTTGCAGCCATTGCACACTGGGCCCCCATGGGGAAAAGAGCACAGTCAGCTTACCTGGCTGCAAATGAACACTTTTAAAGTATATTTTTAAGCATTTAAGCTTTTGTGTTACTGCTGCTATTGTAAATCGATTATTTTTTCCTTTATAGTTTCTAACCAGCAACTGATTTCTGTGCATAAATTTATATCCTCACATCTTGCTAAATTATGTTTGTTATACTTTTGATTCTCAAGGTCAAAGTTTTTTTCCCATTATCTAGAAATAGTTTCCTTTCTTTTGCAATTCTTGCACCTCTAATGGTTTTTTGTTTTTTTTCCTATTGCATTGGTTAATTCCTCCAATACACTGTGATGGAGATTCTGAACATTCTTGCCTTTTTCCTGACCATAGTGTGAATGTTTCCATTGTTTTCTCATTAGTAAATACTGGATTTTGTACTAAAGAAGTTATTCTTGGGAATATTCCTTTTATAAAGAATATGTTTATTTATTCCAAGGTTTTTTCAATATCTATGGGGATAATTATGATTGTCTTGTTCTACTTAGATATATTTAAATGATAGAGTTCTTAATGCATGTTTGCATTCCTAGTATAAATTCTACTCAATCATGGTATATTATTTTCTTAATTTGATGCTGGAATCTGTTCACTAACACTTTATTTAGGAGTTTTGCATTAGTTTCCTAAGTGCTTTTTTCTATGATTTCTTTACTTAGCCACATTTATCCAGTTGGATATATAAATGTTTTATCTGCTTCATAAAAAGAATTTGGAAATTTTTCTTAAGTTTCTATGCTGTGAAACAATTTATGTAGCATTGAGACAATCTCTAAAGATTGAATAGACAGACTTTCCCTCTGAAAAGATCTGTATCTGGTAATTTTGTTTCTTTGTTTTGGTTTTGATTTATTTTGTTTTAGTAGATAGTTTCTTGATAATGTCCCTAATTTCTTCTGTGGAATTTGGTCTTCTAAGTTTTTTGTCACTAACGCAGTTACTTTTTATATACTATAATTTCCCAGTTATCTCAGTGTTTAAATGAAGTTGCATGAAGCAGATATATATATATTACATATATATATGTGTGTGTGTGTGTGTGTGTGTGTATAAACAAATTTCTCCTGTTATTTCTCTTGTCAATTTTTAT
Source organism: Dama dama (assembly GCF_033118175.1). NCBI lineage: Eukaryota > Metazoa > Chordata > Mammalia > Artiodactyla > Cervidae > Dama > Dama dama. The sequence continues at coordinate 6,737,385 of NC_083700.1, read as the reverse complement.
TTTCTATATTTGTGCTTTCTCTCTTATACTTCAGTTATATTAACTAGTGGTTTGTCTATTTTGTTCATTTTTCTTCCAGATGAGAAAATAGGAGAACAGTAGAGCAACTCAATCAAAATCTTATTTGTTGCTCTACAGTTTTCCTACTTTCTCATAAACTGGTATTATTGTTGCTATTCCACATTTTGTACTTTATCTTGGTTTATTTTGTTCTTTTTTCTAGATTTATAAGTTGACAAGTTAATTTTTAATTTCTATTATTTTCTTTGCACTGATGTTGGTTCTTAAGTCTATATGTTTTTCTGTGATCACACATTTAAATCTCATTTTTGATTTATAGTGTTTCTATTATCACTATTTTTCAAACATCTGTTTATACTTTCTGTTTAACCAAGAGTTTTTAAAAGATTTTTAACTTTCCAGATAGGGGTCCTCTTAAGCTTGATATCTTTAATTTCTACTTTTGTTGCATTGTAATAAGAATGGTCATTTGTAATATGTTTATTTTATGAGAATTGTTGGTGTTTTATTTGTGGTCAATTTTTGCGATAGTTCCATGTGTAAATGAGAATATATATTCTCTACTTTCACAGTGTTTCACACACATGCTCACTCACTATCTATATGGTTTATCTGTTGACAATGTGGTTTATATCATCAGTAGCCTTAGTTTTTGTCCATTTGGCTTGTGTTATACTGACAGTAATGTTCATTTCCTTTTATTAATATGTGTCTATTACTTTCTCCTTTAATTTCATGCAGTTTCTACTTTAGGTCACAGCAATGTTGTGTGATGTAGAAATATTTATAGCTATTATATCTTCATTGATAGTCAAGGCTTTTAGCATTTAAAGTGTTCTATTTAAAATGTTCTATTTTATCTCAATTCATGCTTTTTGTTTGGTAGTCTATTTGCGTGGTAGTAGCAGCAGCAGCAGCCTTATGAAATTTTCTTTCATTTTTTCCCCCCTCATTTGACTGATATATCCTTGTTCATTCCTTTAAATTTAGTCATTTGGAATCTCTTTATTTAGATGTGTCTCTAAACAACATAAATTTGGTTTTGCTCTATGGACCAATATGAAAAATCTTTGTCCTTCTACTATGCCAGTTTAACTAGTTTAGATTTATTGATAAGGTAAATATATTTGATTCTTCTAATTCCTCTAATATGTTCTTATCATATATTTCATAATTATGCATATATTATTTTTCTGTGGTCACAAGTGATATACCTTCACTGTTCTCTTTTTTTCCCTTATTCGGAGGGTGGTTTACATTTAAATTCTGGTGGTTACAGGTATAGCTGTACATTCTAAAATATTCTTAATCCACCTCCCCTTTTCTCCTTGTGTAACCTTTCACTAACTAGTTTGTCAGTTTTTTTTTTTTTTTTTTCCTGTTGCCCATTACTTTATTTTTTTTTTCCATTTACTTTTATTAGTTGGAGGCTAATTACTTTACAATATTGTAGTGGGTTTTGTCATATATTGACATTAATTAGCCATGGGTTTACATGTATTCCCCATCCCGATCCCACCTCCCATCTTCCTCTCCACCCGATCCCTCTGTGTCTTCCCAGTGCACCAGGCCCGAGCACTTGTCTCATGCATCCAACCTGGGCTGGTGATCTGTTTCACCCTAGATAATATACATTTTTTTTTTAATTAATTAATTAATTAATTTTTTCAGTGGGTTTTGTCATACATTGACATGAATCAGCAATAGATTTACACGTATTTCCCATCCCGATCCCCCCTCCCACCTCCCTCTCCACCCGATTCCTCTGGGTCTTCCCAGTGCACCAGGCCCGAGCACTTATCTCATGCATCCCACCTGGGCTGGTGACCTGTTTCACCATAGATAATATACATGCTGTTCTTTCGCAACATCCCACCCTCTCCTTCTCCCACAGAGTCCAAAAGTCTGTTCTGTACATCTGTGTCTCTTTTTCTGTTTTGCATGTAGGGTTAGCATTACCATCTTTCTAAATTCCATATATATGTGTTAGTATACTGTATTGGTCTTTATCTTTCTGGCTTACTTCACTCTGTATAATGGGCTCATCTCATTAGAACTGATTCAAATGAATTCTTTTTAATGGCCGAGTAATATTCCATGGTGTATATGTACCAGCAATCCCACTCCTGGGCATACACACCGAGGAAACCAGATCTGAAAGAGACATGTGCACCCAATGTTCATCGCAGCACTGTTTATAATAGCCAGGACATGGAAGCAACCTAGATGCCCATCAGCAGACGAATGGATAAGGAAGGTGTGGTACATATACACCATGGAATATTACTCAGTTTGTCAGTTTTACAAAGTGTTCTTTGACTCCCATAAATACCCCACTACTGTAATAAATGATTCTGTTCTACTATCTTTCTTTCCCCTTGCCTCACATTTCTAGTCATAATATTTCTATTTTGTCAGAACATATAATGTTTACATACTATTCTTTAACCCTTTTCTCTGATTTTTATTTTAAATGTTTGATTATATGCATAAATGCTCACCATCACAACTTTTTACCATTAATTCCTTGATTGGATATATCTCATCCTTTAGTAGCAAGATTGGACAAAGTGTTCATAAACAAAATATTGCTTGATTCATTCTATGTTTAAAATAGTATCTATCCTCCTCTATAAAGGGTAAATTTTCTGAATATAAATTTTTTGGCTCATATTTTCTTTCTTTCTTTGAGTTTCTTGTAAATATTTTGCACAGTTGCCTTATTCTCTTAAGAAATCTGATGCCAGTCACATTTTCTTACTCTTTTAAGTATTTTTTTTTTAGCTTTTATTCTTGAAGACCTTGTAGGTATTTTTGTTTTTCTAATAGTTTACTAAAGTATGTTCTAGAGTTTATAATTCTCATGTAACTTAATTGGCCCTTGTTAATATGAATGTAGTGATTTTACCTTATTTTAAGAAAGATTCCCTTGATGATAACTCCAAATATTAGTTTTCTTTCATTGTATTATTTCCAGGAAAACCAAGTAAGAAATGTAACATCTACTTTTCCTGTTTTTTTTTTTTTCCTCAATTTTTATATCCAGTTTGATTTAATCCTATTTTTGTCAGTTTCACAGTTTTTGAAGTTCTGGTCCTATGTATAGTAGTTTGTTTGTTTGTTTGTTTGTTTTTATTGTTGCATAGCAAATCACCTTGATTCTGTTCTGTTAATGTCCTTTCACAAAAAAAAATCACAGTACAATTTCTAGGTGTCTAGTGATCTGGGAGATATTAAAATGTCTTTTCCAAGGTAAAAGATAAACTGCTTGTCTGGTGCCTCCTGAAATGGACCTCTTTGCATTTTGATGTATACCTCATGTGGATACACTACACTGACTCATTTATTAAGTGACCTGAAAGTTGCTATTAATAGATTTGATAGCCTTCCAGAACAAAAGAATTTTCTTCAACAGGTCCAGTCTGCCTTACAAGCCACCCTGACACTTAAGCCGTGTGATCGAACAGATATAATGGTGCTTGCAATGTCAGCAACAGATGGAGATGCTGTTTGGATATTTTGGCAGCTCCGTATAAGTAAATTACAACACAGACCCTTAAGATTTTGGAGCAAAGCCATGCCATCTGTGAAAAGCTCTCCTTTCAAGAATCAGTTTTTTAGCATGTTACTGGCCCTTCGTAGAGACTGACTACTTGACTCTGGGTCACAAGTAACTATACAACCTGAACTGGATGTTATCCAACCCATCAAACTATAGAGCTGGGTGTGCACCTCCAGACTCCAACACTAATTGAAATTCATAGATGTGAGATGGGACTGAAGCAAACCTTGAGTACACAAGTAAGATTCGTGTGGAAGTGCCCCATATACCCATATCTGACTCTTACTACATCACCTTTTCTCTGTTAGTCCATACCTATGTTCTCATGCAGAGTTTCCTACAAGTTGATTAATAAAGAAAAAAAAAATTTGATCCAGATTTATTGATGGTTCTGTATGACATTGCAAGTGCCAGCCACAAGTGGATAGCAATAGAACTACAGTCCTTTTCTAAGGTAACACTGAAAAACAGTGCGCATAACTTCATACAGAGCACTTGATTGTTCATTTTGCTTTGAAGAAGAAATGGCCAAAGTCATGAGTTTATACCATTTCATGGACTGTAGCCAGTGGTTTAGCTGATCGATCGAGGCTTTAGGAAGAATGTGATTGGAAAGTTAGTGGTGAGAAGGTCCGGAGAAAGACTTATATGGATAAACCTCTCCAAATGAGCAAATGGCATGCAGATATTTGTGCCCCATGGGAATATTCACCAGAGTAATTCATCAGAGATGGATTCTAATAACCAAGTGAAGAGAATGACCCATTCTATAGATTTCAGGCAGTCTCTTTGTCTGGTTATCCCTGCAAATATCCAATGGGCTCATGAACAAAGTAGCCACAGTGGCAACAATGGAGGTTATGATTGGGCTCAACAGTCATGAACTCTAACTAACCAAGACTACCTGACTAGAGCTAATGCTGAGTGCCCAGTCTACCAACATCATCACAAATGGCTTTTCCAACATGGCAGCATTCCCTAGGGTGATGAGCTACCTGATAGAAGTTTGATTACACTGGACCACTTCCACCATGGAAGGAGCAGTTTTTTGTTTTTGTTTTTGTTTTTATTGGAATAGACACATATTCTAGATATGAATTTGTAGTCCCTGCCTGTGCAGTTCAGCTCAGTCTCTCAGCTGTGTCTGACACTTTGTGACCTCATGGACTGCAGCACACCAGACCTTCCTGTCCATCACAAACACCCGGAGTTTACTCAAACTCATGTCCATTAAATAATCTATTAGGGTTTTTCTGGTGGCTCAGATGGTAAAGAATCTGTCTGTAATGCAGGAGACCTGGGTTCGATCCCTGGGTTGGGAGGATCCCCTGGAGAAGGAAATGGTAACCCACTCCAGTATTCTTGCCTGGAGAATTCCATGGATAGAGGAGGCTGGTGGGCTATAGCTCACAGAATCGCCAAGAGTCAGACACGACTTAGCAACTAACAAACACACATAATAATCTATAATGAAAAAGAATATATATATATACATATTCCCATATACACATATATATAACTGAATCACTTTGCTATATACCTGAATCTTTGTGAGCAAAATATATGTCAATAAAAATTAATTAATTAAAAAGCAGGGCTGAGATTTTCCCAAAAGAGAGAAGGAATTCTCAGTAAAGAGCAATTTGAGTTTGTGCCATGGAGCTCTCATCTGCTTGAGTTCTTCCCTTCCTTTCAACCTGCTCTAAAGAGTTTGGATTTATTATACTTAGCCAGTGTAATAGTGAGTTATATATGTCAGTTTGATTGGCCATGGGTTTTGCAGATTAAACACCATTTCCTGGTGTTTCTGTAAAAGTGTTTCTGAATGAGATTATCATTTGAATCTGTGGACTCAGTAAAGTAGTAGTGCTCCCCAGCAAGGGTGGGCAAAATGCAATCCACTGAGGGACTGGACAGAACAAAAGACAGAGGAACGAGGAATTCACTCACTTTATTCTTGCCTCACTGTTTGAGCTAGAACATCTCATCTCACCTCCTCTGCCTTGGGACTGGGATTTATACCTTCACTGTTCCTGGTTCTCAGGCCTTTGGATTCAGACTGAGTTACATCACCAAAGTTTTCCTGGGTCTCTAGCTTACAGCAGATTGCAGGACTTCTCAGCCTCCTTAATCACATAAACATTATCTTCATAATAAATCAATCTCTCTCCCCTCCCTTCCTTTCCTTATCTCTGCTTCTGTGGTTCTCTCTCTCTCTCCTTTATATCAGGGTTGTTCCAGTCCTGCTAAAATGAGTTCTGGAATATTTTCTTTCGTTGCAGCCTCTGAAGAGTCTCTTCATGTATCAAGAATTATCCAGAACTCGAACGTTTGGTGGAACTTTTTGTAAAATATTTTTTTCCTTAACTGGTGTTGCCAGAAATTTATTTTATTACTTATTTTTCTATTATATATATTTTTTCTATTTCACTGATTTCTGCATTTTATCCTGTCCTCTGTTCTGTTGTTTTCCTAATACCTTAAATCAAAAATTTAGCACATTCATTTTTAATTTTTGTTCCTTCCTAATAAGCATTGAAGTTTATAAATTTAATTTGAAGTGCCACTTTTATTCCATCCTACACTTATATACACAAACATTTACTAATATTTAGTTTTGTAATGTTATATCTAATATGATTTCTTCTGTTACCACAAGTTAACTAGGAATATTTTGTAATATCCCCAAATTGGAGTTTTCACCTGTCTTTTTTGTTACTAATTTCAAACTTAATCCACTAATTTCAGAGAAAGTGATTTCTTTCATATTTGTCAAATTTTGCTTTATGGCCTAATATCTTGTTCCCTATTGCATGCATTTTATAAACTTTGAGAATAATATGTTTTTGTTTTTTTTTTTTACATTGTTACAGAGGCCCACTAAATTAGATTTGTTAATGTCATTATTCAAACTTTCACTATTTTTGGTAGCTTTTGTCTAATTTATATCATTGCTACTAAGACAAGTCTATCAAAAGCTTCAACTCTAGTAAATTATTCAACTTCTCCCTATAGATTTTTCTCAATATTTTGAGAAAATATTGAGCTTATTTTATTAAAAGTGTACAGCTTAGATATATCATATTTTCCTAGTGAACTGAACCTCTTTCTATCATTATGTAGTGACTATGTTTATCCTTAATAATGTTCAGATCTGTCACTCAGTCATGTCTGACTCTTTGCGACCAAATGGATTGTAGCACGCCGGGCTTCCCTGCCCATAACCAACTTCCGGAGTTTGCTCAAGCTCATGTCCAATGAGTCGGTGATGCCATCCAACCATTCCATCCTCTGTCATCCCCTTATCCTCCTGCCTTCAACCTTTCCCAGCATCAGGGTATTTTCCAGTGAGTCAGTTCTTCACATCAGGTGGCCAAAGTATTGGAGTTTCAGCTTCAGCCTTAGTCCTTCCAGTGAATAGTCAGGACTGATTTCCTTTAGGATTGACTGGTTTGATCTCCTTGCAAGGGACTTGCAAGAGTCTTCTCCAACACCACAGTTCAAAAGCATCAATTCTTCAGCACTCAGCTTTCTTTATAGTCCAGCTCTTACATACATACATGACTACTGGAAAAACCATAGTTTTGACTAAACAGACCTTTGTTGGCAAGATAACGTCTCTGCTTTTTAATATGCTGTCTATGTTTGTCATAGCTTTTCTTTCAAGGAGCAAGACAGGCTTCAAGAGTACATGAACCTTGAACTTCCAGATGTTCAAGCTGGATTTAGAAAAGGTAGAGGAACCAGAAATCAATATGACAACATCAGCTGGATCATCAAAAAAGCAAGAGAGTTCCAGAAAAACATCTAGTTTTGCTTTATTGACTACACCAAAGCCTTTGATGTGTGGATCAAAACAAACTGTGGAAAATTTTTAAAGAGATGGGAATACCAGACCACCTGACCTGCCTCCTGAGAAATTTATATGCAGGTCAAATAGCAACAGTTAGAACTGAACATGGAAAAGCAGACTGGTTCCAAAGAGTAAAAGGAGTATGTCAAGGCTGTATGTTGTCACCCTGCTTATTTAACTTATATGCAGAGTACATAATGTGAAATTCTGGGCTGGAAGAAGCATGAGCTTGAATAAAGATTGCCAGGAGAAATATCAATCACCTCAGATACACAGATGGCACCACTTTTAAGGTAGAAAACAAAGAGGAACTAAAGAGCCTCTTGATGAAAGTAAAAGAGGAAAGTGAAAAATTTGGCTCAAAACTCAACATTCAAAAAATTAAGATCATGGAACCTGGTCCCATCACTTCATGGCAAATAGATGGGGAAAAAATGGAAATAGTGACAGGCTTTATTTTGGGGGCGCCAAAATCACTGCAGATGGTGATTACAGCCATTATATTATATTAAAAGATGCTTGCTCCTTGGAAGAAAAGCTATTACCAATCTAGACAGCATATTAAAAAGCAGTCGTTACTTTACCAACAAAGGTCTGTCTTACCAAAGCTATGGTTTTTTCCAGTGGTCATGTATGTATGAGAGAGTTGTACCATAGAGAAAACTGAGTATGGAATTGGTTTTGAACTGTGGTTTGGAGAAGACTCTTGCGAATCCCTTGGACTAGAAGGAGACTACCAGTCCATCCTAAAGGAAATCAGTCCTGGGTGTTCATTGGAAGGACTGATGCTGAATCTGAAACTCCAGTACTTTGGCTACCTGGTGTGAAAAATTGACTCATTCGAAAAGACCTTGATGCTGGGAAAGATTGAAAGCGGGAGGAGAAGGGGACAATAGAGGATGAGATGGTTGGACGGCATCACGGATGCGATGGACATGAGTTTCAGTAAGCTCTGGGGGTTGGTGATGGACAGGGAGCCCTGGTGTGCTGCAGTCCATGGGATGGCAGAGTCGGACACAACTGAGGAACTGAAGTAAACAGAGCAAGTGTCTTTTAAGCTCATGGCTGCAGTCAGTATCTGCAGTGATTTTGGAGCCCCAAAAAATAAAGTCTCTCACCGTTATCATTGTTTCCCCATCTATTTGCCATGAAGTGATGGAACCAGATGCCATGATCCCAGTTTTTTGAACGTGGCATTTTAAGCCAACTTTTTCAATCTCCTCTTTCACTTTTATCAAGAGGCTCTTTAGTTCTTCTTCACTTTCTGCCATAAGGGTGGTGTCGTCTACAGTATCTGAGGTTATTGATATTTCTCCCAGGAATCTCTATTCCAGTTTTTGCTTTATCTAGCCCGGCATTTTCCATGATGCACTCTGCATGTAAATTAAATAAACAGGGTGAAAATACACTGTCTTGACATACTCCTTTCCCAATTTGGAGCCAGTCTGTTGTTCCATGTCCAGTTCTAACTGTTGCTTCTTGAACTACATACAGATTTCTCAGGAGGCAGGTCAGGTGGTCTGGTATTCCCATCTCTTTATGTATTTTCCACATTCTGTTGTGGGCCACACATTCAAAGACTTTGGCATAGTCAATAAAGGAGAAGTAGATATTTTTCTGGAACTCTCTTGCTTTTTCGATGATCCAACAGATGTCAGCAATTTGTTCTTTGGTTCCTCTGCCTTTTCTAAGTTATTAACAGCCTGAATAGTGCTGCTTGTCTTATTTGTGTCTTCTGATGTACACTTTCAGATTATTTTAGTATTCAACTGGCATGTTCAGCATTCCATTCTTTGTTTTGTTTTGTTTTTTTTTTTTATAAATTTATTTATATTAATTGGAGGCTAATTATTTTACCATATTGTAGTGGTTTTGACATATATTTGACCTCATTATTTTTTTTCATCCTAAGGCTTTAAATATGTATCTAGTGAAAAGAACATATATTGACTTTTTTTTTTTTTTTAATTTTTTTTTTTTTATTATTATTATTTTTTTTTCCAGTGGGTTTTGTCATACATTGATATGAATCAGCCATGGATTTACATGTATTCCCAATCCCGATCCCCCCTCCCACCTCCCTCTCCACCCGATTCCTCTGGGTCTTCCCAGTGCACCAGGCCGGAGCACTTGTCTCGTGCATCCCTCCTGGGCTGGTGATCTGTTTCACCATAGATAGTATACATGCTGTTCTTTTGAAATATCCCACCCTCACATTCTCCCACAAAGTTCAAAAGTCTGTTCTGTATTTCTGTGTCTCTTTTTCTGTTCTGCATATAGGGTTATCGTTATCACCTTTCTAAATTCCATATACATGTGTCAGTATGCTGTAATGTTCTTTATCTTTCTGGCTTACTTCACTCTGTATAATGGGCTCCAGCTTCATCCATCTCATTAGGACTGGTTCAAATGAATTCTTTTTAATGGCTGAGTAATATTCCATGGTGTATATGTACCACAGCTTCCTTATCCATTCATCTGCTGATGGGCATCTAGGTTGCTTCCATGTCCTGGCTATTATAAAAATCAAAGAGGACACAAACAGATGGAGAAACATACCGTGTTCATGGATTGGAAGAATCAATATTGTCAAAATGGCTATTCTACCCAAAGCAGTCTATAGATTCAATGCAATCCCTATCAAGCTACCAACGGTATTTTTCCCAGAACTAGACCAAAGAATTTCACAATTTGTATGGAAATACAAAAAACCTCGAATAGCCAAAGTAATCTTGAGAAAGAAGAATGGAACTGGAGGAATCAACCTGCCTGACTTCAGACTCTACTACAAAGCCACAGTCATCAAGACAGTATGGTCATCAAGACAGTATGGTACTGGCACAAAGACAGAAATATAGATTAATGGAACAGAATAGAAAGCCCAGAGATAAATCCACGAACCTATGGACACCTTATCTTTGACAAAGGAGGCAAGGATATACAATGGAAAAAAGACAACCTCTTTAACAAGTGGTGCTGGGAAAAATGGTCAACCACTTGTAAAAGAATGAAACTAGAACACTTTCTAACACCATACACAAAAATAAACTCAAAATGGATTAAAGATCTAAATGTAAGACCAGAAACTATAAAACTCCTAGAGGAGAACATAGGCAAAACACTCTCCGACATAAATCAAAGCAAGATCCTCTATGACCCACCTCCCAGAATATTGGAAATAAAAGCAAAACTATATTGACTTTTTTAAGTGGATTTTTGACCCTATCTTTAGCAAATAATCTATTATATATGTTAATATTATGGCTATTAAACTATTTTATTCTTTTTAAAATTATTTTATTGTATTTTTCTATTCACCACACTTGCTTGATTTTTTCTCTTTTTGCTTGTTTTGAACTGAGCTTTGAAAGGACTATCTAAAAAATATAAAGTGCTGAGTAACACAACCTAACGCACTTTTTCAAATGCATTACTGAGTCAACCTTGACGTACTGCTTTTCCTATTTGGAACCAGTCTGTTGTTCCATGTGCAGTTCTAACTTTTGCTTCCTGACCTGCATACAGGTTTCTCAAGAGGCAGGTCAGGTGGTCTAGTATTCCCATCTCTTTCAGAATTTTCCAGTTTGTTGTGATCCACACAGTCAAAGGCTTTGGCATAGTCAATAAAGCAGAAATTGATGTTTTCTGGAACTCCCTTGCTTTTTCGATGATCCAGCAGATGTTGCCAATTTGATCTCTGGTTCCTCTGCCTTTTCTAAAACCAGCTTCAACATCTGGAAGCTCATGGTTCACGTATTGCTGAAGCCTGGCTTGGAGAATTTTAAGCACTACTTTACTAGCGTGTGAGATGAGTGTAATTGTGTGGTAGTTTGAGCATTCTTTGGCATTGACTTTCTTTGGGATTGGAATGATAACTGACCTTTTCCAATCCTGTGGCCACTGCTGAGTTTTCCAAATTTCCTGGCATGTTGAGGGCAGCACTTTCACAGCATCATCTTTTAGGATTTGAAATAGCTCAACTGGAATTCCATCACCTCCACTAGCTTTGTTCATAGTGATGCTTCCTAAGGCCCACTTGACTTCACATTCTAGGATGTCTGGGTCTAGGCGAGTGATCACACCATCGTGATTATCTGGGCCATGAAGATCTTTTTGTATAGTTCTTCTGTGTATTCTTGCCACCTCTTCTTAATATCCTCTGCTTCTGTTAGGTCCATACCATTTCTGTCCTTTATTGAGCCCATCTTTGCATGAAATGTTCCCTTGATATCTCTGTTTTTCTTGAAGAGATCTCTAGCCTTTCCCATTCTATTATTTTCCTCTATTTCTTTGCACTGATCGCTAAGGAAGGCTTTCTTACCTCTCCTGGCTATTCTTTGGAACTCTGCATTCAAATGGGTATATCTTTCCTTTTCTCCTTTGCTTTTCACTTATCTTCTTTTCACAGCTACTTCTAAGGCCTCCTCAGACAGCCAATTTGCTTTTATGCATTTCTTTTTCTTAGGGATTGTCTTGATTCCTATCTCCTGTACAATGTCCCGAACCTCCATCCATAGTTCATCAGGCACTCTGTCTGTCAGATCTAGTCCCTTAAATCTATTTCTTACTTCCACTGTATAGTCATAAGGGATTTGATGGGTCATACCCTTAATGGTCTAGTGGTTTTATCCACTTTCTTCAATTTCAGTCTGGATTTGGCAATAAAGTGTTCATGATCTGAGTACCTATATGCAGAGTACATCATGAGAAATGCTGGGCTGGAGGAAGCATAAATAGTGTTGCAGAAGACTTTTGAGAGTCTCCTGGACTGCAAGGAGATCCAACCAGTCCATCCTAAAGGAGATCAGTCCTGGGTGTTCTTTGGGAGGACTGATTTTGAAGCTGAAACTCCAACAATTTGGCCACCTGATGCGAAGAGGTGACTCATTGGAAAAAACCCTGATGCTGGGAAAGATTGAGGGCAGGAGGAGAAGGGGATGACAGAGGAAGAGATGTTTGAATGGCATCATCGACTTGACGGACATAAGTTTGGGTGAACTCCGGGAGTTGGTGATGGACAGGGAGGCCTGGCGTGCTGCAGTTCATGGGGTTGCAGAGTAGAACACGACTGAGTGACTGAACTGAACTGAACTGAACTGAATTAGCAATAAAGTAGAAAAAATCTTTCCACAAGAAGCTAAGTAGACAAAAACTATGTGAAACCTAAAGAAGAAAGAAGAGAACCAAGCCTGGTTTTATAGTGAAGAAATTTGTCAAATTGGGTAACTTTAGATTTCCCATTTCCAGCCCCATCTGAGTATCTATTCAAGTGAGGAGTGTAAACAGAATTTCACCCTCCACATCATATAAAAGTAATATTCAATTGTTCACTTCTCTGTATAAAAGCAAATAAGAAACAGTTTAGAAAATTACCCACCTGTTACTTTCACCTAAAGATAAGAAATTTTTTATACTGTTTTGATATTTTTTCTATACTTTTCTAGTCTATTTTATTCAACCAATTAGAATATTTGTTTAGAACATGTATTAACATTAACAATTATATTTTTGTATCTAAAAATGATTATATTTAAATATGTTTTATAGTCTCCTGTTTTCTGCTTTTCTTAATTTCTTTATTTCTTTAGGTACTCCATATATATATTAAATATTAAGTGCTTGATAATCACAATATCTTAAGTTTTAGAAGGTATACATCTATCATTCATTTTTTTTTAACTATTACTTAAGATAACTCATTTTTTTTCTTTGTTAGAGAAATTTTCTATGTACTCACATGCCACTGAATACAATCTGGAAAAATTCTGAGGTTGGATATAGTTTCCTACAGAGAGGAATTGCATTTCCTTTTACTGGCAGTACAAATCTTAATAATCTGGAAACAAGTTTAGCATCGAGTTCAACTCCCTCATCTTGAGGTGGGCCTAAGACTTAGTTTCCCTATTTCAGTGAGTGCAGGGCAATCCTAGCTTTTGTTCTTGCTCACCCTTCATTACTACTTTCTGTAGTTTTAGCTACTGTGCTTCAAAACTGTGGTTATTTGGCCCTTAGGAGTTCCCTTTATTTATGCTAGAGTTGATAAGTGTGTAAAAAATTAGTTTTGTTGTAGTATATTTAGAATATAGGGGTGGATGTAGTCGGAAGGCTCTTCCGTGCATCATAGCAAAATATCTGTATTTTTTTTTTTTTTTTGGCCCCTCATCAGAAATGGTAATCTTTCATTTCTCAAACAGCAAGAGTCTGAAGACTAATGCAATGTGGCTATAATAAGCTCAGTCCTTACCATGTTTTCCCCAGATATCTCTAGACACCTGTGAGGAAAGCTTTCATGTTACACAGGCCTAGCTACTTTTCATTCATAACCTCATAAGATGGAATGGCAATGACCCTCCCTTCCTGTTCAGCTCCCACAATCACTGCTTCTCACTGTGTAATAAGCTGCTGTTGCTCTTCTTATTCATTTTGCCCTACGAGAATACATCTCTGCTCCTTAGTTCACCAAAGCATTACCAAAGCCAAGCTTCTTAACATTTATCAAAACTTGACCAATAGCCTGGGACAACAAAGAAGAATTAGAGTTGTTGGGGAAAAGAAAATGAAACTAAACAAAACAAAAAAATCTTGATCTCCAATCTGACTGTCTGTATATATGGTCTTCTTCAAGGAAGTTCATTTCTGATACCAAACAGAAGGGAAAAGTCTCAGTTTCCTTCTTATTCCAAGTCTAAGGCCAGGCTCTTCACCAATATATTTTCAGAGATGCTATCCATAGTGATAAACAACTCTTGATGGAGGTGAAAGAGAGTGAAAAATCTGGCTTAAAACTCAGCATTCAAAAAACTAAGATCATGGCACCTGGTCCCATCATTTCATGGCAAATAGAAGGGGAAAAGTGAGAACAGTGATAGATTTTCTTGGGCTCTAAAATCATTGCTGATGATGACTACAGTCATGAAATTAAAGGATGCTTGCTTATTGAAAGGAAAACTATGGCAAAACTTGACAGCATATTAAAAAGCAGAGACATTAATTTGCCAACAAAGGTTCATCTAGTCAAAGCTATGGTTTTTCCAGGAGTCATGAATAGATGTGAGAGTTGGACCATAAAGAAGGCTGAGCACTGAAGAACCGATGCTTTTGAATTGTGGTCTTAGAAAAGGCTTTTGAGAGTCCCTTGGACTGCAAGGAGGTCCAACCAGTCACTCCTAAAGGAAATCAGTCCTAAAGATTCACTGGAAGGATTGATGCTGAAACTGAAACTCCTGTACTTTGGCCACCTGATACAAAGAGCTGATTCATTAAAAAAGACGCTGATGCTAGGAAAGACTGAAGGCAGGAGATGAAAGGGATGTGCTGCAGTCCATGGTGTTGCAATGAGTGGGACACAGCTGAGCAGCTGAACAACAACAACAATCCATAGTGAAGATAACTGCTCATGTTTCCATGAGAATGCTTTAGGTTTTCATAGCAGAAATCCTTGCCATTCTGGAATAGTAGCACAGATTCACCTTAGTACATTAAAAATGTTACATGAATTTTCCCTAAAATGCAACTGTATAATTTACCTTAAAAAAGAAGTCAAATTTCTTCTCTATAGAAATGGAAGAATTGCCACCAGCTTTGGAAAATAATTTCATCTTTTTTAGCCATAATGCTTTAAAAAAAAAAATAATAATGAGTTCCATTCCTAACTAAACCAGCCCATTTTCTTGCTACCACATTGGTCCTTCCCAAACAAAACACTTTGCAAGCTCTTCAAAGGCAAGAATCTTGTCTTATTATTTTTATTTTTATTCCTGGGTCATGCTCAATAACATTGGAGTGCATCAATCAGTGAATGACCATATAAATGCATTTTCCATTAAATATATGGAGAAGTTCAGTAGGAGAAACTGTATGTCATTTTTACAAAATGTCTTGCAAAAGGAGAAAGAAAAAGGAGAGAAAGAGGGAGGGGAGAGAGAGAGAGAGAAAGAGAGAGAATGTGTGTTTATTTTCCTGATCAGAACAACAGGTTTGAATATTGATGAAGTGGAACCAAAATCTGCAGTGTGCACTGAACTGGAGTGAGACAGAAAAATACAACAGACTTGTGACCAAACAGGAACTGCCCTAGTCTGTTGACACAGCATATATTCTGAGTCCAACGAGTAAGCAGGAGAAACTGACATGAATGAATATGGTTAAACGCAAATGGAACAGCCATCAAAGATGTGTCTCTTCCTGCTTGGTGGCTGCCGGCTTTCAGAGGCGTCCAGCAACAAGGGATAGGAGAATCTGCATAAAATATTCTGAGCAGAGCACAGGTAGCTGGTTCCAGACTAGATAAACAATTTAGCAAACACCCAGGAAGAATGTCTGTAACCTTCATAAAACTGAAAGGACAGGCGAGAAATGAGATGGACGACACCGTCATGGAAATTACAGTCTCAGCGATTTGGAGACATTTCATTCTGCAGAGGAGCTGGCACGCTGGAGGACGGATAAACAGGAAGTTTGAAATCTGTCTGAAATGGCATGGCATATTTTTCTTGGGGTATGGTATTAAATGAGACTAAAAATCTCTTCAGAAAATAATATAGCTTCAAGTTCCGCTCATCTTTTGAATAACTTAAACGATTGACTGGAGTTATTTAAGCAATTGCTACACGTCGGTTCCTAAAAATCATGAGACTAAATAGAGTCTTGGGAAAGAAACTGCTCTGAAGAGAAGAAACATCAGTCTATCAGTAAACCGAGAAATAAAAAAAAAAAATCACGAGAAAGTCCATTTGTATGTGAAGATCTCTTGTATTTAGAGCACCATTCCAGACACTGAAAGGAAGACAGCAGAGCAGGCTACCCATACCTTCGAAGTGTTTAGTTAAGGAGACAGGGTAACACATGGATATACCTGAGTCATTAACGCAGACAGATTCTCACAGCTGAATACACAGAGCTCGAGAGTGATAGCATACATAGATATTACTTGAGGAAGCCTCTTTTTAAAAGGTAAGTTTTACACTATAATTTAAAGGATATATTTGAAAGATACATTAACTGGTATTCAAATCTTCAGTATAAATTATATATATATATATGCTTTTTTAAGCTTTCTCCTCAAAGGCAACATTTTTCAACATAGAATCACATATTTTGGCCATAGAAATTAGTTGCAGCATTTCCAGAAGTGTTCAGTTGAATTCTGTTAATTAGGTAGTCAATGAAAGAATAAAAAATAACTAAATTGAGGTTTTAGAAACTATTTTTTATTGCTTTTATTTGATTTATTATTTAGAAACTATTATTTCCTTCTTGGACTTATAAAGCACGTTGATTTATTAAGGGTTTTAAGAAATCTTCCTGTGAAAAAAGCTAATTTATTTAACCCAGCAATTTGGGTTATTTGACAGAATGCTTTTTAGGTATTTTTGGAAAGCCTATCAGAATGTAAGAAAACCAGTAAACAATTTTGGAATGGATGATGTAGCTCAGCTTCTCACCTTATGAGATAAAGAAATGGAGCTAAGACTCTTGCCCCTGGTTAGCAGCCCACTAATGCTTAAAGTTTAGCAAGTTGTTTTCTAGATTGCCAGCTTTTAACTGTAGTGAAATTAAATTGCAGTGACTTTAGTTTTTTTTTTTTGTTGTTGTTAAAACTAATGACTTTAAGCCTGATAATGAAATTTGGATAAGATGTAAAAATCTAAAGGAAAAAATTTGGCTCAATATTATCATACATTTTCAAAATGGACTTGCTAGAAAATAGTGGCTCCTAATTTATCTTTCTATCCCCAGAGGTCTTCAAGCAGGATAATGATTTGTTGGAAGGGTTAGAAGAGTCATAGCTAAATCAGTTTTTTACACACGAACTCAAAAGTGCTATTTTTGCTCTAAGAGTTTGTTATTCTCTTAATGCCTTGATATGGCTATGCTAACTACAATAGAACCTGGGCAGCAAAGAATCCAAGGTCCAAAACTACCAACCCAGGACTTCCCTGGTGGTCCAGTTGTTAAGACTCTGCCTTCCAATGCAGGCGATGTCACTTTCATCTCTGGGCAGGGTACTAAGATTTCCCATGCTCTGGGCAACTAAGCCCTGCAACTACTAAGCCCATGTGCTCTGGAGCCCATGGGCCACAACTAGAGAAGCTTCAATGCTGAAACACAGAATTGGCATGCCACAATTGAAACTTGACATAGTTAAATAAATTAACAATTATTAAAAAAAAAAAAAAAATTACCAACCCACTTGACCAGACAAGTGCCAGGGAGGAAGACTTGGTTGCTCATGTTTGAAGACACAGCCTCCCAGCAGGACACCCTGTTCACAGAACCTGGCAGAACACTGTAGGTGTTCGTTCAGGCGTGTAGTTACATGAGGGGTGGGCTGATAAAGCCAGAGAGTCAAGCAGCAAGCAAGTACTTGGCATCTGCAAACATTTGATCAGGTGAAAGAATTACCAACACAGGGGTGAGAGTCACCAGCAGAACTGTGACTCCATTCATAACATTACCAAGTGCAATCCCTATACCAGGCAGATGGGATCTTAGGTAATTGCGTTTATATTTCTGGTTCTAGAATTGAGCAGTCTGGAGAGAGAAGGCTGAAGAAAGTGGGATGGGGTTGGCACAATCAGGTTTTCATTTAGGAATAGGCCACGGGATTCTTGTCAAATTAAGGAATATAGCAGGAGCTCAGTCACCACAACTGGACTGTGAAATCTACATCAGGGTAACAAGAAGAGTGACACAGTACTGAGCCCCTGGATCTGTCTACTCCAAGAAGTGTTTCTAGGACCAGAGTGGGGCTGAGCCTAATGGTAGAAGTCAGAAAATGTCTTCAGTTGTGGGAAGAGGAAGCAAACGGAAGCCAAGCTCAATAGCTACTTCCATCTCCAAAATGTATCTCATCAAATAGAAAACATATAGGAAGCAAACCCTTAATTACTTTAGTATCTTCCTGCCAACAATTTATGAGCAGACACAGCAAGCCTAGAGAGTACATAATGTTCAAGCCTGTGTGTTTTGTTAAGCTGAGAGCTGACATTCTTTATTTCAGTAGTGTGAAGGAAAAATATGAAGAAAAAGGTGAGAAGTTAGCCGAAAGAAGTAAAGGAATATTTCTGTGGCCCATCATTACAGAATTGCTTTATTCTGGTAAAGACAATATTTCTTTACTTAAAACTTCAGGAATCAGACAGACCTAGGAAATCTTATTGTAATTAAACCAGTATATACTGTGGTGGTTAAGAGCATGAATTCTGAAGTCAGTCCACCTATTTTACATCCTGGTCTCATTATTTACCAGCTTATGGCTTCAAGCAAATTCCTTAACATTTTTGTAATTTCAACTTCTCATGTAAAAAACAAAACAAAACAAAAAACCTGAAGATAAAAAAGCAATTATTAATAAAGTTGTATGATATACATGTTTATATGTATGTGTCTATATATCCAACAAGCTAAAATTCACACTGTTTGGCAAAGCTACACAAACTCTTCAAGAAAATTGAAGAGAATACATCCTCAACCCATTTTATAAGGCCAGCATTACTCTGATACTGAAACAAGACAAAAGTACTGCAAGATACAAAACCACTACAATATTGTTAAGTAACTAGCCTCCAATTAAAATAAATAAATTAAATTTAAAAAAAAGATACAAAAACAATAGCCCAATATCCTAATAGAAATTTTTAACAAAATTTTAGCAAATTAAACCCAACAGTATAGAGAAAATGCTATATAACCAGGTAGGGTTTATCCTGGGACTGCAAAGGACTACTTAAAAATCAAATAATATAATTTATCATATTCGTACTCTTAAAATAATAATGAAATTATCATCTCGATAAGCAGATAAAAAGTACTTGACTAAATCCATCATCTACTCCTAATAAAATTTCTTGTCAAACTAGGGAAAAATGTGAACTCTTTCAACGTGATGACAGACATTTATAAAGAATCCTGCAGCTACCATCATACTTAATGGTGAAATCCAAAATTTTCTCAATAAAATCAGGCCAGGGACTTCCCTGGTGGTCCAGTGGTTAAGAATCCATGCTCCCAAAGCAGGATGCATGAGTTTGATCCCTGGTTGGGAAACAAAGATCCTAACATGCCACATGGCCAATAATAAATAAAATTAAATTTAAAAAAATAAAATAAAATCAGACCAAAGATAAGGATTCCTATCTCACAATGTCTATGCAACATAGAGGTTCTACTCAGTGTGTGTGTTAGTTGCTGAGTCATGTCTGACTCTTTGCAACCCCATGGACTTAGAGTGCCAGGCTCCTCTGTCCACGGAATTCTCCAGGCAAGAATACCAAAGTGGGTAGCCATTCCTTTTTCCAGAGGATCTTCCCAACCCAGGTCTCCCACGTTTCAGGCAGATTCTTTACTATCTGAGCTACCAGGGAAGCCCCTACTCAGTACAATAAGGAAAGAAAATAAATAAATGCATCAACATCAGAAAGAAAGAAATCTTTATTCTCAAATATTATGATTATTCACATAGAAAACACAGGGAATCAGCAAAAATATACTAGAACTAGTAAGTAAGATAAGCAAATTCCAGCTTCAAGTTCAACATAGAAAAATAAATGGTAAATAGTAGAAATGAATAATCTGAAAGAAAAAACCTAAAAACTAATAAAAATGAATAAAGGTTTGAAAGGCAAGTTACAATCCAGGAGAAATTATTTGCAAAGACTGCACATGATAAAAAGTTGTAAAGATAATACAAAAAGTACTCTCAAACTCAGCAATAAGAAAAATTTGAAAACTAATAAAAATGGGTCAGAAGGTTGAAAAACACTTTCAAAAAAAAAAAAAAAAAAAACCACATGAATAGCAACTAACACCCATAAATAGGCCCCCATAAACATAGTCACTTTATGGCATCATTCATGGCAAATAGATGGGGAAACAGTGGAAACAGTGACCGACTTTATTTTTTGGGCTCCAAAATCACTGCAGATGGTGACAGCAGCCATGAAATTAAAAGAAACTTGCTCTTTGGAAGAAAAGTCATGACTAACCTAGACAGCTTATTAAAAAGCAGAGACATTACTTTGCCAAAGAAGGTCCGTCTAGTTAAAGCTGTGGTTTTTGCAGTAATCATGCATGGATGTGAGAGTTGGACTATAAAGAAAGCTGAGCACTGAAGAACTGATGCTTTTAAACTGTGGTGTTGGAGAAGACTCTTGAGAGTCCCTTGGACTGCAAGGAGACCCAACCAGTCCATCCTAAAGGAAATCAGTCCTAAATATTCATTGGAAGGACTGATGCTGAAGCTGAAACTCCAATACTTTGGCCACCTGATATGAAGAACTGACTCATTTGAAAAGACCCTGATGCTGGGAAAGATTAAAGGCAGGAGAAGAGGATGACAGAGGATGAGATGGTTGGATGGCATCACCGACTCAATGGATATGAGTTTAAGAATACCCCGGGAGTTGGTGATGGACAGGGAGGCCTGGTGTTCTGCAGTCCATGGGGCTGCAACGAGTTGGACACAACTGAGCAACTGAACTGAAACACAGTCAACTGGTTTTTGACAAAGAAACAAAGGAAATGCAATGGAACAAAGATGATCTTTTCAAAAAATGGTCCTAGAACATTTGGACATCCAAATTCAGGAGAAAAAAAAAAAAAACTTTATAAAATTAACTCCAAATAAATTGCTGGCTTAAATGTAAAATACAAGTTTAAAACTTCTAGAAAGCAAATAAGAAAATATCTAGATGATGTTGGGTAGGATGATGACCTTTTGTATAAAACATTAACAACAAGATCAATGAAACAAAGGATAAGCTCTACTTTACTAAAAAAAAAATTGCTCTGTGAAAGATAATATCAAAAGAATGAAAAGACAAGCCACAGATCAGAAGAAAACATTTGAAAAAGACACATTTGATAAAGGATTGCTCTCCAAAACATGCAAAAATTTCTGAAAGCTCAACAATAAGAAAATAATCTGATTTAAAAATGGGCCAAAGATCATAACAGACACATCATGAAAAATACACAGATAACAAACAAGCATATGAAAATATGCTCCACATCATAAGACATAAAGAAAATGCAAGTTAAACAATAATGCTATTACACACCAATTAGAATGGCCAAAATTCAGAATGCTGACAGCATCAAATGGCAATATTTTTGAACTACAGGAATGTTCATTCATTGCTGGTGGGAATGCAAAATGCTGCAGCAACTTTGGAGGGTAGAATGGCAGTTTCTTACAAAATTAAGTATACTGCTAGCATACAATCAAGCAATCATGCTCCTTGGCATTTACCAAAGGAGATGAAAACTTATGCCCACATAAAAACTTGCACATGAGTGTTTATAGCAGTTTTACTCATAACTGCCAAAATCTAGAATTTGGCAACTCACCAAGTTTCATTCAACTTTATAGGTAAATGAAAAATTAAAGTGTGGTACATCAAGACAACAGAATATTATTCGGCAAAAACAAAACAAAAGAAAGAAAGCATGTGTGAAAGAAGCATGTCTGAAAAGACTACATACTATATGATTCCAACTATATGACATTCTGGAAAAGGAAAAGCTATGGAGACAGAAAAATTGTCCATAGTCACAAGGGATTGGGGATGGGGAGGGAAGGATGAGTGAGGTAGAGTGCAGAGGATTTTTATAGCAATAAAAATACTCTTTATGATACCATGATGGATACATGTCCTTACTCATTTGTCTAAACACACAGAATGCACAACACAAGGAGTGAACTATGCAAACTATGGATCTAGAGTGATAATGATGGATAATGATGATTATGTAGATTCATCAGCTGTAAAAAATGGACCACTGTGGTGGGGGATGTGAATAAAGAGGGAGATTATGCATGATTCATGGCAGAGGATATTTGGGAAATATCTATCTTTCCCTTCAATTCTGCTGTAAATGTAAAATTGCTCTAAAAAATAAAATCTGTTAAAATTAAAATTTGAACTAAAAACACTTGCCAATATTAGTGCTGACAAGGAAGTAGAAGAAATGGAACTCTCATGCACTGCTGATGGGAATCTAAAATTACACAACCACAACTTTGGGCACAGTTTGGCAGTTAAAAAAAAAAAAAAAAAAACATATATAAGCGAGTACCTACCATATAATTTAACCATACCACTCTTGGGTATTTGCCAGAGAGAAAATAAATCATAGGCCCATAAAGATTTAACACTGTGTTTGTAGCAATGTTTAGTTTTTAAAGCCTGAAACTAGAAAAATATAAATGTATCAACAGGTAAATTAATAATTGTTGCATAGCCAAACAATAGAATGTGACTCAGCAATAAAAAAGAAATAAACTATTGGTACATGCAACAGTATATATGAACTCAAAATAGACACAATGGGTGAAAACAGCCCCCCCAAAAAGAGAATATAGTGTATGATTTCCTCTATATAAAATTCTATAAAGCATAAGATAATCTATAGTGATAGAAAGCAGATCAGTGGTTACTTGAAGAAGGGAAGGGTTTAAGAATGGATGGGAGGAAAGAGACCTATAAGAGGCAAGAGGAATGTTTTGGGAGTAATGTATATGTTCTTTCATATTATTCTCATCACAGTATATCACACAGTCATCACACATATAATTGTGACCGAAGTATTACAGTTTCAGCTTCAGCATCATCCCTTCTAATGAATATTCAGGACTGATTTTCTTTAGGATCGACTGCTTTGACCTCCCTGCTGCCCAGGGGATCTCAAGAGTTTTCTCAGCACCACTGTTCAAAAGCATCAATTCTTCAGTGCTCAGTCTTTTTTATGGTCCAACTTTCCATTTTATTCATGGAGTGGATACATGAATGAATGAGTGTTCAGACAAAAAATAAATATGCCAAAGGATACACCAGGGTTTTAAAAATATAATCTATTCATAAAAATTAAAAGAATTTAATTCATCCATTTACCTTCATGTTTAAAGAGTCACTTAGAATCTACATACTCTCAAAAAACTTTAGTAATACACTGCTTTATCTCATCATTTTTAAACCCAAACATATATGTGAGAATAATAATTTTAAAAAAAAATTACGTGAAAACTTTTCAGCTGGAGGGCTCTTTGATTTACTGATATTTTTACAAGTTTCTTTGGATGAAAGAAAACAAAGTGAAGATCAAGCAACCCTAAGTCTCTGGCCTTGAGAACAAATTACAAGTGCCAACCATGTTCTGAGTAGAGAGCATAAATTTCACATAGCTGAATTTCCAAAATGATACTATTGCATTTTAACTATTAGCAACGAATGTATCAACAAAAGTACAATAGAAATGAATTACTCCAACCCCAAATGCTTTCAGTTCACTTCAGTTAAGTCACTCAGTCATGTTTGACTCTTTGCGACCCGATGGACTGCAAAACACGAGACTTCCCTGTCAATCACCAACTCCTGGAGCTGGCTGAAACTCATGTCTATAGAGATGGTGATGCCATCCAATGATCTCATCCTCTGTCATCCCCTTCTCCTTCTGCCCTCAATCTTTCCCAGCATCAAGGTCTTGTGCAGTGAGTCAGTTCTTCGAATCAGGTGGCCAAAGTATTGGAGCTTCAATTTAAGCATCAGGCCTTTCAACGAATATTCAAGACTGACTCCCTTCAGGATTGACTGGTTTGATCTCCTTGCAGTCCAAGGAACTCTCAAGAGTCTTTTCCAACACCACAGTTCAAAAGAATCAATTCTTCAGTGCTCAGCTTCCTTTATGGTCCAACTCTCACATCCATACATGACTACTGGAAAAACCATAGCTTTGACTAGACGGACCTTTGTTGGCAAAGTAATGTCTCTGATTTTTAATATGGTGTTTAGATTTGGTATAGCTTTTCTTGCGTGGAGTAAGCAAGTGTTAGTTTCATGACTGCAGTCACCATGTAGTGATTTTGGAGCCCAAGAAAATAAAGTCTCTCACTGTTTCAATTGTTTCCCCATCTCTTTGCCATGAAGTGGTGGGACCAGATTCCATGATCTTAGTTTTTTTAATGTTGAGTTTTAAGCCAGCTTTTTTACTCTCCTCTTTCACATTCATCAAGAGGATCTTTAATTGCTCTTCCTTTCTGCTATAAGGGTGGTGTCATCTGCAAATCTGAGTTTATTGATATCTCTCCTGACAATCTTGATTCCAGCTTTTGCTTCATCCAGTCTGGCATTTTGCACTATGTATTCTTCATTTAAGGTAAGTAAGCAGGGTGACTGTACACAGCCTTAATGTACTCTTTCCCAATTTGGATCAGTCCATTGTTCCATGTCCGGTTTTAACTGTGCTTCTTGGTCTGCATATCGATTTCTCACGAGGCAGGTAATGTGGTCTGGTAGTCCCATCTCTTGAAGAATTTTCCACAGTTTGTTGTGATACACACAGTCAAAAGCTTTAGAGTAGTCAATGAAGCAGATGTTTTTCTGTGATTCTCGGTTTTTCGATGATTCAACGGATGTTGGAAACTTGATCTGGTTCCTCTGCCTTTTCTAAATCCAGCTTCAACATCTGGAGATTCTCTGTTCATGTACCATTGATCCCTAGGTTGAAGAATTTTGAGAATTACTTTACTAATGTGTGTGATGTGTGCAATTGTGCGGTAGTTTGAACATTCTTTGGCATTGCCCTTCTTTGGGGTTGAAATAAAAACTGACCTTTTCCAGTCCTGTGGCCACTGCTGAATTTTGCTGGCATACTGAGTGCAGCACTTTCACAGCATCATCTTTTAGGATTTGAAATGGCTCAACTGGAATTCCATCACCTCCACTAGCTTTGTTGTGATGCTTCCTAAGGCCCAGTTGACTTCACATTCCAAGATGTCTGGCTCTAGGTGAGTGATCACACCATCGTGGCTATCTGGGTCATTAAGATCTTAAGATATATATATATTTCTTCTGTGTACTCTTGCCACCTCTTCTTAATATCTTCTGCTTCTGTTAGGTCCATACTATTTCTGTCCTTTATTGTGCCCACCTTTGCATGACATATTCCTTTGATAGCTCTAATTTTTTTGAAGAGATATCTAGTTTTTCCCATTCTGTTGTTTTCCTTTATTCCTTTTCACTGATCGCTGAGGAAGGCTTTCTTATCTCTCCTTGCTATTCTTTAGAACTCTGCATTCAGATGGCTTTCCTTTTCTCTTTGGCTTTTGCAAATGTTCTGGATTAAAATAAAAATAATTTAAAAATCCATATGGGTTCAAGCTTTCTCATTTACCAGAATGCTGTTTTTAAAAACCTTCTTTTGAAGAAAGCTTTTACACAGGAACATTTCCTGTAAGCTGCAGCTCTCTTCTTGCTTTGTCTTGTATTTTTGTGCATCCACTCAGCAGTGAGAATGATTAAATCTCCAGGTATCATTCCATCTAAGGGAAATGAAATCATTGGAACAGTACATGTTCCAAGAATCATCTGTCTATTTATCCAGCCAAGAGTTGATGTGTTACCTGTTACTGGGTTGCCACTTCAGCAGAGTTCTGGGATGGACTTAATAAGGGAAATGCAGGCTCTCAGAGGTAGAAAGGGTGACAAAATTTCTTCCAGTGAGTTCATTGACATGCATGAGAGCCAGATTACAACTTTCAAAGGTCCCTGAAGCCCTCTAGAAATTCTCTGAGATCTCTGGAATCAGAAGCCAGTTATGTTAACCTTGGGAAATATTGGATCAAGCATGACTATTGCATGAACATTCCCTTGTCTGACAGAATCTTGTCCAAAATATTTTTCATGGGCATGCTCCACTCACCCACTTTCATCTCAACTATTTTGCGGTCCTCTAATGTACATTATTTTATCTTTACTACCTTTCTTTCTATAGAACCTGGTCTGCCTAATCATCTTTTCTCTTTAGCTCCACCATAGTATCTAAATTATTGATCCAATGGTCCACAAGCTCCCCATTCTCAACCTTTGTATACAGTCCTTCACATCACACTCCTAGTTCTTCAACTGCTGTAATTGGTTCATCTTATCTATATATGTCAACCTCTGAGTGATCCCTTATAAGTGATGGCTTTATCATCGTTGATAACAGACCTCTGCCTAAGACTTCAGCCGTCCTGGTTCCTCCTCTCTCCCCTGCCTTAGTCACTACTTAAAGATCTTTACTCTTTAGGGAATAAATTTTAGTAGATAATACTTAGTTTTTTGATAGAATGAATTAGTATAACTTATTGAGTTATTTTTTTTCCAGAGAAGCATAGATACAACTCATGATGCAATAAACAAATTATCAACAGAGAAATGGCAAAGAGGCTATAAAAGGAAAACAGCAATTGAAGGAGCATGTGATTATTTTGTAGTATGATATAGGCACATTTTATTAATTAAAACACATAGCCACACATACAATTAAAATCCCCAATAACTTGTGAGACGTTTCTACTAATTAGGAGTGTGGCTAGATTGAGTGGGATAAAATCCTAGCCCTCTTCTTACAGATGTTTGGTCTTAGACAATGTAACATTCCCTTCCAGCCTCAGGATCCTCCTTGTAAAATGATAATAATAATACCGTTTTCCTAGGGTTGTAATGAAAAATAATTAAGATAATCCAAAAATCACACTTAATATACTGCCTAGGACATAGTTCTCCTTACCTTGGTAGCTCAGAAGGTAAAGAACCTGTCTGCAATGCAGGAGACCTCAGTTCGATCCCTGGGTCAGGAAGGTCCAAACTGGAGAAGGGAATGGCTACCCACTCCAGTATTCTTGCCTGGAGAATTCTATGGACAGAGAGGTGTGGTGGACTACAGTCCATGGAGTCCCAAAGAGTCGGACATGACTGAGTGACTAAGCACACAAGACACAATTGCTACCTTCTAAATGATTATGATTAAAACCTCTAAGAAAACTGCTAGTTATTCTTTATTATAATTACTTTAATCCTATATATCATTGCATATGACATATATTTACCATCATTATTATATTGGAGGCAATTTGTAAGTAGTCCTCAATCCCCCACCCCCACCCCCATGCCTAAAACTCAAATTTCTCTGACTTTTCCTCGTAGTCTTACATATGGCTTATTAAGATTTTCTTTGCAGAGGGACTTCCCTGGTGATCCAGTGGCTAAGACTTCATACTCCCAATGCAGGGTGCCTGAGTTCAGTCCCTGGTCAGGGAAGTAGATCCACATGCTGCATCTAAGGGTTCACAAACCACAACTAAAGACCTTGCATGCCACAACTAGGACCCAGACCAGACAAATAAATAATTTTTTTTTTAATGTCACCACTCTAATTTAAACAAAAAAAAAATAATAGAAAATCATAAAGACCCATCACAAGCATGGAAATTGAAACTGTAATAAAAAATCTTACAACAAACAAAAGCCCAGGACCAGATAGCTTCACAGGTGAATTCTACTGAAAATTCAGAGAAGAGCTAGCACTTATCTTACTCAAAATCTTCCAGAAAATCGTAGAGGAAGGTAAACTCCCAAACTCATTCTATGAGACCACAGTTATCCTAAAATCAAAACCAAAGATGGTACACAAAAAGAAAACTACAGGCCAATATAACTGATGAACATAATTTAACAAAATTCTAGCAAACAGAATCCAACAGCATATTAAAAAATCATACATCATAACCAAGCAGGTTTTATCCCAGGGATGAAAGTATTCTTCAGTACTCACAAATCAACAAATGTGATATACCATGTTAACAAATTGAAAGATAAAAAACATATCATCACGATAGATATAGAGAAAACCTTTAACAAAATTCAACACCCGTTTATGACAAAAACTCTACAGGAAAGTAGGCATAGAAGGAACATCAGTTCATTTCAGTTCAGTTCAGTTGCTCAGTCATGTCCGACTCCTTGCGACCCCATTAATCTCAGCATGCAGGCCTACCTGTCCATCACCAACTCCCGGAGTTCACACAAACTCATGTCCATTGAGTCAGTGATGCCACCCAGCCATCTGACCCTCTGTCATCCCCTTCTCCTCCTGCCCCCAATCCCTCCCAGAAACTCTTTTCCAATGAGTCAGCTCTTCGCATGAGGTGGCCAAAGTGTTGAAGGTTCAGCTTCAGCATCAGTCCTTCCAATGAACACCCAGGACTGATCTCTTTCAGGATGGACTGGTTGGATCTCCTTGCAGTCCAAGGGACTCTCAAGAGTCTTCTCCAACACCACAGTTCAAAAGCATCAACTCTTCAGCGCTCAGCTTTCTTTACAGTCCAACTCTCACATCCATACATGACCACTGGAAAAACCATAGCCTTGACTAGACGGACCTTTGTTGGCAAAGTAATGTCTCTGCTTTTTAATATGCTGTCTAGGTTGGTCATAACTTTCCTTCCAAGGAGTAAGCGTCTTTTAATTTCATGGCTGCAATCACCATCTGCAGTGATTTTGAAACCGAAAAAAATAAAATCAGCCACTGTTTCCACTGTTTCTCCATCTATTTGCCATGAAGTGATGGGACCAGATGCCATGATCTTAGTGTTCTGAATGTTGAGCTTTAAGCCAACTTCTTCACTCTCCTCTTTCACTTTCATCAAGAGGATCTTTAGTCCCTCTTCACTTTCTGCCATAAGGGTAGTGTTATCTGCATATCTGAGGTTATTGATATTTCTCCTGGCAATCTTGATTCCAGCTTGTGCTTCTCCAGCCCAGCATTTCTCATGGTGTACTCTGCATAGAAGTTAAATAAGCAGGGTGAAAATATTCAGCCTTGAGGTGCTCCTTTTTCTATTTGGAACCAGTCTGTTGTTCCATGTCCAGTTTTAACTCTTGCTTCCTGAGCTGCATACAGGTTTCTCAAGAGGCAGGTCAGGTGGTCTGGTATTCCCATCTCTTCCAGAATTTTCCCCAGTTTATTGTGATCCACACATGCAAAGGCTTTGGCATAGTCAATAAAGCAGAAATAGATGTTTTTCTGGAACTCTCTTGCTGTTTGATGATCCAGCGGATGTTGGCAATTTTATCTCTGGTTTCTCTGCCTTTTGTAAAACCATCTGGAACATCTGGAAGTTCTTGGTTCACATATTGCTGACAAGGAACATACTTCAACATAATAAAAGCCATATACAACAAACACTGCTGCTGCTGCTAAGTCGCTTCAGTCATGTCCGACTCTATGTGACTCCATAGATGGCAGCCCACCAAGCTCCCCCGTCCCTGGGATACTCCAGCAAAGAACACTGGAGTGGGTTGCCATTTCCTTCTCCAATGGATGAAAGTGAAAAGTGAAAGTGAAGTCACTCAGTCGTATCGTACTCTTAACAACCCCATGGACTGCAGCCCACCAGGCTCCTCTGTCCATGGGATTTTTCCAGGCAAGAGTACTGGAGTGAGGTGCCATTGCCTTCTCCACAACAAACACACATCAAACATTATCCTCAATAGAAAAAAAGAAAAAAGAAAAACAAAGAAAGAAAGAAAGCATTTCCTCTAAAATCAGGAACAAGACAAGGGTGCCCACTCTCACCACTATTATTCAACATAGTTTTGGAAGCCCTAGTCACAGCAATCAGAGAAGAAAAATGAATGAAAGAAATCCAGGTTGGAGAAGAAGTAAAACTCTCGCTGTTTGCAGATGACATGATCCTCTACACAGAAAACCCTAAAGACACCACCAGAAAATTGCTAGAGCTAATCAATGAATATAGTAATGTTGCAGGATATAAAATTAATACACAGAAATCCCTTGCATTCCCATACAGTAACAATAAGAAAACAGAAAGAGAAATTAAGGAAACAATCCCTTTCACCATTACAATGAAAAGAATAAAATAGTTAGAATAAATTTACCTAAATAAATAAAAGATCTATATATAGAAAACTATAAAACACTGTTGAAAGAAATCAAAGATGACACAAATATGGAGAAATATATCATGTTCATGGATTTAAGCATCAATATAGTGAAAATAAGTATACTACCCAAAGCAATCTATAGATTCAATGCAATCTCAAGCTACCAATGGTATTTTTCACAGAACTAGAACAAATAATTTCACAGTTTGTATGGAAACACAAAAAACCTCAAATAGCCAAAGCAATCTTGAGAAAGAAGAATTGAGCTGCAGGAATCAACCTGCCTGATTTCAGACTAGACTGCAAAGCTGCAGTCATTAAGACAGAATGGTACTGGTACAAAGACAGACATATAGATCAGTGGAACAAAATAGAAAGCCCGGAGATAAATCCATGCACCTATAGACCTCTTATCTTTGAAAACGGAGGCAAAAATATACAATGGAGAAAAGACAATCTCTTTAACAAGTGGTGCTGAGAAAACTGACCAACCGCTTGTAAAACAATGAAACTAGAACACTTTCTAACACCATACACAAAAATAAACTCAAAATGGATTAAAGATCTATTTTTTTTTCTTTTTTTTTTTTCGAGGATGGTGGTTTTATTTTTCAAAGGGCTAAACATAGTCCCCAATGGCAAAAAACTTTCTTTAAAGATCTAAATGTAAGACCAGAAACTATAAACCTCTTAGAGGAAAACATAGGCAGAACACTCAAAGACATAAATCAAAGCAAGATTCTCTATGGCCCACCTTCCAGAGTAATGGAAATAAAACGGAAAATAAACAAATGGGACCTAATTGAACTTAAACGCTTTTGCACAGCAAAGGAAACTATAAGCAAGGTGAAAAGGCAGCCTTCAGAATGGGAGAAAATAATAGCAAATGAAACAACTGACAAAGAATTAATCTTAAAAATATACAAGCAGCTCATGCAACTCAATAGCAGAAAAA
Organism: Dama dama; assembly: GCF_033118175.1. Classification (NCBI taxonomy): domain Eukaryota; kingdom Metazoa; phylum Chordata; class Mammalia; order Artiodactyla; family Cervidae; genus Dama; species Dama dama. The sequence goes on along the minus strand of NC_083700.1, from coordinate 6,706,267 downwards.
TAAATGACCTAATCAAAAAGTGGGCTAAAGAACTAAACAGACATTTTTGCAAAGAAGACATACAGATGGCTAACAAACACATGAAAAAATGCTCAACAACACTCATTATCAGAGAAAGGCAAGTCAAAACCATAACAAGGTATCATCTCATGCTGGTGAGAATGGCTGCCATTGAAAAGCCTACAAACAATAAATGTTGGAGAGGGTGGAGAAAAGGGAACCCTCTTACACTGTTGGTAGGAATGCAAACTAGGGCAAGCACTATGGAGAACAGTGTGGAGATTCCTTAAGAAACTGGAAACAGAACTGCCATATGACCCAGCAATCCCACTGCTGGGCATACACACCGAGGAAAGCAGAACTGAAAGAGATACATGTACGCCAGTGTTCATTGCCACACTTTTTACAATAGCTGGGACATGGAAGCAACCTAGATGTCCATCAGCAGATGAATGGATAAGGAAGTTGTGGTACATATACACCATGGAATATTACTCAGCTATAAAAAAGAACACATTTGAGTCAGTTCTAATAAGGTGGATGAAACTGAAGCCTATTTTACAAAGTGAAGTAAGTCAGAAAGAGAAACACCAATACAGTATATCAATGCATATATATGGAATTTAGAAAGATGGTAACAATGACCCTATATGCAAGACAACAAAAGACACACAGATGTAAACAACAGACTTTTGAACTTTATGGGAGAAAGTGAGGGTGGGGTGATTTGAGAGAATAGCACTAAAACATGTATATTACCATATGTAAAATAGATGATCAGTGCAAGTTCAATGCATGAAGCAGGGCACTTAAAGCCAGTGCTCTGGGACAATCCAGAGAGATGGGGTGGGGAGGGAGGTGGGAGAGGGTTTCAAGATGTGGGGACACATGTATACCAATGGCTGATTTATGTCAATATATGGCAAAAACTTCCACAATATTGAAAAGTAGTTAGCCTCCAATTAAAATAAAGAAATTAGCTCTAAAGAAAAAAAATAAAATAAAATGTCATCACTCTAACTTAAAAATAATTTTCCTTGGATAAATAGTAATTACATGATATGACAGAAGTGTTAGCTAACACTGTGGCAGTAATCATGTTGTAATATATAATTGTATCAAATCAACATGTTATATACCTTAAACTTACACAATATTATATGTCAATTATATTTCAACAAAGCATGAAAAATTAAACAGGAAAAATGGAGACAGAATTGACTTTTAGATAACTAATAGTGAGAGAGAAGTTCTGAGTATGGTACCCTAAGTTTTTGTGAGGATCATTATCATCACAAAGCATTAAGTATGCATAAAGTCAAGTTTTTTGTTAAAAAGCTGTAAATCAATATATTTAGTCCTCTGGCCTCTGCACTTACAATCAAAGAGAGACAATGGTGATATGCATCTCAAAGAAATACAAATTGACCTCATATTGAAAAGATATTAAATTGTATGAATTATTTCTTTAGCTAGGTTGTGAAAAAAGAGATATTAATTATGTAGTTATCTGCACTTTAATGGTTGCCTAAACTATTTTATATACAAAAAAATCTAAGTATTCTGAAATGGAGAGACAGACTTGAGAACAGTCCAATAAATTTATAATCTTTGCTTTTACAGACACTAAAACTATGCTTAATTTATTTTACATTAAAATTTAATTACTTGTGTATTAAAACTTGTGAGGGTTTTATACTTTCTTTAACAATGAGGTGTTTTTCATGTTTATTTATAATGTGGTCAGTTCTGAGGGCTTTCAGATATAGTTAATCTTAGAAATATATATGTAGTGTTGCTTGTGTTTTTATCTTTCCATAAGTATATCCCTTATTAAATATTCTGTAATTCTTATCATGTTACAGCTTTCCTACTTGTACTGAATTTTAATACTCATTCTACTAACTATTGTGGTATCATTTGCATTTCTCATGAACATGGTCATTCAAATTATTGATTGAACCATTAACGGGAGAAATAAGTATGATGGAAAGTCAATTGTTATCATAACTCCTGGATATCTACTCTTTGCATCTTCACTAGCTAAATCTACCCATCTCAGTATTCATATATGTTCTATCTGCCAAGTTAAAGGATATATATGAGTGAGTAAAAGTGTTAGCTACTCAGTCATGTCCAACTCTTTGTGACCCTATGGACTGTAGCCCACCAAGATCCTCTGCCCATGGAATTCTCCAGATAAGAATACTGGAGTGGGTAGCCATTCCCTTCTCCAAAGGATCTTCTCAACCCAGGGATTGGACCTAATCTCCTGCATCGTAGGCAGATTCTGAGCCACAGGGAAGCCCCAGTGGATACATATATATCATTTATAATAGAATTAAAAGCCTAATGATGTAACAGATTAGATCCACAATTTTTCCTTTATCTATAAAACCTGCTATCAGTTGACAGTAGAATTCAAGTAATCTGGCAAAATTACTTTAAAAAAGTCAAGCTGTTCTCTAAGTAACTCATAATACTCTCACTTAATATCCTCATTTTTTGATGAAGAAAGTGTGGCCACAAGTACCAGATTTTTGAAGGACTTAAACTATCACAATTCTGAGTGTCCTCTTTAAGTAAAAGAAAATTACAAATACAAAATTAGTCATGCAAGTCAATATTAATTTAGGATGAGAAAAATCACAACAAAATACAAACTTCAAAAAAGCTAATAGATCCTACAAGTATGAAATCTGAAAAAATTTATTAGAAAATTGTTTGACACATCTACAATTGTCAGTCCCTAAGTCTTGTCCTACTCTTTGCAACCCCATAAACTGCAGCACACCAGGCTTCTCTGTCCTTCACTGTCTCCCATAGTTTGCTCAAATTCATGTCAATTCAAATTCATTGAGTCAGTGATTCCATCCAACCATCTCATCCTCTGTCGCCCTCTTCTCCTCGGTCTTTCCCAGAATTAGGGTCTTTTCTAATCATTCGGCTCTTCACAATAAGTGGCCAAAGTATTGGAGCTTCAGCATCAATCCTTCTAATGAATATTCTGGGTTGGTTTCCTTTAGGATGGACTGGTTTGATCTCCTTGCAGTCCAAGGTACTCTCGAGTCTTCATCAACACCATAGTTTGAAAGAATCAATTTTTCGGTGCTCAGACTTCTTTACAGAACAATTCTCACAGTCATATTTGAATACTGGGAAAACCATAGCTTTGACAATATGGACCTTTGACGGCAAAGTGATATCTCTGCTTTTTAATGTACTTAGTTTGTCATAGCTGTTCTTCCAAGGAGAAAGCGTCTTTTCATTTCATGACTGCAGTCACCATCCACAGTGATTTTGGAGCCCAGGAAAAAGAAATCTGACACTGTTTCCATATTTCCCCTATCTATTTGCCGTGAAGTGATAGGACTGGATGCCATGATCTTAGTTCCTTGAAAGCTGAGTTTTAAGCCAGTTTTCTCACATCTACAATATTTTTCCCAGTATTTGTTCTGTCTGCATACTATTTTCCATAAAAACAGTCATTTTATTTTTTTTATTGATAACTTAAGGAAATTTCTTCATAATCTCAACTCATTTTTTAATAATATCATGCAGGTGATTGGGATTGTTGTCAACTTTGGGGAAATCGCTATCAAGGTTCTTTCATACATACATACACATAGTGGTGAACCATTTAAAAATATCCCACACATCCAAACTATATATATCCTTTTAGCTGGGTCCTAACATTCCTGCAGGTACTACAATGCAATGTGTCATAAGGGAAAATATAAGAGAGGAAATGTACTACAGAGGGGCAGAGTGATAAAGGGAAAATTGGAACAGAAAGAGATCAGTGTCTTAAGTGTGGTTCAAATATTTTACTTTTGCAAATTTTTACCAAATGTTAGACCCTGTGAACACAATTCTAAAGGTGCTTGCTTGTCTTCATGGGAAATCTACCTCTGCTTATCCTCACCTGTGTTTTAGGAAACTGAAGATGGGAAGAGAAAGCAACTTGTCCATAATCACGTAGCTTGTAAACTGCTGGCTGAGCTTGGAATTTAAGGTTGAATGATTCCAAAGACAATACTCTAAAACAGCAAGCTATGTTTCTAATACGGGACAAAGAGTTAATATTCCTTAACATATGAAAAAGTTATTTTGAATCAGTATGAGATCATCATATTCCAATGAAAACATGAACAATTTGCCAAAGAATGAATAAATGATTAATTATCACTAAAAATTGTGCTCAGCTTTAACATGAATATATATTTGTTCAAATTTGAAAATAAAATTTCAATGATAATAAACAGCATTGGTGAACTAAGATAGGCACATAGATTGTGCCTAATAATATAAATTTGTACAAGCTTCAGGAAATCACTTTGTCAATTTGGCAGTATGTACTAATAACTTTAAACATGCTCATCACATCATGAAGTCATTTCACTTCCAAGAAAAAAAAATCTGAAATAAATACAAAGTTTTATACAGAAAGACTTTGCACTATTTTATAAATAGGGGGAAAAGGAACAATATAGAAGGAACAGTTAGGTGAATTATGGGACTATCATATAGAAAATGAAATACAGTGTGTGCTATTACAGTATAGTTACGATATTTCTGTAATACACAGAGATACTCATGGACTACCAAGTGAAAAAAGATCTTTTACGTATAATACACAATACAGTCTCAACAATATCAAAGAACACATACACACACACACACACACACACACATAGAGACATTAAGCAGAGATATACAACTACTTATACATACATACATATATACATACATATATATATATATATATATATATATATATATATATATGGACTTCCCAGGTGGTCTAGTGGTAAAGAACCTGCCTGCCAATGCAGGTAAGATGTAAGAAACGCGGATTCGATCCCTGGGTAAGGAAGATCCCCTGGAGGAGGGCACAGCAACCCACTCCAGTATTCTTGCTTGGAGAATTCCCTGGACAGAGGAGCCTGGCAGGCTGAAGTCATTAGGATCGCACAGAGTCAGACACAACTGAAGCAATTTAGCACACATATAGATATATATAGGAGCTATAATTTCAAACATGGCATTATACTACTTTAACTTAAATTGAAAGTGCAATTTAAAAAATAATTTCTTTGTTTTATAATCTATGAAACAGAATATTTGTGCCTACTTCTATACTTCTTATTGGCAAGTTTAAGAATTGATGAGGGTTGTCTATATTGAGCTCTGAAAGCATGGGTTTTTATCAAAGCATTCACTTTAGCACAATTCAGAACACGTGTCTGATGTTCTCAGCTCCACATTTGCCTCCCCCACTGCCTTACAGTCTGCACAGCTGCGGTTGTCTGTCTGTTGGTCTCCCAGAGGTGGCTGTGTTTCATTGTAAGGCTGTGTTAGCAAAGCCCCTGGGCTCTTATGTGAGGAAAGGCACTATATAAATGCAAAATAGTTTATTTTATTCATGCTGTCATATAAATAGAGATCTACTTTATGTGAGCAGTTTTTCAAGGAAACTGGCTATTCTTAGTATCAGGCTCCTCATTTCCAGGGCCTCCATAATCTATTGGGCAAAATTATTTTCCACCCCAAGACAACAGATGCCTTCTCAGGTACAGAACAGTCATTAGAAATGTCACCTTGAACCAATACTCATCCACATAGAGGACTAGACGGTTATCTAAATGGCTCAGGCAAGAGCTGAATCTTGCTCTGTCTGAAGCCATAAATGTCTGGCTGCAAGGACCAAGTGAGACCACTCTTTTCTCTTGGTCTCACTAGTGATCCCTTTCTCAGCATCTCCAATATGAGGACCTGGTGTAGAGGGCAGGCTCTGCAATCAGGTTGATGTAGGTTTAAATCCTAGCTGTGCAGTTGAGAGCTCTGTCTTTGAGTCCTATTTTTCATTTGTAAAATGAATGCATCCAACAATTAGAGGTAGCATAGGATGATTAAATGAAGCATGTGGAAAAGTCTGTGAACACAGTGCCAGGAACATGTTCAATGCATGTTATCTATTAGAGTCCGTGTTTCTGCCTCCCTCATTCAGCACAAGAAATGTGTTTAGAACACTATACTACAGGCAGGGACTGGAGGATAGCTGGAGAATAGGAGTTATGGGGCCTGTATCTGCCTTTTAAAGAATTTACAAACTCTAAACATAGAAAGCTTAGAACCAGAAGTGACCTCTGTAACTTATCTGTCCCACTCTCTTCATTTTTCAAATAAGGAAAGCTTATTAAAACAAGCTAGTATGGCTTCCCAGTTTTGTCTGACATGCTCTGTGCCTCAAAATGAATCAAATACACTTGACACATTAATTTAGTTCAGAAACCCTTTGAGTTATAGGCCCCTCTTTTCTGCTTTTACTTCCTTTGCCTTTAAATACTAAACTAGCTTTATTTGATGGTAGGACACAAACTCTTTTCATATTGCGCTACCCTTTGACTACCACTCAACACATCATGGCCTAATCTTGCCTCTTATCTTGATCAACCTTGTATTGTTTCTATAGCATGGATGCTCTGGAAAGCTACTCCTTTTCTCAAAGTGTTTAGTAGAAGTATACCTTTAGTTTTGTCTAAAACTAGTTTTTAAAAGTTTGAAAACCTTAAGATTGAATGTGTAAAAGAATGAAGTTTTGCCCTTTGCAAAAACATGGATGTACTTGGAGGGTATTATGCTAAATGAAATGTCAGACAAATACTGTACAATGTACAAATGCTTATGAAATTCTGTTATATTCAATAGTTTTATTTTTTTAGATTTCACATAGAGGTGAAATCAGAGAAAGACAAACACTATACAATGTCACCTCTATGTGAAATCTAAAAAAATAATACAAACTAGTGACTATAACAAAAAAGAAATAGATTCACAGATATAGAAAACAAACGATGGGGAGAAAGTAGAAGGGAAAGGCAACATGGGGTAGAGGTACAAACTACTATGTATAAAATAGATAAGCTACAGGGATACATTGTACAACACATATAATCAATATTTTATAATAACTATAAATGAAGTATAACTTTTAAAATTATGAATCACTGTGTTGGACACTATGCTGTGCTTAGTCACTCAGTTGTGTCCACCTCTGCAACACCAGGCTCCTCTGTCCATGGGGATTCTCCAGGCAAGAATACTGGAGTGGGTTGCCATGCCCTCCTCCAGGGGATCTTCCCAACCCAGGTCTCCTGTGTTGCAGGCAGATTCTTTACCAACTGAGTTAAAAGGGAAGCCCTCATGTCTGGGTCTCCATTGCTGCCCTGCAAATAATTTCATCAGTACCATCTTTCTAGATTCCATACACATTAATATACAATATTTGCCTTTCTCTTTCTGACTTACTTTGGAGGGAGAGGGTAGGACGACTTGAAAGAGTGTCATGGAAACACATGCATTGCCATATGTAAAATAGATATCCAGTGGGAATCTCTGTGACACAGGAAGCTCAACCCAGGGCTTTGTGACAACCTAGAGGGGTGGAATGGGGTGGGAGATGGGAGGGAGGTTCAGGAGGGAGGGGACATATGTATACCTGTGACTGACCCATGTTGATGTATGGCAGAAGCCAGCACAATACTGTAGAGCAAATATCTTAGAATAAAAAATTTAACAAAATAATAATATCACCCAACAGAGTGTAGAACATTCTTTGGTCCAGGTGTTTCTAATAGTAACCTCCTCTCTCTAGTCCAGAAATCTTAATTTTTCTGTGCCATGTACTCTTTTGGCAGTCTGAGGAAGCCTGTAAATCCCTCCTTAGAATAGAGCTTTTAAATACAAAAGCAAAATGGCTAAATTTCAAAAGAAACTTGTTTTATTGAGACAGTTATCCAATTAAGGGAAAAATTGTCCTATAAGATCATATATGTTATTATTAACATATTCTATAACAAGGTCTAGTGTGGGTCTAATAGCCACCATAACCTCAAAGTAATGATGAGCACAAACATGATTTGTAGACAGCTGCAGCAACTGTGATGTGGTATAAAGATATATGTGATTTCTATTGATGATGTCCATAAATTCTGCTAATCCTAATGTGATTTCTTTCCTATATTCGTGATAGAAGGAAGTGCTAAACTCTAGTTAGAAGTTAGTAAAAATGAAGATATAATAGTTAACCCATTTACATCCAGGGACCCTGTGAATTCTATTAGAGAATTTCTTAGTCTCTGCAGCCTAGAACTCCAGCTGTGATTTCTGACAGAGATCTGAGTACACTTGGCCCAAGCTAACCATTCTGTCCTGCACAACCTCTACCTCTTCCTAAAGCAGAACTCAGATGTACAGTTGCTCTTGGGGACCAGCCATTTATTTTCTCCATGTCTTGTTTCAAGAATATCTAAACAGGAAATTTTCAAAATTAGGCGAGGAGAAAGCAAATGGATTTTTCCAATTGGGAAATGTTTTATATAGTACCATGTTCTCACTTCTACTACCCAGTCTTCACCACAGATATTTTCTGATTCTATCTATCTCTCTCTTCCTCTATTTCAAGACTCAAAGCCTAGGTGGAGTTTGAATGAAAATAACTCCTCTGGGAGACTTAGTAATATCTTTCACTACTTTGTGATGAGGAAGAGTTACATAAAGCGTACTCAATATGCCTTCCTTCTTGTATTTCTCCTCTTCTTTGTTTCAATATATTCTTAACAGAAAACACACTCTTCAATTGACCTAGAATTGATTTCTCAAACTTTACAGGCAACACACACACAAACGCACACTCACACACACACAAACACTCCTTTCCTCCCTATAGATGGCTATAGGTATACATATCTATGTATATACAAACATAAGCAGATACAGATATATATTTCATGTTTTATCCTTTCAAATTTAAATATGATCTCAGAACTTTTTCCATAAAATATGATTTTATTGTAATAAAAGTTCCATGAGGACAGGTGTTTTGTTCAGTTTCTTCTATAACAATTAGAATAGAGTCTGGCATTGTTTGAATGTTTATTGAGTGAAAACATGTGTATGTTAGCTGATAGAAAAAAAAAAAACAACAAGTAACAAAGCTAACTTGTGAGGATTTTTTTTGTTTTGTCTAAAATAAGAGAGAAAGCTAAGTATACCAGAAGTGGCTTTCATAAAATTACACACACACTTAACAGCAATAGAACTATGTTGTCCTAAAATAGCAAAAGTTTTTTGTTTTCAACTCAAAATAAAAGGCTCTGATTGCTAGTGATGATATGGAAGACAAACAAAAGGTATAACTTGGAAAGTGTGAGTATAATTATCTATGCATACCAGAGCAGAGGAAATATGAAGGAGAATGAATATTGTTACTGAACTCTAGAGTTGCCAATAAGATGGCTGTACAGCCAAGGGTGATGAATGCATATATGTTAAATAGTTAAATTATAAGCTAACAACTCAACACCAAGTAACTTCTTCCTCACTTCATCTGTCAACATTGCACAGACATGTTAGGCCTGTGCCAGTGGAGAAAAAGCAACCAGAAGACAAATATTTAGCTGAGAAGGAGTGGGGATTAAAGAGAACAAGGAAGGATTAGGGACCATACAACTTCTAGTTAACCATAAAAAGATGAATATTGGGAGCAGTAATTCATATTCTGATGTAATGAAACAGGAAAAGATGGACAGGAGGGAAAAGTCCATGAAGAGTTCATAGAGACCCAGTTCATGTATATTGCCCAATAATAGCACCCAAAGCATAGGGTCCCTTAACCCACTAGATGGCAATTAAGATACTACTTTGTATAATTCATTTCCTAAAACATGATTTCTCAAGCACATCTGAAAAATGCTGACACAGCTCCCCTTTGGAATATTTCAAGTGATAGAGATCACATCACTTTTTAAAACAGGAAGCTCAATTATCAACAGGCATAATTATTAGAAGCTTTTTCTTTATAAGACTTAAAATTTACCACCTTATATTCTACTCAACACTGAGCACAAATCCTGGTACATAGAAACCACTCAGTGATTGATTTTGCTTTATTCTCTCTCTCTCTCTCTCTCTTTTTTTTTTTTTTTTTTTTTTTGTTCCCCACATGGGGAGGGGCATGGTGGGAATCTGCTCACTTCAGGATGACAGTCTATTTCTTATTTTTCCTGAAAATATACGATAATTGGGAGTAGTCCCCCAGTGGACAGGAGCTAACCACTTCATGACCACAGTTGCATTGTTTATTCATATACATATATGAGAATATATACATATCTTCAAACTTTAAAAAATACCCCTTGGTACTAAGAAGTGGGGAAAGGGTATATATGAAATAGTGCAACTCTTCAAATATTAAAATCAGCTTCCTGGGCATCTCTTTCAAAACGTTCCCTCCTCTAAATCAAAGTTCCTAAATCATAGTTTGCCTAACCTTCAGCCTTTACTACCGATGATCAGGTTCATTCACTTTTAGCCTTGTAAAGGGCAGTGCTTTAAGGCTAGACCCAGACGTTCCAGTGTGACATGACTTGCTAGATTACAGGGAGTCCATCCATCCTAACATTTGACTGGGACATGGGTTTTTATTTACAAATGCAACTGAAAAATTGTTCCCAGTAATTAACACACACTGAGTTTTCAATTAAGTAAAAGCAATAAATTTCTCATTTAGCTCTCTTATTTTTAGACAGTTAATTTTTTATCCCAAATGCAGATCTTACCCCTGCTAAAATTTTTATTTTGTTGGTTTTCATGCCTCAGCTCTACCTATCAAGAGCTTTCATATTTTCATTCTCTTTCCTTTTTTTTTTTTTTTTTTCTTTAGTTCACATAACAAGACACCTGTCCACCTTGACTCTTGATTCTCTCCTCCTTCCACCAGTATTGGACCTATTTTCCTCAGTTATCCTTCCTCTCTCTATTCTAAAATTTATCTTTCCCACTTCTACATTGTTCTCACTGAAGTTATCTTCACCAATAATCACTTAATTTTCAAATAGAATAAATCTTTTGAACTCTCTTTATCTTATTTTATCCTTCATCAGTATTTGATCATCCTTTATTTGTGGGGAAAAAAAGGCTCTTTTCCTAACTTTCATTACATTATTTTTATAGTTCTTCTTGATACATTTACAATAAGTCTCCTTTTAGAATAAAGTGCATCTTTCTGCTTATGCAAGACTTATTTATGTTCCTAGGATGGAGGGATACACTTCTAATAGATTTTGAATATTCCTTGACAAGCCTAACTTTCAATATATTATCATTTTGCTGTTATTGATGATGCTGTCTTTTCTTTCAATTGACTGTTAGTATGCAAGAGAGTTTTTTCATGTTAATTTGGTAATTTGCTGCTTTTTGAACTTTCTTATAAATTCTATTTATTTTCCTTATGTCTTTCACATATATGATCTTATCTCTATGTCATAATAATTTTATTTCCTTCAAGTTTTATACTTTTTATTTCTTTCTCTTGTCTTATTGGCAAGTGCATCTAGATTCCAGGACATTGCTTAATTATAGTAAGCATTGTAGGCAAAGTAGACTTGCGCTGCATATGCTGTGTATGCAAGCTCAGTTGTATTTGACTCTGGGAACCTGCCAAGCTCCTTTGTCCATGGGATTTTCCAGGCAAGAATATTGGAGTGGATTGCCATTCCCTTCTCCAGAAAATATTCCCAACTCAGGGATCAAACTCACATCTCCTGTGGCTCCTACACTGGTAGGCAGATTCTTTACCACTGAGTCATCAATGACTAATTTTAAAGAAAATATGACTACTGTGTTTTCATTAAAACTAATGCTAGATTTTAATTAAGATATATAATTGTTTGAATGAGAGAGATTAGAGAGAGAAAAGGAAAAGGAGAGAGTGCTTTTTAAAATAATTGTCCTTTTTTTAGATTTATTTATTTTTTAATTGAAGGATAATTGCTTTAAAGAATTCTGTTGTTTTCTGTCAAACATCAACATGAATCAGTCATAGTTTAGTGAAGTATTTCACCAACTACATGTTTTGTTGTGTATGGGGATTGACCATATTTTTATTATTTTTTAATGTATTTATTTATTTATTTTACTTTACAACATTGTATTGGTTTTGCCATACATTGACTTGAATCTGCCATGGGTGTACATGTGTTCCCCATCATGAATTCCCCTCCCACCTCCCTTCCCATCCCATCCCTCTGGGTCATCCCAGTGCACCAGCCCCGAGTGTCTTGTATCATGCATCAAACCTGGACTGGCGATTTGTTTCACATATGATAATTCACATGTTTCAATGCCATTTTCCCATATCATCCTGCCCTCACCCTCTCCCACAGAGTCCAAAAGACTGTTCAATACATCTGTGTCTCTCTTGCTGTCTCGCATACAGGGTATTTTCAGTATAATGTTTTATCGTTATATTTACTAACATTGAACTACCGTATGCCCCTAGGATTAACCTGATTAAGTGAAGATTACGGTTTCAGATGTGTCTTTTTCATTTTACACATACAAATGATTAATATTAAAAATAAAGCATATCATTTTATTTTCCTTAACTATTAAAACCTTAAACTAACTTATTTTTAATATTGTTTGAATTTGCTGAGCCATAGAGCAAATTCCTGTTGATTATCTATTTTATATATGGCAGTCTAAGTTTCTATGTTATTCTTTCCATACATTTCACCATTTCCTCCACTCTTCTCTTGTCCATAAGTCTATTCTCTATGTCTCTTTCTCCATTCTTGCCTTGTAAATAAATTCTTCAGTACCATTTTTTCTAGATTTTGTATGTATGCATTAGAATGCAATATTTACTGTTCTCCTTCTGACATACTTCAATCTGTATAATAGGTTTTCGGTTCATCAACCTCATTGAAATGGACTCAAATGTGTTCCTTTTTATGGCTGAGTAATATTGAAAAGCAGAGACATTACTTTTCCAACAAAGGTCCATCTGCTCAAGGCTATGGTTTTTCCAGTGGTCATGTATGGATGTGAGAGTTAGACTGTGAAGAAAGCTAAGCAATGAAAAGTTGATGCTTTTGAACTGTGGTGTTGGAGAAGACTCTTGAGAGTCCCTTGGACTGCAAGGAGATCCAACCAGTCCATCCAAAAGGAGATCAGTCCTGGATGTTCATTGGAAGGACTGATGCTGAAGCTGAAACTCCAATACTTTGGCCACCTCATGTGAAGTGTTGACTCATTGGAAAAGACCCTGATGCTGGGAGGGATTGGGGGCAGGAGGAGAAGGGGACGACAGAGCATGGGATGGCTGGATGGCATCACCAACTCGATAGACATGAGTTTGAGTAAACTCCAGGAGTTGGTGATGGACAGGGAGGCCTGGCGTGCTGAGATTCATGGGGTTTCAAAGAGTCAGACACGACTGAGCAACTGAACTGAACTGAATATTTGATTGTGTATATGGACAACAACTTCCTTATGCATTCATCTGTAGATGGACATCTAGGTTGCTTCCATGTTCTAGCTATTGTAAATAGTGCAGCAATGAACAATGGGATAATGTGTCTCTTTCAGTTTTGGTTTCCTCAGGGTATATGCCTAGCAGCGGGAATGCTGGGTCTTATGGTGGTTTTATTCCTAGTTTTTTAAAGAAATCTCCATAACATCTCTCACAGTGGCTATATCAATTCACATTCCTATAAACAGTACAAGAGCATACACCTTTATTCACACCCTCTCCAGCACTTATTGCTTGTATACTTCCGATAATGGCCATTCTGATCAGTGTGATGTGATATCTCATTGTAACTTTGATTTGCATTTCTCTAATAATGAGTAATGATTAGCATCATTTCATGTATTTGTTAGCCATCAGTACGTCTTCTTTGGAGAAATATCTGTTTAGGTATTTTCCCCACATTTTTTATTGGGTTGTTTGTTTCTCTGGTATTGAGTTGCATGAACTGCTTGATATTTTGGAAATTACTCCTTTGTCCATTGTTTCATTTCCTATTATTTTCTCCCATTCTGAGGGTTGTCTTCTCACCTGGCTTATAGTTTCCTTTGCCATGCAAAAGTTTTTAAGTTTAATCAGGTCCCACTTGTTTACTTTTGCTTTTATTTCCATTACTCTAGGGGGTGGGTCACAGAGGATCTTGTTTTGATTTATGTCATCGAGTGTTCTGCCTATGTTTTCCTCTAAGAGGTTTATAGTTTCTGGTCTTACACTTAGGTCTTTAATCCATTTTGAGTTTATCTTTGTGTATGGTGTTAGGAAGTATTCTAATTTCACTCTTTTTCCTGTAGCTGTCCACTTTTCCCAGCACCATTTATTGAAGAGGCTGTCTTTGCCCCATTGTATACTCTTCCCTCCTTTGTCAAAAGTAAGGTATGCATAGGGGAGTGGGCTTGTCTCTGGGCTATCTATCGTGTTCCATTGGGCTATATTTCTGTGTCTGTGCCAGTACCATGCCATTTTAATGATTGTAGCTTTGTAGTATAATCTGAAGTCAGGAAGGTTGATTCCTCCAGCTCCATGCTTCTTTCTCAAGACACTTTGGCTATCCGGGGTCTTTTGTGCTTCCATATGAATTGTGCAGGTTTTCATTCTAGTTCTGTGAAAAAATGTCATTGGTTATTTGATAGGGATTGCATTGAATCTGTAGATTGGGTCTGGTAGTATAGTCATTTTCACAATATTGATTCTTCCTACCTAGGAACATGGAATATCTCTCCATATGTGTATGTCATCTTTGATTTCTTTCATTAGTGTCTTATAATTTTCTATGTACAATTCTTTTGTCTCCATAGGTAAGTTTATTCCTAGATATTTAATTCTTTCTGTTGAAATGGTGAATGGGCTAGATTCCTTAATTTCTCTTTCTGATTTTCCATTGTTAGTATACAGAAATGCAAGAGACTTCTGTGTACTGATTTTGTATCCTGCAACTTTGATAAATTCACTGAATAGCTCTAGTAATTTTCTGATACTATCTTTAGGGTTTTCTATGTACAGTATCATGTCATCTGCAAACAGTGAGAGCTTTACTTCTTGTTTTCCGATCTGGATTACTTTTATTTCTTTTTCTTCTCTGAATGCCATAACTAGGACTTAGAGAACTCTTGAATAATTGTGGTGAAAGTGGACACCCTTGTCTTGTTCCTGATCTTAGAGGAAATGTTTTCAGGTTTTCACCATTGAGAATAATGTTTTCTGTAGGTTTATCATATATGGCCTTTACTATGTCGAGATAGGTTCCTTCTATGCCCATTCTTTGAAGAGTTTTAATCATAAATGGGTGCTGAAGTTTTTCAGAGGCTTTTTCTGCATCTATTGAGATGATCATATGGATATCATCTTTCCATATGTTAATATGGTGTGTCACATTGATTTGTATATATTGAAGAATCCTGGCATCGCTGGAAGAAACCCAACTTGATCATGCTGTATGAGCTTTTTGATGTGGTACTGAATTTTGTTGAGGATTTTTGCATCTATGTTCATCAATATCTATGATATTGGCCTGTAGTATTCTTTCTTTGTGTTGTCTATGTCTGGTTTTGGTAGCAGGGTGATGGTGGCCTCGTAGGATGAGTTTGGAAGTGTTCTTTCCTCTGCAAACTTTTGAAAGAGTTTTAGAAGGATAGGAATAAGCTCTTCTCTGAATGTTTAATAGAATTTTCCAGTGAAGCCGTCTGGTCCTTGGCTTTTGTTTTTTGGGAGATTTTTGATCACAGTGTCAATTTCAGTGCTTGTAATTGGGTTGTTCTTAATTTTTATTTCTTCTTGGTTCAGTCTTGGAAGATATAACTTTTCTTAGAATCTGTCCATTTCTTCCAGGTTACTTCCTTTACTGCCATGAAGTTGCTCGTAATAGTCTCTTACAATTCTTTGTATTTCTACATTGTCTGTTGTGACCTCTCCTTTTTCATTTCTGATTTTGTTGATCTCGTTCTTCTCTCTTTTTTTCTTCATGAGTCTGCCTAAAAGTTCGTCAATTTTGTTTTTCTTCTCAAAGAACCAGCTTTTATTTTTATTAACCTTTACTACTTTTTCTCTCCTTTCTTTTTCATTTATTTCTGCTCAGATCATTATGATTTATTTCCTTCTACTAATTTTTGGGTATTTTTGTTCTTCTTTTGCCAGTTGTTTAGGTGTAACGTTAGGGTGTCTTTTGGATGCTTTTCTTGGTAGGATTGCATTGCTATAAACTTCCCTCTTACAACTGATTTTGCATAGGTTTTGAGTTGTGTTTTCATTGCCATTTGTTTCTAGAAATATTTTTATTTCCCTTTTGATTTCTTTAGTAACCTGTTGGTTATTTAGAAATGTGTTGTTTAATCTCCACGTCTTTGTGTTTCTTAAAGGTTTTTTTTTCCTTGTGATCAATATCATCTCATAACATTGTGGTCAGAGAACATGCTTGATACAATATCAATTTTCTTAAATTTATTGAGGTTTGATTTGTGACCCAAGATGTAGTCTATCTTGGAGGATGTTCCATGTGCACTTGAAAAGAAGGTTTATTCTTCTGTATTTGGATGGAATGTCCTGAAGATATCAATGAGATCCATCTCATCTAATGTACCATTTAACACTTGTGTTTCCTTACTAATTTTCTGTTTTGATGATCTGTCCACTGGTGTGAGTGGAGAGTCAAAGTCTCCTACTATTTTTGTGTTACTGTCAATTTCTCATTTTATATCTGTAAGTATTTGCTTTATGAATTTTGGTGCTCTTATGTTGGGTGCATAGATATTATAATTGCTGTGTCTTCCTCTTGGATTTATCCCTTGATCATTATATAGTGTCTTTCCTTATCTCTTGTAATCTTCTGCATTTTAAGGTCTATTTTGTCTGATATAAGGATTGCTACTCCAGCTTTCTTTTGCCTCCCATTTGCATGGAATATATTTTTCCATCCTGTCACCTTCAGCCTGTATATGTCTTTAGGTCTGAATTGGGTTTCATGTAGATAGCATGCATATGGTTGGTTTTTGTATCCATTGAGCCAGTCTATGTCTTTGGTTGGAACATTTAATCCATTTACATTTAAATTAATCAATGATATATATGCTCCTATTGCCATTTTCTTAACTGTTTGGAGTTGATTTTGTAGCTCTTCTTTCCTCTCTTGTATTTCTTGGCTATATAAGTCCCTCTAACCTTTTTGGTAAAGCTGCTTGGTGGTACTGAATTCTCTTAACTTTTGCTTGTCTGAAAAGCTTTTGATTTCTCCATCAATTTTGAGTGAAATCCTTCCTAGGTACAGTAATCTTGGTTGTAGATTTTTCCCTTTCAGCACTTTAAATATATCCTGCCATTCCCTTCTGGCCTGCAGACTTTCTGCTGAAAGATCAGGTGTTAAGCATTTGGGATTTCCCTTGTATGTTACTTGTTGCTTCTCCCTTGCTGCTTTTAATATTCCTTCTTTGTGTTTAGTCCTTGCTAGTTTGATTTGTATGTGTTTTGGTGTGTTGCTCCATGGGTTTATCCTGTATGGGACTCTTTGTGTCTCTAGGACTTGATTTCAGCTATAATCTCTTTGAAAATTCTCTCATACCTTTTCTTTTACTCTTCTTCTTCTGGGACCCCTATACTTTGAATGTTAGTTCATTTGATACTCTCCCAGAGGTCTCTGAGACTGCCCTGAGTACTTTTTACTCTTTTTACTTTGTTCTGTTCTTCAGAAGTTATTTCCACCATTTTATCTTCCAGTTCACTAACTGGTTCTTCTGCTTCAGACATTCTGCTATTGATTCCTTCTAGAGTAGTTTTAAGTTCAGTAATTGTGTTGTTTGTCTCTGCATGTTTATTCTTTAATTTTTCTAGGTCTTTGTTAATTGATTCTTGCATTTTCTCCATTTTGTTTCCAAGATTTCTCATCATCTTTACTATCATTATTCTGAATTCTTTTTGAGGTAGTTTCCTTATTTCCTCTTCATTTATTTGGACATTTTTCTAGTTTGTTCTTTCATTTGTGTAGTATTTCTTTGCCTTTTAATTGTTTTTTTAACTTATTGTGTTTGAGGTCTCCTTTCCCCAGGCTTTAAGGAACGTTGAATTCTTTCCTTGAAGAAGGTTGAATTCTTTCTTTCTTTTGGTTTCTGCCCTCCTAAGGTTGGTCCAGTGGTTTGTGTCAGCTTCCTATGGGGTGAGATTTGTATTGAGTTTTTGTTTGTTCGGTTGGTTTTTCTCTGATGAACAAGGCTGAGTGAGATGATAAACCTGTCTGCTGATGATTTGGTTTGTATTTTCGTTTTGTTTGTTGTTTAGTGAGGCATCCTGCACAGGGTGCTACTGGTGGTTGGGTAATGCCGGGTCTTGTTTTAAAGTGGTTTCATTTGTGTGAGTTCTCACTATTTGATACTCCCTAGGGTTAGTTCTCTGGTAGTCTAGGGTATGGGAGTCAGTGCTCTCACTCCAAAGGCTCAGGGCTTGATCTCTGGTCAGGATCAAAGATTCCACAAGAGTTTGTTATGGCATTGAGTGAGATTAAAACAAATATCCAAAAATGAGAAACCAAAGATGAACTGCAGACAAATGGCAGTTACAGAATTAGGAAAATAATAATTGAAATATTGGAATTACACATATACATATACACCCATGAGCAAAGTCAAAACAGTCGAACAAAAATAAAATACAGTAGACTGGCCTTGCGAACAATGGAAATCAAAAGTTATATTTACCATTTAAGAACAAAACTAACTAAAGCACAATCTGGAAACAAAACTAAAGCAAGGTGCCAAGTGGGGAATAAAGAAAAGAGAACAAAACTAACAAATATGTTGAGCTAAAGAAGAAAAGAAAAGAAAGAATATATATACAAAGTGAAATAAAGATAGATGAATCAGATTCATGTACATTAAAGATTAACTGCAAGGGGAAAAGATCAGTAAGATAGGCAAACAAAGATGTAAATATATTAAAAAATTAATAGGTTTTAAAAATTACAATTATAGAAAAGAGAAATAAAAAGGAAGAAGAAAGAAAAAAGGATATATCAATAGGAAAACTCCACAGAACTGCAAAAGCCGAACATAGAGGTAGAAGTTTATAGCAGCAATTAAAATGTGTAACTGAATATCCACATATACATATACACCCATTACAAAATCAAAACAGTCCAACAAAAATAGAGTACAATAGACTGACCCGGCAATCAAAGGAAACCAATTATTAAATCTATCAGAACAAAACTGACTAAAGCACAAACTGGAGAACAAAACGAAAGCAAGGTGCCAGTTAGGGGATAAAGCAATGAAAGTAAACCTGACAAACATTTTGAGAGGAAAGAAGAGAAATAAAAGAAAGAAAGCTTAGGTATGCAAAGTTAAATAGAGGTAGATAAAGAAGATTTATATATGTTAAAAGTTAACTGCAAGGGGAAAAGAACAGTCAGAGAAGCAAACAAAGGAATAAATTTAGGGAAAAAAAAATAATGATAGGTTTAAAAAATTAAAACTTAAAAAGAAAAAAAGAAAAAGAAAACTCCACAGAACTGCAAAGGCAAACGTAGATGCAGAGGTTTATAACAACAATAAAATATATGACTGAGAAAAAAGGAAAAAAGCTCAAAAACTTAATTGGGTTTCATAGTGTCAATAAAACTGATAACTACAACAGAGGGGGGAAAAGGGGGAAAAATCCAAAAGAATCTACAGAACAAATAAAAAAATAAGAATAATAAGTGTTTTTCTTGAATCACTGCTGTCAGGGTCCTGTCCCCACTGGGAGTCACAGTCCACCTCACCTCCCTAGGATGCCCTCCAGCACTATGCTGATCTCTGGACCTGCCGTGGGGGCGGCTCAGGCTCTAATCTGGTCCTACTCCTGTGTATTCTTGCCTCCAATGTCCACAGCTCTCAGAACTGTGTGTTCTCTTTTGTGGGAGCTCTCAATGACCTTTAACATATCCCACAGTCACAGTCTGCCTAGTTGATCCTGTGGATTTACTCTACAGCTTGTAGAGCTGCGGGGAAGGTTTTGGGTCTTCCTCCTTAGCCACACTGCCCTGGGGTTCAATTGTGGTTTTATCTCCATCTCTGCATGTGGGTCATCCACTGGGGTTTGCGCCTGTGAGGGCCAGGTGTGGAGGAGGTGCAGCTGCTTGGGTCATTGGGGTTCTGGCAGCGCCAGGTACTCAGGGGAGTTAGCAGCTAGGGAAATATATGCGCTAGAAGGGTGTGGCAAGCAGTATTGGCCAGTACATTCTGGTATTCTTGCCTCGAGGACCCTCCTCCCTGACTGAGAAGCCTGGCAGGCCGCAGTCTACAAGGCTGCAAAGAGTCAGGCACGACCGGAGCGACCCTGAGCGCATAGACACAAGACTTTTTTTTTGCCTGTGGCAGCTCCGCCCTGGTGAGAGTTGAGCATGAAGCTGGCGCAGCTGCTTGGCTTGTGGCAAGACCCTGGCAGCGCCAAATGTTCAGGGACACAGACTGCCCTCAATGCAGGAGTTAGGGCCCTATCAGAGTGCTTTTTTTGAGCCTCTTGTATCTAGCAGTTCGAAGGCCTCTTTGGCGTCTTTCTCCATAGCTCCGCCGGGTCAGGCCCTTAAAGGGCTCATTTTCCTTGGGGTCCTTTTCTGTTGTTCAGAGTGTCAGGCACATAGAGGGGCCACTCTGGCTGGAGTCCTGCTCTGTAGATTAGCGCATTAGTCGCTTAGGGGCACCCTCAGTGGGGTCCTACTCTGTAATTCAGTGTGTTTGGCGTTTGACGGCCCAGCCTCCCTATTGTTCAGCTGCCGATGCTGGCATGTGGGGAGAGAGAGGCTATGGTGATGGCTCCACCCGCTTAACGTGACTCAGCTGTATCGTCTTGCTTCCATGGCTCCCTGGCTTTCCTCCACAGACATTTCCCACCACAATCTCCTCCCTCACATCCCTTCAATCTGTATCTTCACAGTCAACAGCAGCCCTCGTCCTGGGTTTGCCCCACAATCTCTAAACTCCAGCTCCCAGCTGCTGCACCTTCCAGGGGACCAACATTCCTGTCCATAATATGTATGGCTGCGGCAAGTACTGTCTGATTTTCATTTCGTTTAGGCTGCCATAGGTCACCTGTTTCACTCTCAGCCTTAAATATTTCTCCTCTGATTCAGACCATTGCCCTGATGTGGGGATCAGACACCTGCTTCAGTTCCCTCACCCACCTAGGACATGTCCAGTTCTACTAACACTCCTGTTTTTCCCCCTTGTTCCTTTGTCCTACGGAGTTTTGCACGGTCTATATATTCTTTTCCACTGGTCAGGTACTCCTGTCCACGCTCAGCTGGTTTTCTGCATGCATTTCTCTGTCTGATGGTGTATTCCTGATGTATCCATAGGGAGAGATGTACTCCATGTCCACCAACTCCTCCACCATCTTATTCTCTCATCAGTCTGATTCTTAATAAGTGGTTTGATTTTTTGAGTAGGAGGGGTTGACTATACCAACGGGTTCTCTCTTTATCACTGAAGCATTATAACTCTACCAGACTGTGGCTTAATGTTTATTAATGTATATCTTTAGATACACTGAAGTTCCAGAATTTCACCTATTTCATTAATTTTTTTTCTTTATAACTTTGAGTTTTTAGTATTTCATATGTTTGGTTAGCTTCCTAATTGATAACAAGGATGTGCCTGTTAGATTTTCATATAAATTCCATACCTATTATTTTCCTTTAACTCATTTCCATTTTCTTGCATTTCTTTTCTCAATTCTGTCCTCCATGTCCTTTCCTGTGGTTTCAGGAATATCTAGTGTCCTTCTTTGCTGCTATTAACAGGACTTTCATTTATGAAAATTTCCCCTTCTATTTAATTTCTGAACTCTCTCAGCTCAACTTTCATCACATTCTGTTGTCTTGTTTCTTCTATAAGCCTGTGTATTCACTTTTTGAACTCTTGTGTCAGAAGGTCATTTTTCCTTCATTTCTTTGATATCCTGGAATTATGTTGATCCATAGTTGTAATCTGCATTATGATGCAATTTTTGTACTTTATAGTCTGCATCTTGGTTTTATTTTTCTTTCTCTTTGCAGACTAGGAGGTACAATATCTATGTTTTTTTTTTCTTTTTATTAATTTGGATGTTGACTGTTTATTCATGTGATAAGCTATTGTTTGATGTATCATGGAAGAGAGGGAAGGAGAACTCAGGTGGATTAACAGACAGCTTTTGTTTTAGTCTTTAGTCAATTTCTTTCCAGTACTATACTTCATAAGTGTCTCTTAAGTCTGGGCTAGCAAAATGCTCTGGATTTAAAATCAGAGTACACAGATCTGAATTCTAAAGCCAACTTTCTTAGCTTTATAACCTTGGCAGGTTTCTTCAATTCTCTGAGTCTTATATTCTGCATTTTTAAAATTGTGTACAATAACACCTACTTCACAGGGTTCTGTTCAAGACTGAATCAGATAATTCATGTAATACACTTAGTACAGTACCTGGTACATAGTAAGTGCTTATAGTAATTATTGTTAGAGAAGAAACTCATTTAACAGTCTTTATTGCAAAAATTTAATTTAATATTACATCTATGTAGTAGACTAAATTTGCCAACTGCAAAATTGGCTGCCATCCACAGTTTCCCTTTGTTTCGTCATATCATGTACCAGTTTCTTATGGCTGTTATACCAAATAACCACAAATTTAGTGACTTAGAGCAACAGAAATTTATTACCTATACAGTTCTGGAGGTCAGAGTCCAAAATGGCTTTCACTGGGCTAAAATTAAGGTATTGATAGGTCTGTGTTCCTTTCTGGAACCTCTGGGGAATAATCTGTTTCATCTTTCTGACTTTTAGAAGCTGCCTACATTCCTTGACCTGTGGCTGCCTTCCATCTTCAAAGTTAGCAATGACTGGTTGAGTCTTTCAATGCTTTCTAGCTGGTTCTGAATTTCTGTCTCCCTCTTCCCCATTTAAGGACGCTTGTGATTACACTGGCTCTGCAATGTAGTGCAAGCTAATCTTAGTGCAAGATAATCTTCCATATAAAGTCACTGATTAGCTGCTCAATTGCATTTGAAAACTTAATTTATTCTTGCCATGTAATCCGCAGGTCCCAAGGATTAGGAAATGGGACAATTTTGCAAGGTCATTATTCTGTTTATCACAGATCCAATAGTTGTTTTCTTGCAAAAGAAAAAATGTCCTGTCTTTTTTTTTTTTTAATCAGGCCCATCTCTTCTTTCTGTCTGTAGTGTCAGACCCGGTGTTCTAGAAGCTCTCCACAAAATGAGACTTACATTGTAAGTTAAAGGTCATAAAATTTTGATTTTTAGTATATCTTAAAAAATTTTGGAAGATTTCACACGGGGCTCAAGTTCTTTAAGGTATCAATTTATTCTAAGTTTTGTCCTCTGACTAAGTATATATTCCTTCTGTGTAGGTCCTGAGTGCCATTCCTCACAGCCTTGAGATTGTGATTGTTTTCTAGCTTGGTTGAAGATGGAATTTTCTCCTTTCATTAATTTTTGTTGCTGTTGTTTAAGTTAATTAAGGAAATGCAAAACAAAGTTGCCTTTAACTCACCATTTTAACCAAACATAACCATTTTCTTTAATAAAGAAAAAAATTTAAAGACTTCCCCTGGTTGTGCCCTTTCATAGGTCACAGCCTTGTAATCACAGCCTTCATAACTCAGCGAAGCTATGAGCTATGCTGTACTGGGCCACCAAGATGGATGGGTCACAGCTGCAAGTTCTGACAAAATGTGGTCCACTGGAAAAGGGAACAGCAAACCATTCCAGTGTTCTTGCTACAAGAACCTCATGAACAGTATGAAAGAGGCAAAGAAAAATTATGACACCAGAAGATGAACCCCCCAGGTCAGAAGGCATCCAGTGTGCTGCTGGGGAAAAGCAGAGGGC
This sequence comes from Dama dama, assembly GCF_033118175.1. Lineage (NCBI taxonomy): Eukaryota > Metazoa > Chordata > Mammalia > Artiodactyla > Cervidae > Dama > Dama dama. Next base: position 6,682,544 of record NC_083700.1, on the reverse strand, counting down.
GATTACTAGTAGCTCCAGTAAGAATGAAGGGGCTGGATCAAAGCAGAAATGAAACTCAGTTGTGAATATGTCTGGTGGTGAAAGTAAAGTCTGATGTTGACTTTAACAATATTGCATAGGAACCTGAATGTTACATCCGTGAATCAAGGTAAATTGGATGTGGTCAAGCAGGAGATGGCTAGAGTGAACATCAACATCTTAGGAATCAGTGAACTAATATGGATAGTGATAGGTGAATTTAAAACAGCGGGAAGACCTCGGTTTATTTCCAAGGCAAGCCATTGAACACAGTAATCCAAATCTATGCCCCATCCAACCACTAATGCCAAAGAAGCTGAAGTTGACTGGTTCTATGAAGACATACAAGACCTAGAACTAACAAAAAAAAAAAAAAAAATGTATTTTTCATCATAGTAGACTGGAATGCAAATGTAGAGAGTCAAGAGATATCTGGAGTAACAGGCAAGTTTGACCTTGGAGAACAAAATGCATGACTAACAGACTTTTGTCAAGAAAACACACTGGTCATAGTAAACACCCTCACTCTGCACATAGACATCATCAGATAAAAGAGGAGAATAAAAAGGCTGGCTTAAAAATCAACATTAAAGAAAAAACAAAACAAACAACAACAACAACAAAAACTAATATCATGGCATCTGGTCCCACCACTTCATGGCAAATAGAAGGGGAGAAAGTGGAAACAATGGCAGATTTTATTTTCTCAGACTCCAAAATCACTGCAGATGGTGACTGCAGCTACAAAATTAAAAGACGCTTGTTTTGAAAGAAAGCTATGATAAACCTAGATAGCCTATTAAAAAGCAGAGACATCACTCTGCCAATAAAGGTCAATATAGTCAAAGCTATAGTTTTTCCAATAGTCATGTGCAGATGTGAGAGTTGGACCATAAAGAAGCTGAGCACCGAAGAACTGATGCTTTCAAATTGTGCTGGAGAAGAATCTTAAGAGTCCCTTGGACTGCACGGAGATGAAAATAATCAGTCCTAAAGGAAATCAACTCTGAATATTCATTGGAAGGACTGATGCTGAAGCTGAACATCCAATACTATGGCCACCTGATTCGAAGAGCCAACTCATTGGAAAAGACCCGAATGCTGGAAATGCTGAAGGCCAAAGGACAAGGGGGAGGCAGAGGATGAGATGGTAGAATCACTGACTCAGTGGACATGAATTTCAGCAAACTCTGGGAGACAGTGAAGGATGGGGAATCCTGCAGTCCATGAGATTGCAAAGAGTTAGACATAACTGAACAACAACTGGAGGTGTAGACAAGAATCTGCTTGCCAATGAAGGGAACAGGGGTTTGATCACTGGTCCAGGAAGATGCCACGTGCTGTGCAATAACTAAACCCATGTGGTACAACTACTGAGCCTGCTCTCTAGAGCCCATGAGCTGTAACTAATGAGCCCGAATGCTGCGATTACTAAAGCCCACGCACCTAGAGCCTGCGCTCCCCAACAAGAGAAGCCACTGCAATGAGAAACCTTTGTACTGTAATGAAGTATCCACTGGTCTCTACAATGAGAGGAAGCTTGTGCAAAGCAACAAAGACCCAGCTCAGTCAAAAATAAATAAATACAGTTTTTAAAGGCGGGGTGGGGGGGAGGTGTTAAAAAAAAATAAAGAAGAAAAATCTTAGTTTTAGATTCACAGCAAAGTTGAAAGTATCGAGATTTCTCATATACGCCCTGCCCTGCCCAGTCAAAGCCTTCCCCATTATCATTATTCCCCACCAGAGTGGTACATTTTAAATCAAGGATGAACCTACATTGACAGATCATTATCATCCACAGGTTATAGTTTACCTTACAGTTCATTCTTGGTTTGTACACTCTATGAGTTTGGACAAACATATAACACATGTATCTATCATTAATGTATTGTACAGAGTATTTTCACTGCCTTAAAAATTATCTGTGCTCACCCTATTCCTCACTCCCTCCTCCATCCCCAATTTGACTTTGTCAACATGTCACATAGTTGGAGTCATACTGTATGCAACCTTTTCAGATGGGCTTCTTTTACTTTGTAACATGCACATACGACTCTTCCATGTCTTTCCGTGGCTGGAGAGGTCATTTCTTTTCTTTTCCTTTCTTTTTCTTTTTTGGCCACACTATGGGGCAAATGGGATCTGACCAGGAATCTAATCCACAATGTCTGCATTGGAGGCTCAAGTCTTATCCACTAGATAGTCAGGAAGTCCCAAGTGAGCTCATTTCTTTCTAGTGTTAAATAATATCCCATTGTCTGGATCCACCAAAGGTATCTGGGCTTCCCTGATGGCTCAGATGGTGAAGAAACTGCCTGCAAAGCAGGAGACTCAGGTTCAATCCCTGGTTCAGGAAGATCACCTGGAGGAGGAAATGGCAATCCGCTCCAGTATCCTTGCCTGGAGAATTTCATGAACAGAGGAGCCTGGTGGGCTACTGTTCATGTGGTCGTGAAGAGTTGGGCATGACTGAGCCACTAGCCCACACCACAGATGTTTACTCATTCACCTACTGAAAGATATCTGGGCTGCTTCCAGGTTTTGGAAATTATAAACATAATGTTCTATAAACATCTATGTGGAGCCTTTTGTGTGGCGACAAGGTTTTCAACAATTTTGGTAAATGTAAATGAGTGCAACCGCTGTATTGCATGGTAACTATATGCTTAACTGTGTGAGAAACTGCCACAGTGTGGCTTTGGTAGTGTTAGATGTGTTAGTGTAATGTTAGTGTAGCCTAGGTAGTGTTAGATTCAGTCATGTCCGAGTCTTTGTGACCTCATGGACTGTAGGCCTCCAGGTTCCTCTGTCCATGGAATTCTCCAAACAAGAATACTGGGGTGAGTTGCCATTCCCTTCTCCAGGGCGTCTTCCTGACCCAGGGCTAGAACTCAGGTCTCCTGCATTGCAGGGAGATTCTTTACCATCTGAGCCACCAGGGAAGCCCCCAAGAAGCTGCCATACTTCCCTTCAAATTGGTATACTGTTTTACACACTTGCCAACATTTGAATATATGTTCCTGTGGCTCTATATTCTCATCAGCATTTGGTGTTGTCAGAGTTCTGGATTTTGGCCATTTTAATAGGTGTGTAGTAGTACGCGATTGTTGTTTTAAATTGCATTTCCCCGATGACATATGCTGTGGATTATCTTTTATATGCTTATTTGCCATCTATATCTTCTTTAGTGAAATTCCTGTTAAAATCTTTGGCCCATTTTTATTCAGTGTGTTTATTTTCTTATTATTCAGTTTTCAGCGTTGTTTATATATTTTAGATAACATCCTTTTATCAGATGTGTCTTTTGCAAATATTTTCTCCCAGTTTGTGACTTGTCTTCTCAGCTAATTGATATCCATCAAGTTTTAATGTCATATGCATCAGAAACTTTTTGAAGGGTTTACATGTAGAAGGTCCCTTCCTACCTTCCAACTCTTAACACAGGCTTTTTGCTAACATTATATTTCTGTAGTCATTTCAAGAGGTTCAATGTCAGATTCAAGATTAGACATCGAAGCTCAAACTGTCACATTATCTGAAAGTTCCCTACTCAATTGCCTATTTCATAAACTAAATCACATATTTTTAACTTATACTATTTTCTATTTCTTGCCATCCTTTTTCTTTCTGGAAAGGAATGCAAGTTTAATCTGATTTTATGTGGACATATTTTGATTCTCTGAATGATTGCAACCACTGGTGGGCTAATTGCTAAGAAATTTCAGATGATGGAATTTAGAAAGATTTTGGAAATTGTCCCCAGCTCCTCTGATTATTTACTGCATTTAAAGATCGGATAACAGCAATTGCTTTAACATAAAATATCTTGTGCTCAACAATTTATAAGAATCGGAAGCAAAAGTATGTTTGGGAAGTGAATTATCCCCTAAATAGGTGACCCTGAAGCCTCATGAACTAACTGTGCCTTCCTCACTTATTAATAAGCATCATTTTCAAGCAACCAAGATGTATTGAGTTGGGAGTCCCTGCGTGCGAGAGGGTCCAGAAATAGCTTTGACTTTTCCTTTTTTTAATTTACCTTGTGTGGCTATGGGGAATGAGCAATCCTTTAGTCTGTCAATATCACCAGCAACAGCACCACATGAAGAGAGGATGGGGAGGGTAGGAGTGAGGTGATAGGGGAGGCTCAGCTGAGAAGATGGAATGTCTATTTGACACAGAAGAGGGTCCTCAGAACTCTGCAGAGCTGAAATGTCAAAAGCAGCCACTGAAAAAGAACTGAGTCATCAGAATTTTGACATTGACAAGGCTACACTACATACAATGTGTGTGACTTCTAATACCTACCAACTGTTATACCATGGGCTGAGACATTTTCTGTTCCTATCTTTGGTAAATTTATTTTTTATATTTTCCTACTCTATTTTCCTTTATTCAATTTATTTAACAATACATACTGATATGCTTTATGTCTATAAAACTGTGTATCTTGATATGCTTATAAGTAATTTTTTCTCATCAAATTTGGAGATCAAATGAAATAATGCATAAAATATACTGTGGAAAGTAGAAAATAATACAAAATACATGTCATATCTTTTAACCAAAAATACAAAATTGATGCAATATAATATATAGTGCAGATGCTAATATATCATCACTTAATTTTAATTTTATAACAAATTAAATATGTCATATGCACATGTCATATGTTTTCTTGGCAAAGGGTTTTCTTTCAATTTCATCAAACATTATAATTCTTAACTGAGAGAACTAGATGCCACTGTTTTCATGCCTTTATCTTATTTAGTAATGTTTTCAGGCAGGATTCCACCTCTGGCAAGGTTGTTACTAAACTAAGCTTAAACTTCTGAATGGGAGGAAAATTCTCATGGTTTCATCTTAAGATACACTATTGGAAAAATACAGTAGGGTGCCATGAAAATACTGCTGGGTTCAAATACACATGCATCACTAAGGACCAGTGATTTCTTTTTAAACTCATGTATTCTGTCTAAGTTGTTTATTTATTTGTAAAGTATATGGGGAGATGGAGAAGCTACCATTAAAGTGACTATTAGTCTCAAAACCTAATTATTTACCAGAAAATGTTGTATAGTTGAATCATTGTACACAGAATATAACTACATGTATTTTATTGGCTTGAGAAAAGAGTAGGACAACTAGGCATCTTTTAGACCTACACTGTCAAAATGGCATCCGATAGCCACATACAGCTGTGTAGTATCTGCAACATGGCTAGTGCTGCTGAAGAACCAGATCTTCAGTGTCTTTCATTTTAATTTAAATTTAAAAATCTGAAGCAGTGTACAATATTTTTTTGTTTAACACAACTTCCTTTGTAAGGTAAGACTGTTTCATTTAAGCCACTGAAAATTTAGCATCCAAATTAAGATATGCTAAAAATGGGGAATGTATATTAGAGGTCAAAAACAGGACAGAAAAATAAAGATTCTCATTAAAAAAATTTTGTTCATTATGTTATGTCATAATCTGAATGCCAATATCTGAAAAGTGGCCAACCAAAGATATCAGGTACTAAGTCCTGCAAATTGCACCTTATTTGGGAAAGGGGTCTTTACAGATGTGTCTAAATTAAAGACTTTGAGATGAGAAGATTATCTGGAATTATCCAGGTCGGACTTAAATTTAGTCACATACTTTCTCATAAGTGAAAGGCATAGGGATATTTGGACATACACAAAATATGTGTGTGTCTGACCATGGAGGCAAAGATTGGAATGATGCAGCTACCAGCCAAAAAACACCAGCAGTCACCAGAAAGTGGACAAAGCAAGAGAAAGTTTCTCCCTTAGCACCTTTGGAGGGAATATGGTCCTGTTGAAACCTTTAGTTTGTCCCAGTGAAACTGATTTCAGACTGTGACCTCCAGAACTGTAAGAGAATAAATCTGTATTATTTTAATCCTCTAGGCATGCAATAATTCATACCAGCAGCCCCTGGAAACTAATACATTTATTGAAATTGTGATATTTTCATCATATTGAGTTAACTGTAATAGTATATCAAAGTTAATTTCACCTTTTTATTTTTTTTTCATTTATTTTTATTAGTTGGAGGCTAATTACTTTACAATATTGTAGTGGTTTTTGCCATACATTGACACGAATCAGCCATGGATTTACATGTATGGGAGGTGGGAGGGGGGATCGGGATGGGGAATACATGTAAATCACCTTTTTATTTTTGTTAATGTGGCTTCTTGAAATTTTAAATTTGATTTGTAACTCTCATTAAATTTCTATTGGACAGTGCTGTCCTAGGCTATGTCATTCTATAGGACATAAGAATCTTAAGCTTGTCACCTCTTCACTAGTTCAAGATCCACGAGCATCCTGAAGAGAAAAAGAGAAAGTGTATGCGTCCAGGAAATGACTCCCAACACCTTCAGTACTGTGTGCTCAGATTCTCTCACTGCCAACCTAATATTTTATCTCCAACATTAGTGAAAGAAAGATATAGGCCAGCATGTATTCAAAATTAGGATTTCTCTGAAATGTATCTGCTTATTCATTATTTTGGATAAAGCTTTCCATGTAAATATGAGAATACTAAAGGAGATTTCTTTTCTCCACTCCCTGCTAAATCTTTTCAGAACACAGTTCAGATGGTGTACAGAGTAAATTGTTTCTTCTTTGATTTGTCTAGCAGATACTATTTAATAAAAGGCAAGAAATCTAGGAACAGGGGCATCACATTGCTTTTGAAGGTAGAAAAGTCACAAACACAAAAAAAGGACTCAACCCAAAAGACCTCACCAATTTATAGACTTATAGTATACTTACAGCATACTCCATATGCTGAGATCATTCCATAAGCACTTAAAATGAGTTATTAGTATTTGCTAGTACTTTTTTCTTCAAAGTGGTTTTTAAATACAATCTTTTTTCTTACTGCACCTATGAACCACCATATAATGCTAAGATGATGCTAAGATGGGTTAACTGAGTGAGAGTTGAGGAGGATAGTTTTGTATTTCTTGAATTTATGATTATGTAAGCCAGTCAATAGAATGACAGTAATTACAGGCAGCACATTGTAAGGAGGTAATTTGGTATCAATAATCCCCACTGTTACTCTATAAATGTGATCTTACAAAGAATATACAGATAGCCAAATTTTGATTTGCTTGGTTTTATACATTATAAACCTGTTGTAGACAGACAGGGGCTCATCTCTCCTTGCTCTGCTGAGCTTTTCCCAGAAGGTAGGATGCAAGTATTAGCTGAAACTCTTGCCATGTTCTTGTTTGATGCCCTCATTCTTTGGAAGAGGAAATGAAGGACAAGAGAAAGGCAGTACATTTTCTGCTTCTTGGAAGTGCCACTAGTTTATGGAAAAGTATCTTTTCTGTCTCTAAAAAGGATTGCAAATCTTTTCTGAAGCACTGCCCATCAGAGTTGAGCTCACCTTCCTGCTATGGTTTCTGCTCTGTGTCTGCTGTCCTCAGCAACAACAGTGTCATATTCCTGACATATAATTATGTCCCCTTCATATCATCCCTTCCTTATCCCTCACTTCAAATTCTAACTTTAATCTGTTCACTGAGCTTAGGTAATGTTTCTTTTTACATATCCTCTCCTTTCCCCTCTCCTTTCCCTTTCCTGAATTGCTCATCTAGTGGTCCCAATTGCTTTTCAACTTGCTATTACATAGGTCTTTTTTTTAATTTTATTTTATTTACTGTTTAATTGAAGGATAATTGCTTTATAGAATTTTGTTATTTTCTGTCAAATCTCAACATGAATCAGCCATAGGTATACATATATTCCCTCCCTTTAGAACCTCCCTCCCATTTCCCTCCCCATCCCACCCCTCTAGGTTTATACGGAGTCCCTGTTTGAGTTTCCTGAGACATGCAGCAAATTCCCATTGGCTGGCTATTTTCAGAACATTCAACCTCAAAATTTTTTCTGCCCCTCACCCCCCCCCCCCGTCCAAAACTAACCTATCTTTCCTGGTGTTGCCATATTAATTTTTGTAAAGGCAGCCCCTAATCATATTTCTCCACTCAGTGATCTCTATTCATTTAAGTATAAAATTCAAACACCATAATTTGTTATCCAAAGCCCTCCTCAGTATGGCCTCACTTTATTTTTCAATGCTCTGACTGACAAATTCCTTTCATGTACCAAACATTCCAAATGAGCATGATTTCTTACCCTTTTCCAAGTTTTTCCTTCTGTCTCATGCTTACATTAACTTGCTCATGACATTTTTTTCTCTTTGTCATTTCCTTCTTTTTAATTATCCCTCCCTTACTGACAATTTTTGCCCATCTTTCAATATGAGCATAAATTGTCTTTCTCTATGGAGCCATCTATGATCTCTTTTATTGGAACCTTCTATTGAAACTAACCACTTTTTTATGTTATCTTAACTTTCTTAAGGAACTCACCATATTCTGCCTCATACTTCCAATTGGTATACACTACATACATCTCATTTCGCTACCAGAGTGGGCAATTTATACCATGAATGCCTATCAGTCACCAGGATTTCAACCAGAATGGACATAATGAAATGGAAAGAGCCTAGGCCATGCTGGGTTTATGAATAAGAGCAAGGAACACAGATACAGTTGGACTGAAACTTCTTGGGGTGAAAGTGGAATGGGGGAAACAGGACAGCAAAATATAGTTCCCTGAATTGGAGTCAGGCCAGAGCAATGGGGTTTACAGCAGTGTTCTTAGGCAAAGTGCTTGACCATATAGAATCATTAAGGCTCTTTTGCTACCTTCCTACTGGGAAATCCCTATAAGAGGGATTTGCTTTGAGGGAAGGGGTTCCATGTGCATGATGATCCTTTCCCTCTAAATCCCAGGAGTAGGATGTAGTAATTACTTTTGGATCTCTTCAGTGTAATTACACAATAATCCTCAACCATCTATAAATACTCTGTTATTACATGGCATTTTCCTACTATGTTTCTTTGTGGGGTAATTATAGCTGTGCCATGGGGCAAAGATTAGTGGCACTAAGAACTTCTAGTATTACACTCACATCTCAATTCCATTTATTGAAGCATAAACTGAAAAGAAGTGCATACTTTGGCATATAAGGGGCTTCCCTGATAGCTCAGTTGATAAAGATTCCACCTGCAATGCAGGAGACCCTGGTTCAATTCCTAGGTTGGGAAGATCCACTGGAGAAAGGAAAGGCTACCCACTCCAGCATTCTGGCCTAGAGAATGCATGCACTGTGTCGCAAACAGGACTGGGCAATTTGCACTTCACTTGGCATGTAAAGAGGCAGCAGCATTTGAAATCTGGAGTGAAGAAGGAACTTCTCTTTCCCACTGTAAAGGGATGAGGAGGATATTAAAAACTTTGAACTTTTTTTCACAAATTCAGAAGGAAAGAATTAAAGTTAGCTTATATTTTCCCTGGTTTTGCTAAATAATAGAGCGGAGAGCACTAGCAAAATACACCTAGATAATAACTCATCTTGGCATGAAAACAAGAACTAAAGAACCAAGTTAGTGGTTTGCATCCTTGCTGTTCTCACTATTTTATATAAAACCTTGATGAACATTTAAAATTTTCTCACCTTTATATCCACCTCACTCTCAAGTGATGAGGGTGATGAGATATTTTCATATGATATCTGATAAATAATAAAAAAATGAATAGAAGACAAAGGGGAGGAAAGTTAGAAATAAAGTAGAATGGGGGAGGGCAAAGAGACAAGGGAAGAAAGGAAGGAAGAAAAGAATGGAAATAAGAATGGAGGGAGGCAACAGGGAAGGAAGAAAGGGAAGGAGGAGGAGGAAGCAAGGCTTCATAGGAGAAGAACCCCATGCTTACTTTGCTTCATTTAAAAAGTACAATCTGGAAGGAGGCCCTGTGGCCTCTGGAACAAAGGGGAAAACACTGGGCCATCCCCTGAGTGTGAAGGCTGGTCAGCAAGGAGCCCGTGAGAGGGGCATGAGGCTCTCTGGCCAGACCTGTCTCTCCCACCTGGAGCGCAGCCCTGAGCTTCACCAAGCTTTGGTTTCCGCTCACTAAAAGGAGTCAAGGAACTCCCCTGGTTGTCCAGTGGTTAAGAATCCACCTTCAAATGCAGGGGATGTGGTTTCAATTCCTGTTTAGGAGAACTAAGATCCTACATGCCACAGGGCAACTAAACCTGGGCACCACAAATAGAACCCACTCTCCACAATGAAAGATCCCACGTTCTGCAACTAAGAGTCAACACAGCCAAATAAGTATATATATATATATATACTTATTTGGCTGTATATATATAATATAACAAGGGGAGAACAAGATGGTGGAGGAGTACGTGGAAGTGGACTACATCTCTCTCCACAGATACATCAGTAATACACCTTCAGAAACAGAAGTGCATGCAAAACACCAGCTGGGAGCAGGCAGGATTACCTGACCAGTGAAAAAGAATATATAGAACCAGGCAAAACTTGGTAGGATGAAGGTACCAGGGGGAAAAACAGGAGTGTTAGTAGTCTGGGCCTGCCCTTGGCGGGTGGGGGAACTGAAGCATTGGGTCTGATCCCCACATCGGGGCAATTGTCTGAGTCAGAGGAGAAACATTTAAGGCTGAGAGTGAAACAGCTGATCTGTGGCAGCATAAATAGAATGAGAATCAGACAGTCCTTGCTGCAGCCATACATACCCTGGAAAGGAGCTGGTCCTCTGGAAGGCGCAACTCCACAAGCTGGGAGTTGGAGTTTAGGGATTGTGGCGCAATACCAGAGCGAGGGCTCTTGTTGACTGCACAGAGAAGGTTCGAGGGGATGTGAGGGAGATCAAGGTGGGAAATGCCAGTGGAGGAAACCCAGGCAGCCATGGAAGCATGGTGATACAGCTAGGTGGAGCCATCACCAAAGCCTCTCCCCACATGCCAGCAACTGCAGTTGAACAATAGAGTGGTTGGCCCATCAAAGGCCTGAAGCGCTGAACTGAAGCACCCACCCAGGGTGCTCCATTAAGTGACCGACACGCGAATCCACAGACTAGCACCCCAGCTAGGGTGGCCCCTCTATGTGCCTGACGTTCTGAACAACGGAGAAGGACCCCAGACAAGGGAGCCCTCTGCCGCATGAACCGGCAGAGCTATGGAGAAGACTGGCCAAAGAGGTCTTCTGGTTACCAGCTACAAGAAGCTCAAAAAAAGACTGAGAGGGCCGTCGCTCCTGCGTCAGAGGCAGTCCGTGTCCCTGCACATTTGGCGCTGCCAGGGTCCCCTCAACCAAGCAGCTGCACCACCTTCATGCTCAACTCTCACCAGGGCGGAGCTGCCACAGGCAAAAAAAAGTCTTGTGTCTATGCGCACAGGGTCGCTCCGGTCGTGCCTGACTCTTTGCAACCTTGTAGACTGCGGCCTGCCAGGCTTCTGTCAGGGAGGAGGGTCCTCGAGGCAAGAATACCAGAATGTACTGGCCAATACTGCTTGCCACACCCTTCTAGCGCACTATATTTCCTGCTGCCCTAGCTGCTAACTCCCCTGAGTACCTGGTGCTGCCAGAACCCCCATGACCCAAGCAGCTGCACCTCCTCCACACCTGGCCCTCACAGGCGCAAACCCCAGTGGATAACCCACATGCAGAGATGGAGATAAAACCACAATTGAACCCCAGGGCAGTGTGGCTAAGGAGGAAGACCCAAAACCTTCCCCGCAGCTCTACAAGCTGTAGAGTAAATCCACACGATCAAGTAGGCAGACTGTGACTGTGGGATATGTTAAAGGTCATTGAGAGCTCCCACAAAAGAGAACACACAGTTCTGAGAGCTGTGGACATTGGAGGCAAGAATACACAGGAGTAGGACCAGATTAGAGCCTGAGCCGCCCCCACGGCAGGTCCAGAGATCAGCATAGTGCTGGAGGGCATCCTAGGGAGGCGAGGTGGACTGTGACTCCCAGTGGGGACAGGACCCTGACAGCAGTGATTCAAGAAAAACACTTATTATTCTTATTTTTTGATTTGTTCTGTAGATTCTTTTGGATTTTCCCCCCTTTCCCTCCCTCTGTTGTAGTTATCAGTTTTATTGACACTATGAAACCCAATTAAGTTTTTGAGCTTTTTTCCTTTTTTCTCAGTCATATATTTTATTGTTGTTATAAAGCTCTGCATCTATGTTTGGCTTTTGCAGTTCTGTGGAGTTTTCTTTTTCTTTTTTTCTTTTTAAGTTTTAATTTTTTAAACCTATCATTATTTTTTTTTTCCCTAAATTTATTCCTTTGTTTGCTTCTCTGACTGTCCTTTTCCCCTTGCAGTTAACTTTTAACGTATATAACTCTTCTTTATCTACCTCTATTTAACTTTGCATACCTAAGCTTTCTTTCTTTTATTTCTCTTCTTTCCTCTCAAAATGTTTGTCAGGTTTACTTTCATTGCTTTATCCCCTAACTGGCACCTTGCTTTCGTTTTGTTCTCCAGTTTGTGCTTTAGTCAGTTTTGTTCTGATAGATTTAATAATTGGTTTCCTTTGATTGCCGGGTCAGTCTATTGTACTCTATTTTTGTTGGTCTGTTTTGATTTTGTAATGGGTGTATATGTATATGTGGATATTCAGTTACACATTTTAATTGCTGCTATAAACTTCTACCTCTATGTTCGGCTTTTGCAGTTCTGTGGAGTTTTCCTATTTATATATACTTTTTTTCTTTCTTCTTCCTTTTTATTTCTCTTTTCTATAATTGTAATTTTTAAAACCTATTAATTTTTTAATATATTTACATCTTTGTTTGCCTTTCTTACTGATCTTTTCCCCTTGCAGTTAATCTTTAATGAATATGAATCTGATTCATCTATCTTTATTTCACTTTGTATATATATTCTTTCTTTTCTTTTCTTCTTTAGCTCAACATATTTGTTAGTTTTGTTCTCTTTTCTTTATTCCCCACTTGGCACCTTGCTTTAGTTTTGTTTCCAGATTGTGCTTTAGTTAGTTTTGTTCTTAAATGGCAAATATAACTTTTGATTTCCATTGTTCGCAAGGCCAGTCTACTGTATTTTATTTTTGTTGGACTGTTTTGACTTTGCTCATGGGTGTATATGTATATGTGTAATTCCAATATTTCAATTATTATTTTCCTAATTCTGTAACTGCCATTTGTCTGCAGTTCATCTTTGGTTTCTCATTTTTGGATATTTGTTTTAATCTCACTCAATGCCATAACAAACTCTTGTGGAATCTTTGATCCTGACCAGAGATCAAGCCCTGAGCCTTTGGAGTGAGAGCACTGACTCCCATACCCTAGACTACCAGAGAACTAACCCTAGGGAGTATCAAATAGTGAGAACTCACACAAATGAAACCACTTTAAAACAAGACCCTGCATCATCCAACCACCAGTAGCACCCTGTGCAGGTTGCCTCAATAAACAACAAAACAAAAATACAAACCAAATCATCAGCAGGCAGGAGTACAACCTCACTCAGCCTTGTTCATCAGAGAAAAACCAACCGAACAAACAAAAACTCAATACAAATCTCACCCCATAGGAAACTGACACAAACCACTGGGCCAACCTTAGGAGGGCAGAAACCAAAAGAAAGAAAGAATTCAACCTTCTTCAAGGAAAGAATTCAACTTTCCTTGAAGCCTGAGAAAAGAAGACCTCAAACACAATAAGTTTAAAAAACAAAAAATAATGAAAAGGCAAAGAAATACTACACAAATGAAAAAAAACAAACTAGAAAGAGGTCCAAATAAATGAAGAGGAAATAAAGAAACTACCTCAAAAGTAATTCAGAATAATGATAGTAAAGATGATAAATAATCTTGGAAACAAAACCGAGAAAATGCAAGAATCAATAAACAAAGACCTAGAAGAATTAAAGCATGACCATGCAGAGACAAACAACACAATTACTGAACTTAAAACTACTCTAGAAGGAATCAATAGCAGAATGTCTGAAGCAGAAAAATGAATCAGTGAGCTGGAAGATAAAATGGTGGAAATAATTTCTGAAGAGCAGAATAAAATAAAAAGAATGAAAAGCACTGAGGACAGTCTCAAAGACCTCTGGGACAATACCATGTGCACCAACTTTCAAAGTATAGGGGTCCCAGAAGAAGAGGAAAAGAAGGGTAACAGAAAATTTTCGAAGAGATTATAGCTGAAAACTTCCCCAACAGGGAAAAGGAAATAGTGAATCTAAGTCCCAGAGGCACAAAGAGTACCATACATGATAAGCCCAAGGAGAAACTCACCAAGACACATACAAATCAAACTAACAAAGATGAAACACAAAGAAAGAATATTAAAAGCAGCAAGGGAGAAGCAATAAGTAACATACAAGGGAAATCCCATATGCTTAACACCTGATTTTTCAGCAGAAAGTCTGCAGGCCAGATGGGAATGGCAGGATATATTTAAAGTGCTGAAAGGGAAAAATCTACAACCAAGATTACTGTACCTGGGAAAGATTTCATTCAAAATTGATGAAATCAAAAGCTTTTCAGACAAGAAAAAGTTAAGAGAATCAGTACCACCGAGCAACTTTAGAAAAAGGTTAAGGGACTTATAAAGCCAGGAAATGCAAGAGAGGAAAGAAGATCTACAAAATCAACTCCAAATAGTTAAGAAAATGGCAAGAGGAGCATATATATCATTGATTACTTTAAATGTAAATGGATTAAATGCTCCAACCAAAAGACACAGACTGGTGGAATGGAAACAAAAATAAGACCATATATAAGCTATCTACAAGAAACCCAATTCAGACCTAAAGACACATATAGGCTGAAGGTGAGAGGATGGAAAAATATATTCCATGCAAATGGGAAGCAAAATAAAGTTGGAGCAGCAATCCTCATATCAGATAAAATAGGCCTTAAAATACAGAAGATTACAAGAGATAAGGAAAGACACTACATAATGATCAAAGGATCAATCGAAGAGGAAGACATAGCAATTGTAATATCTATGCACCCAACATAAGAGCACCTCAATTCATAAAACAAACACTAACAGACATGAAAGGAGAAATTGACAGTAGCACAAAAATAGTAGGAGACTTTAACTCCCCACTCACACCAATGGACAGATCAGCAAAACAGAAAATTAATAAGGAAAAACAAGTGTTAAATGATACATTAGATGAGATGGATCTCATTAATATCTTCAGGACATTCCATCCAAATGCAGAAGAATAAACCTTCTTATCAAGTACGCATGGAACATAC
Source organism: Dama dama (assembly GCF_033118175.1). NCBI lineage: Eukaryota > Metazoa > Chordata > Mammalia > Artiodactyla > Cervidae > Dama > Dama dama. Next base: position 6,667,368 of record NC_083700.1, on the reverse strand, counting down.
ACCAGGATAGACTACATCTTGGGTCGCAAATCAAATCTCAATAAATTTAAGAAAATTAATATTGTATCAAATATGTTCTCTGACCACAATGTTATGAGACCATATTGATCACAAGGAAAAAAAAAAAAAAAAAACTTTAAGAAACACAAAGACATGGAGGTTAAACAGCACATTTCTAAATAACCAACAGGTTACTGAAGAAATCAAAAGGGAAATCAAAATATTTCTAGAAACAAATGGCAATGAAAACACAACTCAAAACTTATGCAAAATCAGTTGTAAGAGGGGGTTTATAGCAATACAATCCTACCTCAAGAAAAAATAAAACCATCCAAAAGACACCCTAGCCTTACACCTAAAACAACTGGAAAAAGAACAACAACAACAAAAAAAAATTATTAGAAGGAAAGAAATTATAAAGGTCTGAGCAGAAATAAATGAAAAAGAAATGAAAGAAAAAATAGTAAAGGTTAATAAAAATAAAAGCTTGTTCTTTGAGAAGAAACACAAAATTGACGAACTTTTAGGCAGACTCATGAAGAAAAAAAGAGAGAAGAACAAGATCAACAAAATCAGAAATGAAAAAGGAGAGGTCACAACAGACAATTCAGAAATACAAAGGATTATAAGAGACTATTATGAGCAGCTATATGGCAGTAAAATAAGTAACCTGGAATAAATGGACAGATTCTAAGAAAAATTAAATCTTTGAAGACTGAACCAAGAAAAAATAGAAATTAAGAACAACCCAGTTACAAGCACTGAAATTGACACTGTGTTCAAAAATCTCCCAAAAAACAAAAGCCAAGGACCAGACGGCTTCACTGGAAAATTCTATTAAACATTCAGAGAAGAGCTTATTCCTATCCTTCTAAAACTCTTTCAAAAGTTTGCAGAGGAAAGAACACTTCCAAACTCATCCTACGAGGCCACCATCACCCTGCTACCAAAACCAGACATAGGCAACACAAAGAAAGAAAACTACGGGCCAATATCACTGATGAACATAGATGCAAAAATCCTCAACAAAATTCAGCACCACATCAAAAATCTCATACAGCATGATCAAGTTGGGTTTCTTCCAGCGATGCCAGGATTCTTCAATATATACAAATCAATGTGACACACCATATTAACATATGGAAAGATGATATCCATATGATCATCTCAATAGATGCAGAAAAAGCCTCTGAAAAACTTCAGAACACATTTATGATTAAAACTCTTCAAAGAATGGGCATAGAAGGAACCTATCTCGACATAGTAAAGGCCATATATGATAAACCTACAGAAAATATTGTTCTCAATGGTGAAAACCTGAAAGCATTCCCTCTAAGATCAGGAACAAGACAAGGGTGTCCACTTTCACCACAATTGTTCAACAGAGTTCTCTAAATCCTAGCTATGGCATTCAGGGAAGAAAACGAAGTAAAAGGAATCCAGATTAGAAAACAAGAAGTAAAGCTCTCACTGTTTGCAGATGACATGATACTGTACATAGAAAACCCTAAAGATAGTATCAGAAAATCACTAGAGCTATTCAGTGAATTTACCAAAGTTGCAGAATACAAAATCAATACACAGAAATCTCTTGCATTTCTGTATTGTAACAATAGAAAACCAGAAAGAGAAATTAAGGAATCTAGCCCATTCACCATTTCAACAGAAAGAATTCAATATCTAGGAATAAACTTACCTATGGAGACAAAAAAAATTGTACATAGAAAATTATAAGACACTAATGAAAGAAATCAAAGATGACATACACATATAGAGAGATATTACATGTTCCTGGGTAGGAAGAATCAATATTGTGAAAATGACTATACTACCAGATCCAACCTACAGATTCAGTGCAATCCCTATCAAATAACCAATGGCATTTTTTCACAGAACTAGAACAAAAAACTGCACAATTCATATGGAAGCACAAAAGACCCTGAATAGCCAAAGTAGTCTTGAGAAAGAAGAATGGAGCTGGAGGAATCAACCTTCCTGACTTCAGATTATACTACAAAGCTACAATCATTAAAATGGCATGGTACTGGCTCAGGCACAGAAATATAGACCAATGGAACACAGCAGATAACCCAGAGACAAGCCCACTCCCCTATGCATGCCTTATTTTCTACAAAGGAGGCAAGAGTATACAATGGAGCAAAGACAGCCTCTTCAATAAATGGTGCTGGGAAAAGTGGACAGCTACAGGAAAAAGAGTGAAATTAGAATATTTCCTAACGCCATACACAAAGATAAACTCAAAATGGATTAAAGACCTAAGTGTAAGACCAGAAACTATAAAACTCTTAGAGGAAAACAGAGGCAGAACACTTGATAACATAAATCAAAACAAGATCCTCTGTGACCCACCTCCTAGAGTAATGGAAATAAAAACACAAGTAAACAAGTGGAACCTGATTAAACTTAAAAACTTTTGCACGGCAAAGGAAACTATAAGCAAGGTGAGAAGACAACCCTCCGAATGGCAGAAAATAATAGGAAATGAAACAATGGACAAAGGAATAATTTCCAAAATATGCAAGCAGCTCATGCAACTCAAACCAGAGAAACAAACAACCCAATCAAAAATGTGGGGGAAATACCTAAACAGACATTTCTCTGAAGAGGACATACTAATGGCTAACAAACAGATGAAATGATGCTCATCATTGCTCATTATTAGAGAAATGCAAATCAAAGCTACAGTGAGACATCACGTCACACTGATCAGAATGGCCATCATCAAAAGTCTACAAGCAATAAGTGTGTGAAAGGTTGTGGATGAAGTGGTACGCTCTTGCACTGTTGGTATGAATGCAAATTGATATAGCCACTGTGGAAGATTTTGAAGATTCCTTTAAAAACTAGGAATAAAACCACCATATGACCCAGCATTTCCACTCCTAGGCATATACCCTGAGGAAACCAAAACTGTAAGAGGCACATTATCCCATTGTTCATTGCTGCACTGTTTACAATAGCTAGAATATGGAAGCAACCTAGATGTCCATCTACAGATGAATGCATAAGGAAGTTGTTGTCAATATACACAATGGAATATTACTCAGCCATAACAAGGAACACATTTGAGTCAGTTCCAATGAGGTTGATGAACCTAAAACCTATTATACAAAGTGAAGTAAGTCAGAAGGAGAAAAATAAATATCATAATCTAACATGCATATATATGGAATCTAAAAAAATGGTACTGAAAATTTTATTTACAGGGTAACAGTGGAGAAGGAGTCATGGAAAATAGACTTACAGACATGGAGAGAGGGTAGGAGAGGGTGAGATGTATGAAAAGAGTAATATGGAAACTTACACTACCACATGTAAAATCAATAGCCAACGGGAATTTGCTGTGTGGCTCTGGAAATTCAAACAGGTGCTCTGTATGAAACTGGAGGGGTGGGATGGGGAGGGAGATGGGAGGTAGTTTCAAAAGGGATGGGGCATATGTGTACCTATGGCTGACTCAAGTTGAGGTTTTTCAGAAAACAACAAAATTCTGTAAAACAATTATCCGTGAATGAAAACTAAATACATTTAAAACATAACAACAAAAAACACATACCAACACACACGTGGTGTACCAGAATCTATACATTCCAGTTGTTATCTTTAAAATAATATAAATGTATTAAACATATAAAGCACAAAAAAAGTACAATTTGGCAAACTAAAGTACATGCTAAAGCAGCAAATAAAATGAAAGGAACAAAGTAAGACCACGTTAAAATAATATGAGTGTGACATAAAGCAATGCTCAAAATTCTCCAAGCCAGGCTTCAACAGTACATGAGCTGTGAACTTCCAGATGTTCCAGCTGGATTTAAAAAAGGCAGAAGAATCAGAGATCAAATTGCCAACATCCACTAGATCATCAAAAAAGCAAGAGAGTTCCAGAAAACCATCTACTTTTGCTTTATTGACTAAGCCAAATCCTGTGACTGTATGGCTCACAACAAACTGTGGAAAATTCTTAAAGAAATGGGAAACCAGACCACCTGACCTGCACCTGAGAAATCTGTATGCAGGTCAAGAAGCAACAGTTAGAACTGGACATGGAACAGACTGGTTCCAAACTGGGAAAGGAATATGTCAAGGTTGTATATTGTCACCCTGATTATTTAACTTATGTGCAGAGACTATCATGTGAAATGCCACCTGAATGAAGCACAAGCTGGAATCAAGATTTCCAGGAGAAATATCAATAACCTCAGATACAGAGATCGAACTACTCTTATTGCAGAAACTAAAGAAGAACTAAAGAGCCTCTTGATGAAAGTACAAGAGGAGAGTGAAAAATTTGGCTTAAAACTCAACATTCGGAAAACTAAGATCATGGCATCCAGTCCCATCACTTCATAGCAAATAGATGGGAAATAGTGGAAACAGTTAAAGACCTTATTTTGGCGGGGGGCGGGGGGGCCTACAAAATCACTGCAGATGGTGACTGCAGCCATTAAATTAAAAGACACTTGTTCCTTGGAAGGAAAGCTATGACCAAGGTAGACAGTGTATTAAAAATCAGAGCCATTACTTTACCAACAATGGTCCATCTAGTCAAAGGTATGGTTTTTCCAGTCGTCATGTATGGATGTGAGAGTTGGACTAGAAAGAAAGCTGAGCGCTGAAGAATTGGTGCTTTTGTGCTGGAGAGGATTCTTGAGAGTCCCTTGGACTGCAAGGAGTTCTAACCAGTAAATCCTAAAGAAAATCAGTGCTAAATATTCATTGGAAAGACTGACTCTGCTGCTGAAGCTCCAATACTTTGGCCACCTGATGCAAAGAACTGACTCATTGGAAAAGACCCTGATGCTGGGAATGATTGAAGGCTTGGAGAAGGGGACAACAGAGGATGAGATGGTTGTATGGCATCACTGCCTTGATGGACATAAGTTTGAGTAGGCCCTGGGAATCGATGATGGACAGGGAAGTTTGGTGTGCTGCAGCCCATGGGATTGCAAAGAGTCGGACACAACTGAGCATCTGAGCTGAACTGAGCTGAGATAAAGTTGGCTTCAGTCAGACTAAGAAAATAGGTTTGGAAAAGGAACATACACAAGAAAATATAAAAAATAATTTGGAGAGAACAGTATTAGATTCAAGCTTAGTAGACTTCAAGACTATGGAAATCAAAGTGAAGCTGCTTTTTATTTGAGGTATAAATAAATAAAAAGTTACTTGAATTGTAGGTACTCTAATCCAGTGATGACAATGTGAGATCCAAATAGAAAGGTCTAGAGAGTTTTGAAAACAAGAGAATTCTTGGAGAATAAGAAATTGAACCAGAGTAACAGTTTTAGTGGTAATCTACATGAGATTATATGCAGGATAGCTGAAGTCAGTGAGTTTCCCAAGGATAAAGCATGTAAAAGAAGAAAAAACTTAAGCATAAACTGAAGTTTAAAATTATTCATAATAAGGCAGAGACTAAATTTTATTCATCATTATAGCCCTAATACCTAGAAAATGCCTGGCATATGGAAGACTATTAATATAGTTAATGAATGGATAAATAAATGATGCAATGGAAGATGAAGAAACAACTGCAAATATATAAAAATGTTCCTAAAAAAAGAAATAAAGAGGGACTCCAATCTTATTTAAGTTTCTCCCAATAAGGTAATTAAATTTTCAAATTCCTGTGTTGCATCCCAGATATCTCAATTTATCAATTCTGAAGTGAGGGACAGATACCTGAAACAAGAATTTCAACTGCCTGATGAAAGCTCCACAAACCTTCCTTGGATAGGCACTGAGCTCAAACTTGAAAGCCAGGTGAGTTTTGTTTCACCACCCCCACCAACTAACTTTTAAGGACTGTTTGGAATTCTGTGCTGAGAAGGATTACAAAAGAATGAATCCCATGAGTGTACAAGAGTTACTGGAATGTATGCAGAATGAATATTAGGCATACTAATATGCCTAAAGTATATTTGTACCTTCTGAGTATCAGTCATGGACCTTCTGAATATCAGGCATGCACCTTCTTTATCTTTAAGATTATTTAAGCCCTAACAAAATGAGAGAGAAAAATCATATGATCATCTCAACAGGTACATAAAAAGTATTTGACAAAGGTCAACAATTTTAACAAAAAATAGGTCCTCAACAAAGTTGGTATAGATGGAACATAACCACAAAATAATGAAGACCATGTGTGATAAACCCACAAATAACATCACACTCAACAATGAAAAGATGAAAACATTTCTTCTAAGATCACTAATGAGACAAGGATGTCCATTCTCCAACTTTCATGCACAATAGCAAGTATTAGAAGTCCTAGTCACAGAAACTAGGCAAGAAAGGAAGAAATAAAAACTGTCACTGTTTGCAGATGGCATGATGTAATAAGTGTGTGTGTGTTAGTCGCTCAGTTGTGTCCAACTCTGCAACTTCACGGATTGTAGTTCACCAGGGTCCTCTGTCCATGGAATTCTCCCAGCAAGAATACTGGAGTGAGTAGCCATTACCTTCTCCAGGGGATATTCCCAACCCAAGGATCTAATCCACATCTCCAGCATTGCAGGTGGATTCTTTTTACCATCTGACCCACCAGGGAAGACTAATACAATATATTGGAAACTCTAAAGACTCCATCAAAAACTTGTTAAAACTAATAGGTGATTTCAGTAAAGCCACAGGATACAAAATCAATATACAGAAATCTGTGCCATTTCTGTACACTAATAATGAAGTATCAAAAAGAGAAATTAAGAAAACAATCCCATTTACATTTGCATCATAAAGGATAAAGTACCATAGGAATAAATTTAACTAAGTAAGTAAAAGACCTGTACACCAAAAACTATAAGATAGTGATGAAAGAAATTGAAGATGACACACACACAAAAGGAAAGATATCCTGTGCTCATAGATTGGAAGAATTAACATTGTAGAAATGTCCATACTACCCAAAATAATCTACAAATTAAACATGAAACCTATTAAAATTCCAATGGCATTTCATAGGCCTAGAATAAATAAATTTTATATGGAAAACCAATATACACTCTCAAGAGCCAAAGCAATCTTGATAAAGAAGAACAAAACTGGAGACATCACACATCCTGATTTTAATCTTTACTACAAAGTGATGGTCATCAAAACATTATGGTTTTTTTCACAAAACTGGACACATAGATCATTGGAACAACCAAAAGTCCAGAAATAAACCTTTTGCATTGGCTTTAGTGGTTTTTGTGGAATTGATGCCAAAGGCAAAGGAAATAAAAGAAAAAATAAATAAATTGGACAATATCAAACTAAAAAGCTGCTGTAGGGTGGAAAAAACAATCATTAAAACAAAAAAGTCAGCCTACTGAATGAGAGAAGATACCTTAAAATTATATATCTAACTAGGGATTAATATACAGAATATATAAATAACTTATTTAAAAAATCATAATGATCAGAGCAGAAATAGGTGAAAAATAAGTGAAGGACACAATAGCAAAGGTCAATAAAACTAAAAGTTAGTTCTTTGAAAAGAAAACAAATTTGACAAACCATTAGCCAGACTCATCAAAAAAAAGAAAAAAGAAAGAAAGAAGAAGACTCAAATCAATAAAATTAGAAGTATAAAAGAAGTTACAACAGATAGCACAGAAATACAAAGGGTCATAAGAGACTAAAAGTAGCAACTATATACCAAATGGACAAATTCTTACAAAAGAAAAACTTTCCAAAACTTAATCAGAAAGAAATGGAAAATATGAAGAGACAACTCACAAGCACTGAAATTGAAACTATGATCAAAAATCTTCCAACAAAAAAGCCCAGGGCCAAATGGCTTCACAGGTGAATTCTAAGTTCAAAGAAGATGAAATACCCATCCACTAAAACTGTTCCAAAAAATCGCAGAGTGAGGAAAACAATTTCATTCTACAAGGTCACCATCATGCTGATACCAAAACCAGGCAAAGATATCATTAAAAAAAGAAAATTGCAGGCCAATGTGACTGACGAACATAGACGCAAAAATATTCAGCAAAATTCTAGCAAACGGAATTCGACAATCCATTAAAAGAATCATATACCATGATCAAGTAGAGTTTATGCCAGGGATGAAAGGATTTTTCATTTTATGCAAATCAATCAATGTTATCCAACATACTAACAAACTGAAAGTTAAAAACAATGTGATCATCTCAATAAATGCAAAGAAATCTTTCAACAAAATTCAACACCCATTTAAAAACTCACCAGAAGACCAACATAGAAGGAATATATCTCAACATAATAAAGATCATATACCAGCATATTAAAAAGTAAAGACATCACCTTGTCGACAAAAGCCCATAAAGTTGAAACTATGGTTTTTCCAGCAGTCATATATGGATGTGAAAGTTGGACCATAAAGAAGACCTAGCACTGTAGAATTGATGCTTTCAAGTGTGGCGCCAGAGAAGACTCTTGAGAGTCCCTTGGACAGGAAGTGTATCAAACAAGTGAATACTAAAGGAAGTATTGATGCTGAAGCTTAAGCTCCAATACATTGGCCACTTGCTGTGAAGAGCCAACTCATTGGAAAAGACCCTGATGCTGGGAAAGATTGAGGGTAGGAGGAGAAGGGGGTGACAGAGGATGAGATAGTTGCATGGCATCACTGACCCAGTGTACTTGAATTTGAGCAAACTCTGGGAGATATTAAAGGAAGGAGGAGCCTGGCATGCTGCAGTCCATTGGGCTGCAAAGTTCAGGCTGATTGATAGACTGAACAAAAACAACAATGACAAACTTTCAGCAAATATTCCCAATGGTGAAAAACTGAAAGCATTTCCTCTAAGATCAGGAACAAGAAAAGAATGCTCACTCTCACCAATATTATTCAATATTGTTTTGGAAATCCTAGCCATGGCAATTGGAAAAAAAAAAAAGAAACAAAAGGAAATGCAAGAAGGAAAAGTGGTTGTCTGACGAGACCTCACAAACAGCTGAAGAAAGAAGAGAAGGAAAAACCAAAGGAGAAAAGGAAAGATATTCCAATCTGACTGCAAAGTTCCAAAGAACAGCAAAGAGAGATAAGAGAGCCATCTTAAGTGAACAATTCAAAGAATTGTCCTAATTCAAAGAATTAGGATGAGCCAGTCCATCCTAAAGGAGATCAGTCCTCGTGTTCATTGGAAGGACTGATGTTGAAGCTGAAACTCCAATACTTTGGCCACCTGATGCAAAGACCTGACTCATTTGAAAAGACCCTGATGCTGGGAAAGATTGAGGGCAGGAGGAGAAGGGGACAACAGAGTATGAGATGGTTGGATGGCATCACTGACTCAATGGACATGGGTTTGGGTGGACTCCAGGAGTTTGTGATGGACAGGGAGGCCTGGCGTGCTGCGGTTCATGGGGTGACAAAGAGTCAGACACAACTGAGCAACTGAACTGAGCAACTTTGGGGAGATAGTAAAGGACAGGGAAGCCTGGTATGCTGTAGTTCATGGGCTCACAAAGAGTTGGACATGACTGAACAACTGATTAGAAAAAAGTAAAATTCTCACTGTTTGCACATGACATGATACTGTTCATATAACAACCTGAAAATGCCACCAAAATGTATTAGAGCTAATGAATGAATTAAGTAAAGCCACAGGATATAAAATTAATACACAGAAATCCCTCACATTCCTATATACTAACAATGAAAATTCAGAAAGGGAAATTAAGAAATTAATCCCATACCATTGCAACAAAAATAATAAAATATCTAGGAATATACCTACCTAAAGAGGCAAAAGACTATAAGATAGAAAACTATAAGACGCTGATGAAAGAAATCAAAGATGACACAAACAGATGTAAAGATATATGATATTGCTGGATTGGAATGATCAATATTGTCAAAAATGATTATATTAACTAAAATGACTATACTAACCAAAGCAATCTACAAATTCATTTCTTTGTCTATCAAATTACCAGTGGCATTTTGCACAAAACTCAAACAAAAAATTTCACAATTTGTATGGAAACACAATAGACCCTGAAGAGCCAAATAAATCTTGAGAAAGGTAAATGGAGCTGGAGGAATCAACCTCCCTGACTTCAAACTATACTACAAATCTTCAGTCATTAGGACAATATGGTACTGGAACAAAAACTGAAATATAGATCAATGGAACAAGATAGAAAGCCCAGAGATAAATCCATGAAATTATGGGCACCTTACCTTTGACAAAGGAGGCAAGAATATACAATGAAGAAAAGACAACCTCTTTGATAATGATGCTGGGAAAACTGGACAGCAATGTGTAGAAGAAATGAAATTAGAACACTTCCTAACATCATACACAAAAATAAACTCAAAATGGATTAAAGTCTTAAATGTAAGGCCAGAAACTATAAAGCTCTTAGAAGAAAACATAAGCAGTAATATGCTATCTTATTCATCTCCTGGATTAATGAAAATAAAATAAAAAATAAACAAATGGACCTAATAAAACTTAAAAACTTTGGCACAGCAAAGGAAACTATAAGCAAGATGAAAAGACAACACTCTGAATGGGAGAAAATAATTGCAAATGTAGCAACTGACAAAAGGTTCATCTCTAAAACATATAAGCAGCTCATATATCTCAATATCAGAGGGGGGGAAAAAAAAAAAAACCTAATCAAAAAACAGGGAGAAGACATTTCTCCAAAGAAGACATAGAGATGGCTAATAAACATGTGAAAAAATGCTTAACATAGTTCATTACTAGAGAAATGCACATCAAAACTACAAAGAAATATCACCTCACACCAATCAGAATGACCATCATCAAAAAATGTACAAATAATAAATTCTGGAGAGGATATGGAGAAAAAGCAACCCTCTTTGCACTGTTGGTGGGAATGCAAACTGATATAGCCATTATGGAGAACAGTAAGGAGATTACTTTAAAAATTAGGAATAAATCCTATTTTTGTGCTAAGCTTCCCTTTTCTCTAATAATGAGGTATGTTAAGCTTATAATACCCAGTAATCCTACTACTGGGCATAAACAATGAAAAAGCCACAATTCTTAAAAAAAAAAAAAAAAAAAAAAAACAGAAAAAACATCTCAATGTTGGTTGCAACAATATTTACAATAACCAGGACATGGAAGCAACTTAGATGTCCATCAACAGATGAGTGAATTAAGATAGTGGTATATTTATACAATGGCATATGACTCAATCATAAAAAGGAACAGATCTGAGTCAGTTGTAGCAAGGTGAATGAACCTAGTGATTCTTAAAGTGAAGTAATTCAGAAAGAGAAAAACAAGTGTCTTATATTAATGCATATATATGGAATCTAGAAAAATGCTACTGATGAACCTAGTAGAAAACAGACTTGTGGACACAGTGGGGAAGGTGAGGATGGGATGAATTGAGAAAATAGCATGGACATATATACGCTATCATGTATAAAATAGTGGGAAGTTGCTAAATAACACAGGGAGTCCAACCTGGCACTCTGTAATGACCTAAAGGGCTGGGATGTGGTGAGAGGAGGGAGGCTCAGCACTAACTCAAAAAGATATGTGTATCCCCGTGTCTATAGCAGCGTCATTTACAATAGCCAAGATACGGAAACAATATAAATGTCCACTGATGGAGAAATGAATAAAGGAGATGTGTTACACACACACACACACACACACACACACACACACACACACACACACACACAGGAATATTATTTAGCCATGAAAAAGGAATGAAATTCTGCCATTTGTTTCAACATGGATAGACTTTCATGGAACTATACTAAGTGAAATAAGCCAGACAAAGAAAGACCAATACTACATGATTTAACTCATATGAAATCTAAAAAACAAAACAGAACAAAACAAATGAACAAGCAAAAATAAAACAAATACAAGCCTATGGATGTAGAGAACTTTAGTGTCCAGAGGAGTAGGTTGAACGATGCGTGAAATGGGTTAAAGGGGTCAAATACATGCTAACTAGACTTATGATGATGATCACTTTGTAGAGTATACAGATGTCAAATTATAATGCTGTATGCCTGATACTTCTATAATAAAATATTAAACTAGATAGCCACTATTTGTAACCTCTATAGCACCTAAGGAACCATTTGATTCAATTCCTTCCACTTCAGAATGATAGCAAAGTAGTAGATAGTTAGTGACTGGTTCTAGATTAGAACCCACAACTCCCGATTTCTATTCCACTACTATGTTTTGTATAAATGGGTTTTATTTTGTATAACTAAAAGATACCAATAACTACAGAAAAATTGTAAATTTTAAAATGTTACTGCTTTGCCAAATAATGTTTATGAGGATATAGTTCTCATCTCTAGGAAGAGGAAAAAGGATAAATTTCATTTTGCTCCTTTATAAATTACTTACATTTTCACAATGAATAAATAATATTTTATAATCATATTTTTATTAATTTCTGAAACTAGTGATGGGTCAGTTCAGTTTACTCGCTCAGTTGTGTCCGACTCTTTATGACCCCATGAACCACAGCACACCAGGCCTCCCTGTCCATCACAAACTCCCGGAGTCCACCCAAACCCATGTCCATTGAGTCAGTGATGCCACCCAACTATCTCATCCTCTGTCAACCCTTCTCCTCCTGCCCCCAATCTTTCCCAGCATCAGGGTCTTTTCAAATGAGTCAGCTCTTCGCATCAAGTGGCCAAAGTATTGGAGTTTCAGCTTCAACATCAGTCCTTCCAATGAACAGGAGGACTGATCTCCTTTAGGATGGACTGGTTGGATCTCCTTGCAGTCCAAGGGACTCTCAAGAGTCTTCTCCAACAGCACAGTTCAAAAGCATCAATTCTTCAGCACTCAACTTTCTTTATAGTCCAACTCTCACATCCATACATGACCACTAGAAAAACCATAGCCTTGACTAGACAGACCTTTGTTGACAAAGTAATGTCTCTGCATTTTAATATGCTACCTAGGTTAGTCATAACTTTCCTTCCAAAGAGTAAGCGTCTTTTAATTTCATGGCTGCAATCACCATCTGCAGTGATTTTGGAGCTCAAAAAATAAAGTCAGCTACTGTTTCCACTGTTTCCCCATCTATTTGCCATGAAGTGATGGGACCGGATGCCATGATCCTAGTTTTCTGAATGTAGAGTTTTAAGCCAACTTTTTCACTCTCCTCTTTCACTTTCATCAAGAGGCTCTTTAGTTCTTCTTCACTTTCTGCCATAAGGGTGGTGTCATCTGCCTATCTGAGGCTATTGATATTTCTCCTGGCAATCTTGATTCCAGCTTGTGCTTCATCCAGCCCCAGCGTTTCTCATGATGTACTCTGCATATAAGTTAAATAAGCAGGGTGACAATATGCAGCCTTGACGTACTCCTTTCCCTATTTGGAAGCATTCTGTTGTTCCATGTCCAATTCTAACCGCTGCTTTCTGACCTACAAAAAGGTTTCTCAAGAGGTGGGTCAGGTGGTCTGGTATTCCCATCTCTTTTAGAATTTTCCACAGTTTATTGTGATCCACGCAGTCAAAGACTTTGGCATAGTCAATAAAGCAGAAATAGATGTTTTTTCTGGAATTCTCTTGATTTTTCGATGATGGGTACTTACAGGTTTTTATGCAATTGTTTGTTATTTATAGACATTATTGATGATTCTAGAGTAATGTAATGTTAGAATTGGAAGATATTTCAGAACTATCCAAAGTACTTCATTTTATAGGTGAGATAAATTTCAGAGAGTTACCTCAGTGAAAGCTGTAAATAACATAAAACAAAAGTATAGGTATTCTGCATCATAAATTAAGTGTGGGGCTTGCTTGAAAATTGATGTGGTATAGATGAAGCAAGGACTATATCCTTTCAGGAAGAAAACTAACATTTATTGAGCAACTACTAAATGACAGACAGGTCATTCTTAATCTAGTTTCATAGTTACCATAATTGATGTTCTAAAGTTTATGATTCAGAAAATCTGAATATTCAAACAGTTTAAAATAGAACATGGGTTAGATTGCAAAAGAGGTCTTTGAATGCTAATTTTACAGTTCTTTCGGACTCGTCTTTTGAGGTGAGCCGGAGTTAGTGTTTCCTGAAACAGATTCCTCAAGGCTCTTTTTGCTCTTTGTAGCATTAATCAGTAATTGTTAAAAGTTCAGTTGTCTGACCATTGCCATAGTACCTTTCCAAAATCGGTTGCCACCAGGAATTTCCAGTTGGAAGTGAGGTAGCTTTTCAATACACTTCAAGATTTTAAAGTCAAGATAGGACCAAGATGTGCCTGTGGGGATATTCATGTTATAACAATTTATCACTTTATGTTTCTAATTCATTTTATAATATTCAGTAGTTTTCACAAAAGAGGTTAATATAATTGATTGACAAAGTAGATCAGGAAACAGGACTTTGCCTAGGACTGAGGGCTTTTCTGGACGTATTACTTCCAGTGCTAAAACAAGGACAGTCCTGGGCCAGTTGGAATGAGCTGATGATCCTGAGAAAGCTTAAATTTCTCATCCTCAGTCACACAGCAAGTTAGTGATGGGATTGGACTAGAACTCAGAGCTCTTAGCAACTAGTCCTGGGCCTTTCCAACTAAACTACAGGGACTAAGTGATTATTAAATTTCAAAACACAGACTTTAACTCTTCATATATGTGTTATATGAAGTGGTTATATGAAGCTGAGTGGTAAAGACTCCACCTGCCAATGCAAGAGATGCAGGAGACGGGTTCCATCTCTGGGTTGGGAAGATCCTTGAAGGAGAAAATGGCAACCCACTCCAGTATTCTTGCTGAGACGACCCCATGGACAGAGGAGACTGGTGGCCTGCAGTCTATGAGGTCACAAAGCATTGACCATGACTGAGCGATTGAGCACACTCATAACTTTGTATGCTTAAGGCAAATGGATGGCATATTAGCAATTTTTTAAAAAATGATGTTATCCTAATTTGTTCCATTCTCTGCAGCCTGACTTAATCAAGGCTCTCACACCCTCAACTATGACAAGTGGCCGCCTTATGCAGAATGGAATTTCCTGTCCTGGCTTTATTGCCCCTTTTCTAGCTGTCGCACAAGTAAACAACACAGGCCCGTGCAAGTTCACACAAAAGATTCTGCAATGGTAACATTTATCTTGTACATGTTCCATTTATCTTTGGCAAAAAGCTTCAAATCCAAACTATCTTAAGTGATCTCAAAAAGACAGTGATAAGTACCTTCCCCCGTCATTATTGCTCCATTTTATCACAGTGGTGATAGCAATAATGGTGGTTTTAACCCCCATCAAGTCCATTTAACATGGCTCATTTTCAAAAGCCACTCAATGCCTTGTGACAGTCTGGCCAGGCAGTTTGAAAAGATCACTTAACCCCGATGATCTGAGGAAGACTCTGAGTGGGGAAAGAAGGCCCTACAGTCAGAGGCGAGATGGTGAATGGAGGGATGGGATAAAAAAAAGACCATTGATTTTATGACAAGGGACAGAGTTACTGTCAAAACTGAGCAGCCCAAATTGAAGGAATGTTTCAATTAGCTGTTTGCAAGAGAAATTCCTCAGAAGTTGTAATGCGTTAGCTTGTAGTTATTGTAGGTTGTGTTTATTCTTACAGTTTTAACATGTGTGTGATTTTTCTTAATATTAAAAGGAAAATCTGAGATTAGAATCTCTGTTAGTAATGAAAATCATTAAAGAAGACCCATAATAATTTCAATAAGATGTTTTATGAAGTGACAGTGACCTGGATAATGATAGCAGGCTGAAAGGGGGGAAGTGGAGCCTATGCGAGCCACATGTCACACACTCCAACGTGAGGTTGCCTAACACTGCCGCCTGTTCTGAAATCCCACAGCTGGTCTCTGTAGGTGTCAAAACTGTTAACAAAGCACACCAGTTTCTAGAGGTGCTGGATGTGAATGAGGGCAAGGAATGGGTAGATAATGGCTGGAAGAAAAAAATCAACAGCACTCCTTTTGCACCTTGTGCTTGCTCAAAGATAACTCAGAGCTAGTGTTGCCTGAGAACGCTCAGCTAAACACACAGAAACGTTCTCAATGATAACACAGTTATTAAAACAGCAGACTCAGGAGCTTAAGTCCTTGGTTCAAAGCCCCCTTCTTCCATTTCCTGACCATATGACTTTAGGTTAAGATTTTCTCTCTCTAAGCTGAAATTTGTTTGTCAGCAAAATGGGAATAATAGACCCTATTTCATAATCTTGTTGTGAAATTAAAATAAAATAATTTATGTGGCATGTTCAACACGGTGTCTGTACTGTAAAGTACATTTTATGGAAAGGTGATAATTATTGTAATTAATCCATATAACATACACAATTTTAAGCCTGATTTTCTAAGCATAAGTTCTTAATGAATTAGTTCTCTTCTCATTCATTGCAAAATGTAAGTCTTGCCATAAAATAGCTAAAAGGCATAAGGGTTTTTTTAAAAAAGAGCCCTCGACTCTGCATTTATGTTCAGGCTCCATTATCCATGGGCTTTACAATCTTAATAAAATGTAATCAATGTGTTTAACATCAAGGCCAATATGACACAATGCTTATAAGCTGGAAATTTGGAAACATATTAATCTGGTTTTGAATCATACCATGACTTTCTAATGATAGAATATTTTATATATTCACATCACCTGTACAGTGGTGAAACTATTTGGATTACATATCAAATATCATATCTTCCAGTTGTCTTTCTCACCCCTTATTTCACATTCTCAGGTCTCCTTGTACTTATCCCTTGTGACAGCTATCAGAATTACTATGAAATTAAGTGTATAATTACTGTCCAATATTCCTAATAAATCACAAGTTTCAAGAAAGCACGAAACTTGTTTATTTTTCTTCATGCCAGAATGTCCCTGGATGGTACATGATAGGTGTCGATTATTGAACGAATGAAGAGTTTTGAGTAAAAATGTGACGTGATATGAATTATATTTCAATAGAATCACATGGGCTGCTCTCTTTTAAGGAAATTGTAAGTTTACAAGATTGGGAGCAGGAAAACTATTCAGGAACTACTGCAATAATTTAAAGAGTAGTGATGGAAGTGGTGGGAAGTGATGTATTTGCTAGACATATTTGCTAACAAATTTGATATTAGGTATAAAAGAAAGAAAAGAGTCAGAGATGATTCCAGGGTTTGAATCTTGGGCCACTGGAAGGATGAAGTGTCATTATTATAGACAGGGAAAACTACAGAGGGGTGAATTTACTGTAGTAGTTCAGGAGTTCATTTTTGGAACATGTTAAGTTATAATGCTTATGAGGCATCCAAATGAATATATCAAGCTATCCACTGTATGCCTAAGTCTGTGGTTTAGAGGAGGGAGATCTGAGCTGAAGATACAAAGCTTAAGTCATGAGACTAGATGAGATCACCAAGAAAAGAGAAGAGAACTAAGGAATACGTTGAGGCAACATAATATTAGAGGTCAGGAGATGACGAGGAACCAGCAAAGGATAATGAGAAGGAGCAGTCAATGAGGGGAGAAAAGTAGATGCTGGAACCCTTATGTGACAAACCACATAAAATAATAAGGGGACTAAGGATTTCTTATTTGATCTGCCAGCATGAGGATTGTTGGAAACCTTGACAAGAATCATTTTAGAGTGAATTGGTGCAGGCAATTGCCTCATGTAAGGATTTAAAAGAGAATGAAATTTAATTCAACATCATAATGAGATACTTTTTCACATTCACTAGAATATTAACTAAAATCAAAGAGACTAGTCACTAAATATAGGTGAGCATGTAAAGCAAATGGAGCTCTCATACTATCCTGATTGGAATATGAAGTCTTAGAATTACATTGCAAAATTGTTTGGCAGGTTCTTTAAATGGAAATATATACTTATCATTACCCAACACATACACTCAAGTCATACGTCCAAAATAAATGGAAACATATATTCACTCAAAGACTTATACACTATTATTCAGAGGAGCCTCTTCGTAATAGCCAAAACTTAGAAAAAACTAAAATATCCATCAACAGGAGAGTGGATATTCACATTGTGGTGTGGTCATATAATGTGAGGGCTTCCCAGATAGCTCAGTTGGTAAAGAATCTGCCTGCAATGCCAGAGACCCTGGTTCAATTCCTGGGTCAGGAAGATCCACTGGAGAGGGGATAGGCTACACACTCCAGTATTCTTGGGCTTCCCTTGTGCCTCAGGTGGTAAAGAATTCATTCTGCAGTGGGAGAGACCTGGGTTTTATCCGTGGGTTCAGAAGATTCCCTGAAGAAGGGAAAGGCTACCCACTCCAGTATTCTGGCCTGGAGAATTCCATGGGCTGTACAGTCCATGGAGTTACAAAGAGTCGGACACGACTAAACCATTTTCACTTTCTTTCACACTTTTGTATAATGTTATTACTCAACAATACAAAAGAATAAACTGATATTGATGACTGATGGAAAAATCTCAAAAACATTATGTTGAGCAAAAGAAATCAGATTCAAAAACATAAATACTGCATGATTATATTAGGACATGATGTCCAAAAGAAAACTATATGAAGATAGAAATTCACGTGGGGGAAAGTTAATTAATTAGAAAAGGGAAAAAAGAAATTATCTGGGTTGATGAATATGCTCTGCATCTTGTTTTGGGTGCAAGTTCCACGAGTGTAAGCACTTGTCACAACTCAATGAACTATACATTTAAGGGCTGTACATTTTGTTGAATGCTAATTAGATCTAAATTAAAAAAAAAAAAAAGAATCAGAGAAGATTTGGAGTCAGTAAATTATAAACAGCTCTTCAAATGGAAAGAGGATTAGGGAAGAAGATCAAAGGGATTAGGTGAAAGCTGGAGAGACATTGGAATTAAGGAACTTTTATGTTCTCCTATTATTTAAAATGAGTGGTGTATTATATTTGCATGCTGATATATTAATAAATGGTCCGTAGAGAGAAAAACAAATGATGATGCACAAGATTATAACACCTATCTTTCTGAATTGTTCTTAAGATAAAATTATAGATAATGAGTCAGAAGGACTTAACACAGTACCTGGAATTTAGTAAAGGGTTCAGAACACCATAGCTCATTCTGTTATTATTGTCATGCAGTGATTGTGGGCTCTCTGCTTTCACTCTAAGTGTAGTACACATGATGACAAATCTTTCTTATGACTTTCAATTTATTCTTTCTTTGATAGCACCTCATGATTAGGCTGACACCCCCACTACTCCACCAACACTATTCACATTAAGGTCACTTGCCACGTTGTCAGTAAGTCTGAAATTTCAATGACTTCTTCCCCTTCCAATTTGTTATCTGTAATCTGCAATGTGCTATAAAACACAGATTATCAAATTTCTATAACTGAATCTATCAAAGAACGGTGAATAGGCTAAGGAATGAAAATTATGCCGTTTTAACTGATCCTTCTTCCCAGCTTAGCCAGGTCAGTTTCTACTCTTTCTTAAAGGGTCCATTTAGATTTCACTTACCCAGAGAAGCTTTTTCTGACCACCAAAGACTAGGTTGTCTAGGTCTATAAGTTAGGAATTTTTCAGCTACAAGCAACAGAAACCCAACTAAAATTAGATCTCAAAAACTATTTACAATAGCCAAGGCATGGAAGCAACCTAAATATCCATCGACAGCTGAATGAATAAAGATATGGTCCATATATATGAAATATGACTCAGTATAAAAGAGAATGAAAAATGCTATTTTCAGCAACATGAACTGATCTAGAGATTATCATACTAAGTGAAGTAAGCCAGACAAAGACAAATGTTACACAATATCACTTATAAGTGGAATCTTTAAAAAATGACATAAAATAACTTATATACAAAATAGAAATAGACCTACAGACATTGAAAATAAACTTACAGTTAAAAAAAAATGGAATGGGGGAGAAATATATAAGGAAGTTGGGATTAATGTATATACACTACTACATCTAAAAAAGGTAAACAACAAGGACCTGTTTATACCACAGGGATCTATATTCAATATTTTGTAATAAGCTATAATAGAAAAGATTATGAATATATAGTTTGACTTTGCACTGACTTTCACTTTGCTGTAGACTTGGAACTAAAAAATTTCATTTTAAGGGATTGTTATGATTCAGTCACTCAGTTGTGTCCAATTTTGCCATCCAATGGACTGCAGCACACCAGGCTTCCCTCTCCTTCACCATCTACCAGAGTTTGCTCAAACCGATGTCCATTGAGTCAGTGTTGCCATCCAACCATCACATCCTCTGTCATCCCCTTCTCCTCCTTCTTTCTATCTGCCCCAGCATCACGGTCTTCTCCAATGTGTTGACTCTTTGCATCAGGTGGCCAAAGTACTGGAGCTTCAGCCTCAGCATCAGTCCTTCCAATGTATATTCAGGACTGATTTCCTTTAGGATTGACCAGTTTGATCTCCTTGCAATCCAAGGGGCTCCCAAGAGTCTTCTCCAACACCACAGTTTGAAGGCATCAGCTTTCTTTATTGTCTAGCTTCAGCGCTCAGCCTTTTTTATTGTCCAACTCTCGCATTCATACTACTGAAACAAAACAAAACAAAAAAACATAGCTTTGACTACACAGACACAGTAATGTCTCTGCCTTTCAATACACTGTCTAGGTTTGTCATAGCTTTTCTTCCAAGGAGCAAGTGTCTTTTAATTTCAAGGCTGTAGTCACTGCCCTGGAGAAGGCAATGGCACCCCACTCCAGTACTCTTGCCTGGAAAATCCCATGGATGGAGGAGCCTGGTGGGCTGCGGTCCATGGGGTCGCTAAGAGTCGGACACGACTGAACGACTTAACTTTCACTTTTCACTTTCACACATTGGAGAAGGAAATGGCAACCCACTCCAGTGTTCTTGCCTGGAGAATCCCAGGGATGAGGGAGCCTGGTGGGCTGCCTTCTATTGGGTCACACAGAGTCAGACATGACTGAAGTGACTTAGCAGCAGCAGCAGCAGTCACTGTCCACAGTAATTTTGTAGCCCAAGAAAATTAAGTCTGTCACTGTTTCCATTGTTTCCATATTTATATGCCTTGAAGTGATGGAACCAGATGCCATAATCTTAGTGTTTTGAAAGTTGAGTTTTAAGCCACCTTTTTCACTCTCATCTTTCACCTTCATTGAGACGCCCTTTAGTTCCTCTTCGCTTTCTGCCATAAGGAGGTTGTCATCTGCAAATCTGAGCTTATTGATATTTCTCCCAGCAATCTTGATTTCAGCTTGTGCTTCAACCAGCCTGTCATTTTGCATGATGTACTCTGCATATGAGTTAAATAAGTAGGGTGACAATATAGATTCTTGACGTACTCTTTTCCCAATTTTGAACCAGTCTACTGTTCGATGTTCAGTTCTAACTGTTGTTTCTTGACCTGCATACAAATTTCTCAAGAAGCAGGTAAGTGGTCTGGTATTCTCATCTCTTTGAGAATTTTTCACAGTTTATTGTGATCCACATAGTCGAAGGCTTTAGCATAGTCACTGAAGCAGAAAGAGATGTTTCTCTGGAATACCCTTGCTTTTTCTATGATCCAAAAAATATTGGCAATTTGGTCTCTAGTTCCTCTGCCTTTTCTAAATCCAGCTTGGACATCTGGAAGTTCTCAGTTTACATAGTATTGGAACCTCACATGGAAAATTTTGAGCATACTCATGTGCGGTAGTTTGAACATTCTTTGGTATTACCCTTCTTTGGGATTGAAATGAAAACTGACCTTTTCCAGTCCTGTGGCCACTGCTGATTTTTCCAAATTTGCTGGCATATTGAGTGCAGGACTTTCACAGCATCAACTTTTAGGATGTGAAATAGCTCAGCTGGAATTCCATCACCTCCACTAACTTTGTTCATAGTGATGCTTCCCAATGCCCATTTGACTTCACACTCCAAGAGTTCTGGCTTTAGGTAAGTGATTACACCACCGTGGTTATCTGGGTCACTAAGATCTTTTTGGTATATGTCTTCCGTGTATTCTTGCCACCTCTTCTTAATATCGTCTACTTCTGTTTGGTCCATACCATTTCTGTCCTTTATTGTGCCTATCTTTGCATGGACATTCCCTTGGTATCTCTAATTTTCCTGAAGAGATCTCTTGTCTTTCCAATTCTATTGTTTTCCTCTATTTCTTTGCATTCTTCACTTAGGAAGACTTTCTTATCTCTCCTTGCTCTTCTTTGGAACTCTACATTCAGATTACCTTTTCTACATTGCCTTTCACTTCTTTTCTCAGCTATTTGTAAGGCCTCCTTAGACAACCATTTTAAATGGTAGAAGTGGATATTAATTCACATAATTGTAACATTCCAGAGCTGAATCTGGACAGATGTGGCTAGATTTAAGAGTTAAAAGATGTTTTAGGAATCTGTGTACCATCTGTGTACCATCCACACTTCTTCACATTACTCCTAATTTCTGGACTCTGGTTTCCTCTGTTTTCCTTAATTCTCAGGTGGTTTCATAAAACATGCTGACACAGGTCATCAGCTAGTTGTTGAGACCTAAAGAAGTATTAAAAAGAAATTCCTTTTTCCCATTAATTCTAGCATAGTTTCAAGGTGATTTATTTTTTATGACTTTAATGAAGTGTCCATCAAGTGTCCCTTGGGTGATAAATTTCTCTGAATAACAGTACGTCTGGACTTAAGAGCAAGAAGGTAGTATGAGCCACAGCTATGGCTCCTTGACTAGGAAAAAGAAATTCATTTTGGGCAGGTTGATATAGGGTCTCCATGTTGTCTGTCCTAATCACAGTGGTTATTTAAAAATAACCACTAACGACTATACTGAGAATGTTACAAAAAGCATTTCAATTAATTGTTGCAAAAGCCATTTTGTTAACATTTAGTTCTATTTTACAGATAAGGAAACTAAAGTTCCTTTAGTTAACAACTAGAGTTGTTAAATACACCCAAAGTGAGGCATGAAGAAGAAAGAAATGGGCCTACAGACCAAGGACCAATTCTGGAGACCCTTTCACCATGCACTCCTGATGACTTTGATAGGTGGTCTGTCCTGCAGCTTCCCATGAATACATACCATTTTGTATTTTTTCCAGCCATTTATAGTGCATATATTCCAACATACTCACTTCCTTGAACATTTGTCCACAATCTGCAGTGCTAACTGTGGCATTAGAACTTTGTTCAGTGTGAGTCATGACTTTTTCAATGCTTCTAGAAGCTATATCAGTAGCAAGTTTACACAATTTCTTTAGGTCCAGAATACTAAATCCTATATGTCAAGAAGGTGATGGACCACGTTTTGTCAGAAGTCTCCACCATGCCCTGTCCATCTTGGGTGGCCCTATACAGCATGGCTCATAGTTTCCTTGAGTTAGACAAGGCTGTGATCCAGGTGATCAGTTTGTTTAGTTTTCTGTAATTGTGGTATCCATTCTGTCTGCCCTTTGATGGATAAGAGGCTTGTGGAAGCTTCCTGATGGGAGAGACTGGCTGTGGGGAAATCTGGGTCTTGCTCTGATTGGTGGTAAATTTTTAATGGAATATTCTGTTGATTGTTGATTGATTTTCTGTTGGGTCATGTTCCCTCACTGTGGTAAGGGTAATGGTGGTAATGGAGACCTACTTCAAAAGGACTTAAGCCAGGACTATTGTACTCAGGGCTCCTGATTTTCACAAGATGGCAGAATAGAAGAATATGTGCTTATCTTCTCCTGTGAGAACTCCAAAATTGCAAATAACAGCTGAAGAACCATCAAGAGCAGAATGTTGGGTCCCACCAAAAAAAGGTACCCTACGTCCAAGGGCAAAGGAGAAGCCTGAACAAGATTGTGGAGGGATGGTGAAATCGTGTTTAGAATCAAACTCCATACCTGCCAGATGCTCAGAGGGATCAAACAAAACTTTGTGTGCATTATGACCCAGGGACCCCATAAGAGACTGTGCCAGACCTGCTTTTGAGTGTTTGAGTGTCTTCCTGTGGAGGCACAGGTCAGCAGCGACCTGCTGCAGGGACAGGGGCTCTGGCTGCAGCAGACCCGGGAGGTGCAGCATGTGAGACTCACCACAGAGGCCCAGAGCAGACAACTCACAAAATGGAGAACTATTATACTAAAGAATCCTAGCATTGTTGTGTAAGGTCTAGGGGCCACAACAGATTTCCCAACCTGGGGATCTGGCAAATGGACTGAAAATCCCTAGGAAAATTTGACTTTAGAGGCCAGTAGGATTTGATTACAGAATTAACACAGGACTGGAGAAACAGACTCTTGGAGGGCACAAACAAAGCCGTGTGCGCACAAAGACCCAGGATAAAGGAGCAGTGACCCTGCAAGAGACTGAGCCAGACTTGTCTGTGAGTGCCCAGGAGTCTTCAGCAGGGGTATGGATCTACAGTGACCTGCCATGAGGTCAAGGGCACTGAATACAACAGTCCAGGCATAAGTACTTTTGGAGGAGATTGCCATTACTATTACCCCTACCATTGTTTGGCCTTGGGCCAAACTACAGGAAGGGAACACAGACACACTCATCAACAGAAAAATGGCTTAAAGATTTATTGATCATGATCCCACTCACCAGAGCAAGAACCAGATTTCCCCACAAGCAGTTCCTCCCATCAGGAAGCTCCCACAAGCCTCTTATCCTTATCCATCAAAGTGCAGGCAGATTGGAAACCACAATTATAGAAAACTAACCAAACTGATCACTTGAATCACAGCCTTGTCTAACTCAGTGGAACTATGAGCCATGCTGTGTAAGGCCCAAGACAGATGGGTCATGGTGAAGAATTCTGACAAAATGTCGTTCATTAGAGAAGGGAATGGCAAACCACTTCAGTATTCTTGTCTTGAGAACCCCATGAAAATTATGAAAAAGCAAAAAGATATGACAGTGAAAGATGAACTCCCCACGTAGG
Organism: Dama dama; assembly: GCF_033118175.1. Classification (NCBI taxonomy): domain Eukaryota; kingdom Metazoa; phylum Chordata; class Mammalia; order Artiodactyla; family Cervidae; genus Dama; species Dama dama. The sequence goes on along the minus strand of NC_083700.1, from coordinate 6,642,543 downwards.
TAGGTGTCCAATATGCTGCAGGAGAAGACTGGAGAAATATCTCTGAAAGAATGAAGAGGTTGAGCCAAAGTGAAAACAATGCCCAGTTGTAGATGTGACTGGTGATGGAAGTAAAGTCTGATATTGTAGTAGAAGTGATAGAACTCCAGCAGAGCTTTTTCAAATCCTGAAAAATGGTGCTGCTAAAGTACTGCACTCAACATGCCAGCAAATTTGGAAAACAGCTGGCACCACAGGATTGGAAAGGGTCAGTCTTCTTCCAATCCTAAAAAAAAAAAAAAAAGGCAATGCCAAAGAGTGTTCAAACTACCACACAATTGCACTCATCTCACACGCTAGCAAAGTTATGCTCAAAATTCTGCAAGTTATGTTTCAACAATATGTGAACAGATAACTTCCAGATGTTTGAGCTGGATTTAGAAAAGACAGAGGAACCAGAGATCAAATAGCCAACATCCACTGGATCATAGGAAATATAAGAGAATTCCAGAAAAACATCTATTTCTGCTTCACTGATTATGCTAAAGTCTTTGATCATGTGGACAACAACAAAAAAAAAACTGTAAAATTCTTAAAGATATGGGAATACCACACCACCTGACCTGCCTCCTGAGAAATCTGTATGCAGGTCAAGAAGCAGCAGTTAGAACCAGACATGGAACAACAGACTGGTTCCAAATTGGGAAAGGAGTATGTCAAGGCTGCATGTTGTCACCCTGCTTATTTAACTTATATGCTGAGTAGATCATGTGAAATGCCAGGCTGGTTGAAGCACAGGATGGAATCAAGATTGCTGGGAGAAATATCGATAACCTCAGATATGCAGATGATACCACCCTTATAGCAGAAAGTAAAGAGGAATCTTTCCTGACAAGTACCTATATAGTCAAAGCTATGGTTTTTCCAGTAGTCACGTATGGATGTGAGAACTGGACCATAAAGAAAGTTGAGCACTAAAGAACTGATGTTTTTGAACTGTGCTGTTGGAGAAGACTCTTGAGTCCCTTAGACAACAAGGAAATCAAGCCAATCAATCCTAAAGGAAGTCAGTAATGAATATTCATTGGAAGGACTGATGCTAAAGCTGAAACTCCAAAACTCAGGCCACCTGATGTGAAGACCTGACTCATTGGAAAAGACCCTGATGCTGGAAAAGATTGAAGGTAGGAGAAGGGGATGACAGAGGATGAGATGGTTGGATGGCATCACCAACTCGATGGACAGGAGTTTGATCAAGCACTGGGAGTTGGTGAAGGACAGGGAGGCCTGGTGTGCTGCAGTCATGGAGTTGCAAAGAGTCAAACACTACTGAGTGACTAAACTGAACCGATATGTCAAGAAAGAGCTTTCAGGGACTTCGTGGTTATTATCCAGTGGCTAAGATTCCACACTTCCACTGCAGGGAGCACTGACTTGATTCTTTGCAGGGGAACCAAGATTCTGCATGCTGTGCCGTGTGGCCAAAAAGCTAAGCAAGCTCCCAGGCCAATAAATTCTTTCCCATGACATTCTGTGTTCGAGGACTCTGGACCTAACCTGCTAAGAATCTAGCCCCAGGAATACAGTAAGTCCCCTACATAAGAAAATTCAAGTTGCAAACTTTCAAAGATGTGACTATGCATCACTGGAATGTTTTTTAAAGAGGGTGCATTGTGCTCAGTTGCTTTAATCACATCTGACTCTTTGACCCCATGGACTGTAGGCAACCAGGCTCCTCCATCCTTGGGATTTCCCAGGCAAGAAAACTGGAGTGGGTTGGGGTAGGTAGAATTGAATTCAGCAAGGAGCAGAACCTGTGCCATCAACATCAAGTGTTAGTGAAATTGCAACTTGCCCTCCTATTTCTGATGATCCTTCATCTCTACTATCTTCCACTTCTCTCACCTCCACTCAGTAACTCCTCTTGCCTGTTCACTCGATACCAGCCCCTATATGCCAGCTATTGTACTATAATATTGTACTTTCAAGTATGTACTGTAAGATTAAAAATGCTTTCTTTCTTGTGTTTACTTTTTATGTATTAATTCGTGTGAAAAATTATTACAGTACTATGTAGCTGATTGCATTAGTTGTGTATCTAGGTTAACTTTGTAGAACTTACAAACAAAGGAGACTTAGGGAGATGCTCCAGGAATAGACCTCGTTTGTATGTAGGGGACTTACTGTACTGTGAGTGTATGTCAGCTCAGTTATGTAGTTCATTTGAGTCAGAGTCCCTGCTCTCTGTAAATCAGGCCCAGCACAGATCCAGGTGGGTTAAAGGGGAATCTAGGCAATATGTCTTGATGTCCATCATACTTCACAAATCTCTTAGTCTGCTAGAGCAGATTGCAAACTTGGATATATTTTATGTAACTACAATTTGGTGAATATAGTCTTTTCTTTCTCAAGCTAGAAAAGATTTTAAATAGTTTGCATTCACATGGAATGAACAGTGTTATACATTTAGAGTTATCTTCTTAAGCTATACTAACTCTCCTTCCCTAGATCATAATATAATTCAGAGACAGCTGGCAACATGCCACCAAAAAATCACATTGATAACTTTACATTGATTGGGCTGAATAAGCAAGAACTGGCCAGAGCACTGGAGGCCTTAGAAAGGAATTGTACATACCTTTCCAAAGGAAGATGCAGGGATCAAATACAGGACATTTGCATCAACGTAAAGACAATCATTATATCTTGTTCTTCTTATCACAAAGAATAAAGCCTAAATCACATGTCCTAGAAGCTGCATATTCTACACCTAGGAATATGACTTTGCCCCTTATACAGAAAGAGGCAAGAGGCTATCAGCTTTGATTAGGCCCAAAGTAGGAGAGGACATTCCAGAAGATCCAGGCTGTGGTACCAACTGGTAGCAACATAGTCCAAGGTATCACTTGGACTGTGCTCCTCTGGTGTCAGAAGTATCAATGATGGGAAAAGATGCTGCATGGAGTTTGTGAGAGAATCACATGGTAGCATTTGGGATTCTGAAGTGGGATTTTGCCATCTGCTGAAGATAATTATACTCCTTTTGAAAAACAACTCCTATCATGCTTCTTGGCCCAGATAGAGCACAAGCATGACCATGAGCCACAGGTGACCATGCACCTGAAACTTCCCATCATGAGCTGGTTCCTATCAGATTCACCAAGTTTTGAGGTCAGTGACCCAGTGCTCATCCACTGTGGGGTTAAGTGTCACTTCTAAGACTGAGATCAAGTAGGATCAGAGGGCAGAAGGAAGCTGCATAAATATATAGGCAAAATTCCCATAGTATCCATCATTGTTGTACCCTTCCTTGGCTTGCATCTAGAGCTCTGTGGGGATTCCTGAAGGAGGAAGAAAAGTTCCTAGCTTGGTACAGTGCCCCTGTTCATGCATTTTGTGCTGAAGGAGAGGTGACCCCACATTAGACTTCATGGGCAATGGTAAGTAACTGACCAGATGGCAAGGAGCCTAGAAGGAAAGAGATTGAAATACTGGGGACAAGTCAATCTTGGGTACAGACACATAAAAGAAGATACTGGAGTGGGTATAAAGTTTGAATGTCTTTCAAACACAAGTTAACACCCACCAAAGAGCATTCCCCACATAAGTGTTAAATAAAAGAAAGGAAGAAAGTAAAAGTCACTCGGTTGTGTCCGACTCTGCGGCCCCATGGACTATACAGTCTGTGGAATTCTCCAGGCCTGAATACTGGAGTGGGTAGACTTTCCTTTCTCCATTGGATCTTCCCAACCTAGGAATGGAACCCAGGCCCCCCACATTGCAGGCAGATTCTTTATCAGCTGAGCCACCCGGATCCAGATAAATAAGTATATCAAATGACTTACATAATGGACAAATGAACAAAGTGTCCATGTTGACAGAGGTGGAGGCTAAGCATGGACTTAAGGGCATGGATTCCTAATAATAAAGACTGATATAAATATTGCTGCCATTGGAGGTTTAAATACTTGACACCCTCATGGCACTATTTCTCTAAAATACCATATGGCCACTTGATGACAAGTAGGCCACATTGGGTCACCTATATCCCAAAAGGGCCAGCAGTTTATCTTCACAGTGACTCATTTCCCATATGGGTTGCCCTTTCTTGTTCACAAAGCCTCAGTGATCACCACTGTCTTACAGAGTGGCCAAGGCTGGGGCCCACTTCACAGTGTCCTCAATGTGGGCACAAAACAGGATCCAATGGTCATTTGACATAGTATAATGGCAGAAGCAGCTGGCCTCGTAGAATGCTGGAATGGACTACAGAGGCACAGTTACAGCTCCAGCTCCAGCAGAGAGGCTATAATTTTAAGAAGGGGTTGGCAAATTCAGTCTGCCACCTGTTTTCGTAAATAAAAGTTTTATTGGAACACGGCCATCCTTATTCGTACACATATTGTCTATGGCTGCTTTCGCACTACAAGGGCAGACTTGAGTTGTTGTCACTGAAACCATATGGCCCACAAATTCTAGAATAATTACTATCTGGCTCGTCACAGAAAAAGTTTGCCAACCCCTCTGCCAGAGGATGTAATGCTATCAACTGGAAAAATGTATACACTGTGCCCCCAGTAAGGAAAAAAAGATACAGTTCCAGGAATCAAGGAGTGGAGGCATCAGTGGTCTTACCATCACAAACAATGATTCGCTGGATTTTGTGTTTCCAGTATCTAGTACTCTGGGTTACTGGTCCTGGTTTTCAAAAGTGGCACACTTTTTTTTAGGGGACACAATAAGTGTCCCACTGAATTACATGATAAAGTACTACTGTATGGAAAAGTGGATCTGAGTGGCATAAAAAATGGAACATAGTCAAGAGAGAGATGAACTATCCACAGTCTTTTGCAAGGAAGAACCTAATACCACTCTGCATGGAATGCAGTCAAAGATTCCTTCTGTCTTAATTGTTGAAAATAGGTTTGCCCAAATCATGACCTTCACAGAGCAGCCCATATCCAGAGACTTTCCAAAGCAGAGGAACAAAATTCTGGCTATTTGGGTCTGATGCAGCTAGTGATTCGCTGGCACCATTTCACAGGAATTGTGTGTATGCATTTCCTCCTCATTCCCCACTCAATGGCATCACGTTTGTAGTTTCAAGTCAGCCATAGTAGAGGAATTTAAGTGATGGAAATTGGCAAATACTACAAATCCAAACAGGGATTTCTACCACCACCAACCCTCCCACTCCCACCCCAGAGAGCTAGCTATTAAATATTTATCAGCACAGCACCAATACACCTGTTGGGCAATAGTCACTCAGTAACTCACTGCTAGGGTGAGTGAGGCTTGGTGTCATAGCTTTTCTCCTTCCTCTAACCAACACTACTTCCTCCCTCTTCCTTCCATAGGTGTTGAGCCCCAATAAAAGTGTTAAATTTTATCTTATGTCTGCTTCCAGAAATTCCAGGTTGGAATTTAAGATTTTTAATATAAATATCACTATTATTAATCTTGGCATATAAGCAGCAAAAGAAGTTGTACTTATTTTAAGTGGTGTTATATATTGCAATTATATATTTGAATCAGGCTTTTGAACATGTCATGATAGAATTTTAACTATCAGCACTCTTAGAAAACCGAATGGCAAGCAAAGGACAGCTAACTTAAAACTATGAAATCTTGTATTATTTCTGAAGGGCACATCAGCATGAAAATAGGGGTACTAGAACCAAATATCACAGGGAAAATTATTGTAGTTCAATTTAAAACTCATAATTAAAAGTCTTAGTTGAAATAGCCTAATAGAAATGCTCCCAGTACTAGTTAATCAATCACCTCTATACATAAAAATAGCTGCAACAGGCCTTCTTAACAACATTTTAAGATCTTAAAATATAATAAATACAATCACTCATGATCTACACAATATTCAATAAAATATTGCATAAAATTCTCAATTGCTCTTAAGATTGAAAAGCAGAGGGTGGTCCTAAGATGGCAGAGGAATAGGGCAGGGAGACCACTTTCTCCCCCACAAATTCATTGAAAGAACCTTTGAACACTGAGAAAATTCCACAAAACAACCTCTGAACCCTGCCAGAGGACATCAGACACCCAGAAAAGCAGCCCATTGTCTTCAAAAGCAGGCATGACAAAATATAAAAGATAAAAAGAGAGACAAAAGTGTTAGAGATGGAGATCCGTCCTGGGAAGGGATTCTTAATAGAGGAGAAGTTTCTAAACACCAGGAAACCCTCTCACCAGTGGGTCTGGGGGAAGTTTTCAAATCTCAGAGGGCAACAATACCAGGAGGAAAAATAAACAAATAAAACCCACAGATTGCATGCCTAAAGGCAACTCCCAACAGAGAAGTAGCCCAGACACTCACATCCGCCACCAGCAGGCGGGGGCTGAACGGAGAGGAGCAGGCAGCATTGTTTAGAGTAAGGACCGGGCCTGAACGCCTTGAGGGCAAGCTGAGGGAGTTAACATGAGATAGCAACCCAAACTGTGGGAGAGCCAGAGAGAGAGAGAGAGAGAGAGAGAAAAGAGAGAGAGAGAGGGAGAGAGAGAACTATCCCAGGAAAAG